>NC_091444.1:27981977-28311977 GCF_964237555.1 Oryctolagus cuniculus | reverse complement strand
CCATCTATACATCTATGTCTATATATAGATATGTGTGTATATATGTCATAAATGTAGTATTTTAGAAGTCTCTGAATAGGTACATTGTCAACATACAAATTTAAGATCATCCTTAATATTAAAGAAATCTCAAAATGCTTTGCCATTGTTTTCTGAAAGTTCCTCGATCACCTTGCCTGGAACTACTTTCCTTTTTCTATGCATGACTTTCTACTGTCATCAGTGTAAGCTCAGAGAATTCAGGTACATTAATTAATAGCTAAACAAACATATATAATTAGGAAAAATATATAATCATTCCAAAAATTAAAGATAGATAACCTTCAGTGATTTTCTTGCCTTGTGTCCTACCATTTCTTCTCCATTTGAGAGGATAATTATTATCTAACAAGACATATATAAATATTAACAGCCCTCTCTCCCAGTATGGCTATGGTATGGATAGAACCTATTTAATCTCATATTGGTGCTTTTTAAAATAAAATATTCACCCAGGGGCTTAATTTATTTATACAGACTGGTTATTTGCAAACCTGAATAAGGAACAGTTTCTTATTGGTTTCTATCATGTCGTAATTGTCAGCTACTTTCCCCACCACATGCACACTTGCATGCATACACACAAAAATGTCATGAACATCTCTAATGTTGACAATTACTGTTAGGTAGTGTTGCTGGCTCAGAATGGCTGTGGCTTTCCACCCTCCAGGTGGCTGCATTTGTACGATAGCAGAGTGATCCCTATGTTTGCAGTTTCTAAAGCTCTTTGGCCACTTCTGGATGAAAGGTGCTAGATCCATAATGTAAGGTATTGTCATTATTGTATTGCAATAGAATCACAGATCATTGTACTAAGAGGAGTGAAGGAGGTAATAGGGACACTTACACACACACACACACACACACACACACAGTCACCCCTTTCTCCTTCTTCTCCATGTCCCTCTTTTAGAAACAAAGTGTTGGTTGCATTCCCTGAAAGATAAACTTAGCCAGGTTCTAAGAGAAGCCAGCCAGTTCTCCAGCAATCGACAAATTCCCTTCCGTTGGTCTATTCTATATGGTTTTCCCCCAAGGCCTGAGCCCTTTTCTGGACTATTGTGCTTCCCGATTTGTAGCCAGACATTTAAGTTACTGACGCTTCTCTGCCTTCCCCATCCTGTCCAGTTTGCTGGCACTGAATGAGGAGAAAACATGCCTTCCACTTGAGGAGCTGAGCCGGGAGAAGGAGAAAGATAAAAGGCTGAAGTTGATACACAATTCAAAGGCAAACAGGAGGGAAAACAGAACTTTTCTTATAAGCCAAACAAAACATGAGCAAAGGAAACCGAAATGAGTTGGCCTGCAAAATGGGGCCAAGGAGGCAACTTGCGTATTGAGCAGAAAACAAGCTGTGTGAGGCAGGGCAGCAGAGGCGCGAGCGTGCTTTGGCAGCTTGTGAGTTCTCAGTGGCAGAAAGAAGAACTTGTACATATGGGGGTAGGAAGGGGAGGGGTGGGGGGAAAAGCTCCCACCCCTAATAAACTAATCTCAGCTAATGTAATGTTTATCAAGTTCCTTGGATAATGATACCATGCATGTCATTACCATCATCAAAACCCAATCTATGTTTTAAAAAGTTACAGATGATTAACACAACATCAAGTTGATGCAAACAATTACTTAAAACCCACACACAGACACAGACACACACGCACACAGACACACACACAGAGAACCAGGAGGTCCCACTATTCTGTAGAATGAGGGAGGCTGCAGCTGTAGGCCGACAGCTTTCATATCCTCATTTGAATAATGTGTCCTGAATCTGTCACTTTATTCATTCTCCTTATGCTCAGTGTACTCTACATCAACAACAAATTAAGTTGTAAATAAGAGACAATCATCACTTTTGTTTTTAAGCAGCTACTGCATAGAGAATTTCAATGTGCGCTCCTTTTCGACAGGAGGAGAAAGAGGTGCTAGAGTTTGCTTTCACAAGCATGAATATGGGGAAACCAACAGAAACAAAAACAGAAACAGTTTACTGTTGCTTAGGGGAGGGAGAAAAAAACATATTCTAAAGCACATCCATCCATTACCCGTCAAAATTTCTTCCAGGAATCTACCAAAACATACAGAAAGAGAAGCTAACTTTCCTGGGCTATACTGGAAACCTAAGTGACTAACACCAGTCACTGGGTCTTGATACACAAGTGGCTCTTTTGCTTAGCACACCTTGAGACAAAAGGGCAAATTCATTTACAACACAGGTGTATTAAGAAACTAATTCCACAGTCATCTTCATTACCTTCTCAGAATTCAAATCACTACTGCATGCATAGAAAATGAAAAATAATAATAATAAAAAAATGTCCCTACCTTTACATCGGAGAAGTAGGTCTTCAGCATATTGGAGCTGGGATAACGGGTATAAAAGAACATGAGCTTTGCTTTTTTCAAGTGATTGGGTGACAGTCCTTCCTGCATGTAGGATGCAACTGATTAAGGAAAACAATTCTACAACCAGAAAGAACCTATCACTCCTGCCTCTCTGTCCTCATACTGGGAGTCTGGAGGCCCACCAGACAGCAGTGGGAGTGCTGGAAGGTATGTGGCACTGGCTACGGAATCCATTGCTAACTTGCTGCTGTTTGCTGAAAATCAACAGTGCCCATCAGAAACTGCCAATTGCAATGGTGAGGATGCACCATTTCATTGCAGAATCTTGGCTACTTCGTGCTGAGGATGGCCAAACATTTCCCTCTTCGGGGTCCATGTGAGATCTATATGTTCACTTGTTGCTAAGGAGACAAATGCATCCAGCAGGTAGTACACAACTCTTATCATAAGAGTTTCCCCTTCTTCACAATTACAGTTCTGTTTGTTCTCTGCACATTCTGTGGTTTACATCGAATTATTATACTACCGTACGTGGAAACATAAAATGCATTATTCTGAACACTGTTCTGCAAGCTTCACATTTTACCTTTTAGTACTAATTTAAAGGAGCTTCTTGACTCACTTTCTTCCTATCTTATTATTATATCCTTTAATTGTTTCCTTTTAAATCACAGCTAAAAATTGGGAGGGGTGGTTTTGGTACAGAAAGAACCGGGGGGTGCATGTGGGGTAGGGGTTGCTTTGTGAAAGCAACGGTCCGAAATCAAATACAATTTGCCTGTGTCCTGGATTTATAGTTAACTCCTTTGAGAGTGACGCAGTAGTTGGGGCTAACAAATCAATAAATGTGGGTTAGCAGATCAATAAATGGCCACTTACCCAAAATAAGAAGGCCTATTTATCTGGAAACATCATTACCTTTTAGAT
This sequence comes from Oryctolagus cuniculus, assembly GCF_964237555.1. NCBI lineage: Eukaryota > Metazoa > Chordata > Mammalia > Lagomorpha > Leporidae > Oryctolagus > Oryctolagus cuniculus. Next base: position 28,308,668 of record NC_091444.1, on the reverse strand, counting down.
CTGTAAACAGCAGCAACTAAAACAGTTCCCAGGAGAACGTGAGGCTAACCATAACAATCCAGGCTTCCTGATTCTCCCCCAGATTCTTGGCACTCCTCAGCAGATTCAGAGCTGCGATGGCTCTGGTCACATCTGTGCCGCAGCCTGGCCCTGCCATTTCCTTAGCAAATTAATGGCTTTATAATTTATCAGAAATGAAGATGCACGTGGAGAAAATCAATGTGGTCCCCCACAAGGTCAATTAAGGGTCCTTCCTAGAGGCTTCTCTAAGGATTTTCTCTGAAAAGAGAGAGAGTCTAGGAAAAATAAGGAAAAGAGAAAAAAAGAAAGAAAAAGAAAATGTGCGCACACACACACACACAAACTACCAAACAAAAATTCCACACCGTATAAAGAAAGGTCAAATAAACACAGGTCTGCAGGAAAGGCAAAAGTTTCCATCAAGTCCACCACAACGAATCATGAAAATAGAGGGAAATCAGAAAGTTATCAGACAAGAAGAATAAATGAATATTGATGAGTACCCGGCTACCTATAACACAGCATCTAACCAAATATTCTGCTGAGAATTTGTTCGATTAACATTCCCTTCAATATCCCATGCCATTTTAGAAAGATCACCTTGGTTTGTAAAGAGTGGGGTTTTGCTTTTTATTTTTTTTTTAGCTGAAAATAAACAGTCAAAGAAGAAATTTTGATTTTGATATCCGTAAGCCAAAGCAGCTTAACTGAACTTGTGTTTTTGTTTGAGATCCTTAATGATTACAAAGACGATAATTTATGACTGACATACTTCTTGTGCCAAGGAAAGAGCTGAAAGGCCCTCCAGTAACCCCCATTAGACTGATAGAGACGACTAAAGGAGCCGTGGCACACTTCAGGCCCATCTGTCCAAATGGATAAGTGAAATAATAGTTGCAAGCTGTCTCCTATTGCCTCATGATAAGAGTTGCAGGCAAGCCCAAACTTCGACAAACATTCTCAGATCTGCGTTCTAATCTTTTCTTTCAGACGGCTCCATGAAAACAATCTTGTGCATTTAGTTTTCAAATCCCAAATCTTTTCACATTCGGTCTCATACGAAACACAAATTGCTCTGCTGTGCTTCTCAGATAGGCACCGAGCTACCAGCACTTCCTGAAGCTTTCAATACATGTAAATTATGCTAAGATGTTCTCATTCTTTTTATGTAGGAAAAAAAAGGTCATATATCCAGTTTATTTTGATCCGGCTATAGAGGTCTTTTATTTAATGAAAAAAAATTATTCCAATTTGGATTTCTCGAGTTCGTTCTTGCTTTCAGATGTTTCCTGTTGGTAATACTTGGAATTGATCAGTTGGAAGGGAACACAGAATAAATCTTTATCTCTTGCTCATTGTGCAATTAAGATAAAATTCCCATAAAATATATGTCTAATAAACTATTAAAAATAGCTAATGAAACATTTAAAAGCCAACAGTTAGATAATCCTTTTTTTTCCTCCTCAAAATAAATCTGAACTGACCAATTGGTTAATTTCCCTTTTAAGTGCTTGTGCTGAAAAGCAACTGTTCTTCCAAGAAAGCACTAGCTGTTTCCAGGATACTTACACACGCACAATGACTCATGATGGAATAGATTCAGTAAACATACAGCTGTACTGAACACGAGCTAAGCTCCATTCAAGGCCAGGAAAGAAAATGAGCACAAATAAATATTAAGGAGGTAAAGGGGGGTGGGGTGAAGGGGGATGGAACGCAAACAAGATCTGTCCCGGCAGCTCATGTGGCTTTGCCTCAATTCTCTTAGCCATAGCTTTGTGAAGACAGATGACATTCAATTCTATGTGTAATGCAAAATAGACAATAACTGCTGAAACTTGAGACAGCTGCCAGGTGTAAAAAAAAAAAAAAAAAAAAGAAAAAGAAAAGAAAAAGAAAAAGAAAAAAAGGAAAGAGAAAGAAAAAAAAGGATGATAAATCCATAAATGAATGAAAGACATCTGCTCAGGAACATAAAAGATCAGAGGCTACTGCAGCTGAACCTAAAGCAGTGTTCAAACAACCTGAGTGTGGAAGTGTTGTCTGTTTACCAAGCACAATATAACCTCACCTAAACAGCAGCAGCGGGAGGAGCAGCAGAGGCAGCAAAAAGGCAAATGGGAGCATAATGGGCTTTGAAGGCTGCAGGAAAAAAATGTCATTTTTCCAACTGAACTCTGGATCTAGAGAATTCACCTGCTGTACTTCCAAACAAACACATGAGGACTACTTTCTTAGCCCTTCTAAGGCTCTTGGAAACCTGAAGAATTGTAGTTTTTTCCTCAGTCTCTGATTTTCTATTTCTAAGAGACTTTCCTTCCTACAAACCTGAAATGGGGAGAAAAGATCTAAATTATCTCATTTAATGACAGTGATTAAGGCATAGGGTTACTGCACTAAGAAGTTCAACATAATCAGAGGGACATGTGCTTTAAGGATATAGATATTTTTAAATTTACTTTATAGTTTTTTGTGGTGGGTGAACCTAGATTCTTTGTTTTTAATCTACATATTTTATTACGACTAATAAAATTATTATGGCCCCCAAGACTTCTCAAAATGTTAATAGTCCAATTCCCATGGGTTGTTTCACATTACAGAAATTCATTTTTAATCCATGTTTTCTGGTTGGATTTTAATTTCAAATCATTAAACAATGTTTTTCCTTTCTAAGCTTCACATTTTTTTAACATTCTCCCTAAAAGCTGAGTGGGCAAAGCTGGTTGTCACAGAGAACATGTTCAGTTTCTTCACCTGAACATCTTAATGGCTGATAGTACTACCCTTGTGCTTTAATTCGGTACATGCAAATGTTTGAGGCCTAAACAAAGCTATTTTTCTTGAGATGCAAAGAGGATGAACGACAAGGAACAACATGAAGAAAAGCAATTGGCTGGCTGTTTCTTTCAGAATTTGAATAAAACTTAATATTTGATTAAATAGGTTCATTTGCAAAGATACCAAACACATTTTTTATATCCAAGACATGAGGCCTTGGAGCAGGTGCATCAATGTTCAGTTTATAATGTGCACGCACATTCACTGTATCTTCCTCCTAACAGGGATAATGAGGTAATGTGCTCTCTTATATAGATCATATAGGTTTAATGTATTTGTCTTAGAATAGAGTTATCTGATAAGCTGGTGTTCTTAATAGCTCTTATCTTGGCTACTTTGTTCAAAAAGCAGATGACACCTTTTGAGTAGGAAAGAATTCCTTGCGAATTAGATTATTTATAACAGTTTGGAAAGCCATGAACTAAAAATAAGAATATAATAAGGACAATCATAGTGAGACCATTTCATCCCATTCCTACAGATCTTTTCTGGGAATAACTCTACCACACTGTAAAATATGGTCCTGTGTCCCGAACACTGAAGAAAGATGTCACTCACTGTGGTTCCCAGAAATTTCTTCAAACTAAAAGCTTGAGAATTTTGCCTATATCTGTATACTGTCAGGTCAACTGAGGAAAGAACTCATTGCCATAGAAGAGCAGAGACTGGAACAAAGTGTATCCAATCTCCCAACAAACATTTAGAACCTCACTGGCTTAGAAATGGTGGAAACCACAGAAAATATTCATGCCTATCTTCTTCATCCTAAGAAATAATAGATCAATGAGATGAATGGCTGAAAGTAGAATATAGTAGCAGGGAAACAGGAAGAACCATAGGGTAGAAGACCAAAAGTAGAAAATTTAATCATTAATTAAAGCCAGGGGCCAGACTTATTTAGCAATAGAAAAGAAACAACTCCAGGTGTTAGCAACCAATATTTCATATGATCGTGTGCGCTTACCACCCATCAGGGTCTGACACAATCTTACATTGGTAAGAGACAGAAGAAGGTATTCCTCTGAAGAAGAAACTATATTTTCTTTAAAGTCTTTGATACCTATGGAAAGAAAAGTAACTTCTTTCCTTTCAACTCCTCAGAATTCCTCAGGGGATTAGGAGTGGATAAGACAGTGAGCACAGCTGATACTTAAAGCAACCTAGAAGACCCCCCCCCCCCGAAGACAAAAATAACTTAAAAAAAAAGCACAGACAAAATTATAATTATCTGGTGGCAATGAAAAGTCTAAATTAAAAATAAAAACAAAACAGAAGGTAAACTAATGTCTTCAGCTAAAGACTAGTATAAACTTACAGGACATTGAAACCTGAATTTAGATATTCATGAAAATGGGAACACATATCCCTCTACTCTGTGTGTGTGTGTGTGTGTGTGTGTGTGTGTTTGTGCATGTATACTAACACTGCTACTTGTTTCAGAATGAAGTTCAAAGATCTCTACCTTGCAACGAGTTCTAGCCCAGACATTAGCCTGGCCTGATTTCCAGAAGACACACATCCTGCAAAGGGTTAAAAAATCATTCAAGCCATTGTGTCTTCCCACTTTGCCTTCCTCACCATCAACAGCTATGTTCCAATTATTTTGACCAATATTTATTGCCTGCTTATAATGTGTAAGGCATGGTGCTTGGTGCAGTTTGATTTATGACTAGTGGATTGAATTTTAGATTTTTGAAAGGTTGAAGTTAAATCAACGACCGAGCCCAGACTCAATTTTTGTTTATTTATCTAAGTTCTCAAAGTCTTTTTCTTCCCTTTTGCTCCCAATGTTCTTCTCTTCTTTCTCACTATGGAGAGGAACTCCAGGTTTACCTGTCCAAGAAGGTCTCAAACTTGTGGCTCCAGCACCTTACCAGAAATCTTCATAGCTACCATGCAAGTAGGCTGGAACGATGGCGTCCACTAACTAGGAAAACACTTCCACCATAGCTGAGACTTCGCACTTCTGTGGCAGCCTCCAGAGTGGGCTTAGACACTAAAATGTCAATCTCTAGTCATCAGGATTGCTCAAAATCCTCAATTTAGTAACCGCCAATTTGATTGCTAAATTTTATAACCATCTGGTAATTTATTATACAAGAAACAAGCCTCCACCTGCCCCCCCATGCGACTATTCTGCTACCCCAGAAGACCAACAACCACAAGATTTTTAAAAATTTACTGAAAGGATCAATTAACGGGATGTGGGGGAAGAAGGGGGAATGATCAGTTAAAAATACTTGAAGTTCAGAATAGGCCTAATAAAAAATATAACTGGCATCTTTACATAAAAGTCAGGTTCAGCATTAAAAGTCATAAGAAGAGAGTCATTTTTAAGTCGAATACAGCTGAGTTTTATATTTAATTGTGCTCGCTTGCTTTCCAAAATAATTTGCTTTGTGTATGTTAGGACAAAAGATTTCTGTGTGTGGCTGAACAGAGGTTAATCATGCATAGAGGCAGCTGCACCAGACCCAAAGAACAGACCTGGGGTGAACGAGAGGGAGAACGGTGCCATCTGAATACATCAGTACCTGTCTGTTTCCTTTAAAAAGCAAGTCTCACTTAAAGATATGAAGAACTCTGACTCCCCATCCACATCTCTCTCCCACCTCAGCCTCCCCCAAGGAAGGGGCTCTTCCTAAGATTTAGTGGCACCTCCTTTAAAGGGACCTGGAGACTTGCAGAGAGTTTGAAATGTAAATTCTTCTTGTGGAATCTTAAGAGATCTGAACACTTACTTTTCTTTCCACTCCATAATAATAATAATAATAATAAAAAACTTACCAGTTTTAAAAGAATAGCTGAGAGAATTCAAGATTTGCAGTGAGACTTTTTTCCCCCCAATCTCTGAATCTACTCTTTAAACAGAGGGTGAGGGGAGAGAGAAAGAGAAAGAGACAGAGAGAGAATGAATTCAGGGAAACCAGCAGGGAGGGAAAAAAAATGCTTCTGAAAAAGCACATATTAAATACCAGCTCCTCCAGGCAATGAACAACTTGGGAAAGCTGCACCGGTTTGGTTTGGTCGTTAGCTTCTCTGCCATCAGAAATACCCCACTCATGCCTACGAACTGGGATAACAGGGAAGCTTGCATTCTTAAGAAGACAGGCATCTACATTCATCTAGATACTGTGTAAACCCAACCTTTTATTTTGACGTTTGCTTTTTTTCCTTGGGGGGAAAAGAAAAGGATATTGCACTTCCCGAGTAAGGTGAGATTTCGGACATGTCTTGAAGATCGCCACACTCGGACTTGATGAGTGACAAGGAGAGCCCTTCGGCGCTGCTGGGTGGGTGTGCTGGTGAGCAAGGGTGGTGGCTCAGGTGGTGGGATGACATCTTGGTCCTCAGACTCGTGGTGTCCCTAGTTAAGTCTAAGGATTCAGGAGAGGCTCTGTCTTTTCCCGAGAAGGAGCCCGAGGGAGCACCTAGTGGATTCTGAAATGGGTAGGCCATCAAGGGGAGGGGGAAGGGGTGGCGGAAGGTGGACGTGGTGAAGCCTGCCGTGGCCGAGAGAGGCGACTGGTGCAGGGGCTGGTGGTGGCCGCCGGCGGCCGGGCCCGAGGCAGACTGGTCGGATGAGTTTTTGCGGACAACCAGGGGCAGTGCCTCCGTCTGGTCTGTGGCACTGGGCATCTGCACGTTGCCAAAGGTGTCCAGGGGGTTCGGAATGATGACGTCGCCAAAGCACTGCAGGCGCTGGTTGGCGGTGTGGAAATTGTGGTTCTCCCCATTGACTGCAAATCTGGCCTGGGGGATCTGGAGAGGTGGGAAGACCTGAGGAACCTGGCGGGAGGGTTTGGCCGAAAAGACTTTGACCACAGTGTCCACCACTTGCGACATGGCAGTGTTCAGTTCCTGTTTCAAGGTCTCGGCCAAATGTTTGCCTTCGGGCTGTAAGGAGTTTGGCCCGTGGTCTCTTTCTTTGTTGTTGCTTTCCCGCTTGGGCTTGTTTTCCGCCATTTCCTGCTCTCTGATCAGGGCTCGGGCTCGGTCGATGAACTGGCCGGGGTCTAGCTCACACATCTCGTTGTCTGACCTCCCGACCGAGTCCTGGGCCCTGGCCTCCAGGATCTCCGAGCGCATGCTGTCTTCGGACAGGTTACCGTCTTCATCATTTTCAGAGTCCGTGCTGTCGTAGATCTGGTAGAACTTCTCCTGCAGCTGGCGCAGCTGCTTCTGCATGTCTTCCAGCTGCTGTTTCAGCTGTCTGCGTTCCTCTCGCTTCTGTTCTTTTCGGGCTGAAACCAGCTGCTGGAAACTCTGTTGCTGCTGCTGGGGCAGCTTCTGCTTGCGTTTGTTTTCTCTGTAACTTTCTCGGGGACTCACAGACTGCGGGGCCATCTCTCTTTCATTTTCATTGCCCCTTAATGCCACACTGGGGGAATGGCTCATTCCCCGAATGATATTCTCCACCCGGGCGCGCTTTGCTCTCAGGTGCTCGTCACATAAGCGATCCATATCAAACTGGCTCATAGTAGGCCTGCCAAAAGGGGAAAGACACTCTGGGGGACTGTCTCTTGAAGAGTTGCTGCATATATCCTCCTGGTGTACCTCGGAGCCTGTACTAGAGAGGCCGCTGGCTTGGAAACTGGGCTCCGTGCCACCATTTTTGTTCATGTTATTTTTCAACAGCTGGGAAATGATGGTTGCTCCTGGAAAAGGCATCATGGCATCTTCATACGAGTTTGCCCTCTTCAGCAGCTTACGGAGGACGTTTGACTTCTCTCCATCTGCATGCTGCACCACTGAGTACTCAACATCCTGCTCGGAACCTTGGGGATTCATGGCACTAAAAAACGTGGCTCTTGCCTTAGCGAAAAATGCAGATGCTGTCCCTACCGTCCTTTTCACTCCAATGTCAACTCTTCTCCTCTTGGTTTGCCGGCTTAAGAGGGCTGTGCTGTCATGGTCAGGCATCACTGGGCGGTTATTGTGCCATCTTCAAAAGCTCGTCAGCTGGGCACAGCTCAAGAATCCCGGGACCCTGGCCAACAGAACAAAAGGACTGATGAATCATTTTCTTTAAATTTCTCCAAATTTCCTGACCTCAATCCTGAATCAAATGCAAAATGCATAGGCTCTGGGATTTATGGCACATTACAATTATTGCAATTTATTATGCACTCTGCTTGAAATGAAACATTTTTAAATATTTCTGCTCCACTGGTTTAAGATGGATTAAGATTAAAAAAAAAAAAAGCAAAAACTGCTTAAGCACCAGTAATATGATTCTCTTTCACAAATGCCTAAAATGATACTGTTTATCTTCAGAAGAAACACTAGATTATAAGAACACAGCCTCTGACAACCAATTGATTAAATTTTGGGCATTGAGATTCATATTAGAAAAGAAGATGAAAGTGGTCTATACTTAAGAAATAAGGTTCAATTTTAAGGCTGCGTGAACGTTGGACAAATAATTCCATTCTTGCACTAGAAGTATTGTGGTTTTAATGCTTTTAAAGGTAAAAGACTAGAAATATATGCAAGTATTGAACACACACCCTTTATTCCTGAATTTTAAAATATTTTGGTCTTATGTGAAATGGGAAAGAGGACATCCCAATCAGCATCTTTTGTACATAAATGGTCAACTTAGCACTGAGATAAATGCATAAATAGCCATTTCACAAGGCTGCTTATGTAGTACAGTTATGCATTTTTATTAGTGAAATTATATGTGAAGATGGCATCTGTTGCTATCTTAATGTAACTATGAGAAAAATTATAAATTTTCACAGTGTCCTTTGGATGACTTAAATCATTACAAAGTTGGAGTCACTGCAGAAGGAGGAAATTGTCTTATTTTAGAAATCAGTATATGGAACAAATAATGATTGGCTGACGCAAGGATAAATACATCTTCATTCACTACCAGTGTTCTTCTACTAAAATCTGTGAGAATAATACTTCAAATGCCTAAAGAGACACTTTAACCTACACGATTTGTGAATTTGATTTCCTATGCCGAATTAAAGGGAAATATGCAGGGAAAAAAAAAAGGCTAAAAGATGATATATAAAGAAGAAAGAAAATAACATCAATCAAATATGCGAGAAAGAGAAATAGTTCTTTGTATGTGAACTTCCATTGTTTCTTGGGAACCCAATATAAAAAGAGAACATCTTTGCCTGCATTTGATAAAAGCTCTTGGCATATTGTGTGACTTATTAACTAGGGATGCTAACCCCAAATTCTCTGTGTATGAAAGATGCTACCCCTTTTTGTTTACAATTAGCATTTTATGAAGAAAATGAAAATATTTTTTTCACGCTGGCTTTATCTAATATTAAACTTCACGTTTGCTTAACAGAGCACATCTTCACAATAACAGGGTCTATTGCCAAAGGCAGCGTGCAGAGTGCTTGGAACAGCTCCCATCTCTTTCGGTTCACCTGTAAAAACATCTACGTGCTCCCTAGGACTGCATCTGTGGCTAGTTTTAAAGAATGACTATCCATGCAAATAGGCATAATTTCAGCATGAAATAACCTGTAAAAATCAAGGAAATGCTCTAAGCTTAGATGGCAATAATATGTGTTGTTTTTTTTTTTAAGCAAAACATATTTAATGATGCAGTGTTTGCCCCTAACTTCCATGTGAAGACACAACATTTTAAAAGAGCCTGCTTCAGGGTATCATGAAAGCAAGATGATTTCTCTTTATATTTTTTGCATGCTTGAGGATGAAACACTTTTTGCATGTTTCAGAATAACATTTCCTGAATATGACTGCAGTGGAAACAGAGATCTCGATAACTTTAATATTGGGTTTTAAATGGAATTAAGAATGGCTAAGGCCCCTCACCCACTAATAATCAAATAGGTTGCAGAAACAGAAAAATGCAATGACAACTATTTCACAAGTACATTACATCTGTACTAGTGTAGCTGTCAGGTGAGAGAAAAAAGAAACAAGGAAAAAGACAATATAATTCAAAGCTCTGTTAATTGCAGCAACACTTGCATCTGGAGAGGGGTTACAAGGAAGACTCTTCTGTATGTGTATCCACTTTCCATAGATATGGTTCACTGCCATTATTTGACAGTTTTACCTCTTTCCTTTTTGTGTGCAAATCTTTTTCTCTTTAAAACACCTGCAAAGCATTTGATCTGCAATCAAAATGTTGAACAAACTTTCTGCAGCATTTTTTCTCTCCCTGTTCCCCCTAACACCCACGCTGGACTTTGCTCCTGCCCATCCTCACGATGAGCAGAGCACCTCTCAGCAGAGGCTCACATAGGACACGCTGATGTTGCTGGTGAGCAGAAGGTCATCCCCGGGCATCCTTCCTCTCCCAGCTGCCATTCACCTCTGCGTCAACCACACTTCCTCTCATCTAGCCTAGGTATCAACAGCTGCATCCCTGCCTAGTGCTTGAGCCAAGAGGAGGGCTATGCTCTTCCTAAGGTGGAAAGAAATGATACTTTTGTCTTCAGCACAGAATACATGCTAACTAAACATGCTTATACTAACTAAACATGATTATTGGGTCTGTTACAAACCAAGTATCTTATAACACCCTCCGAATTCACCAAGCTAAACTGATCTTTGCAATTCTCTTTCGGTCACCATTTTTAGATTAAATACTGATTTGCTTTTGTGTTGGGCTAAGCGAATTTGAACACTTTGAGGTCTTGTCCTAAAATGTCCAGCTGAGACATAACAAATAGAACAAAACGAATGGGAAAAAATGATATAATCCAGTAAGACAAGGCATTAGATTAATAGACACAAATACGTACCTATCTCCATGTAGCTTAGACCTAACCTTAGACATAAAGGTAGGATGGTAGGGTCCATTGAAACGATAACCCATGGAGGCTTAGGCAAGATATGGCAATAATACTGGTTGGCATAGCAGTTTATTAACATCGTATTTCATGAACAAGACACAAGGATATGAAAATAAGAAAATGCCCTGTTAAATGACTACAACATAAATTAAATCACTTGAAAACATTTTATGCATGCCTCCACATTTTCCCAATCCAGAATTTGAAAGAAACTATGAAATGATCTTATCACCAATATTTTCCTGTCCATTAAGATTTTTAAAAACTCCTCCACTCCTTAATATATGTACTAAGCCATAATGTTTCAACTACAGTTATTATTAATTCTTATTATCTTTTCAACTTAATGTGAATTTTGTGTTTAACCAGGCAATAGGAAGTTTTTTGGATCAGCACTGGTGAATATCAGTATCACTAGGGATGCAGAAAAATACTAATGTAGAATTTGAACCCAAATGTATTATTGATCAAATACACAAACTCTGTCCCTGAAAACACCTCTTTAACTACTGTGAACTCTATGCAGAATTTTTTATTATTAAATATTTGGTTGTATCAATTGGCATGCAATCCACACAAATACCTTGATAATTCCTATTCAATAGACATTTTAATATAGCAGATTCTCCTCCAGAAAAAGACATGATAAGAATAAACACCCAGGTATAATCAAGTCAGATTTTAACTGCTCCAAAAGATTCTTTATTAAAATTTGAGTGATCTGACATTCTACTTAACATACAGAAATTTAAGGATACTGATAACTTAATGTTAGTAGAAAAGAATTTCAGGGAAGACTTTCAAAGGAATACTGCAATATGAAGTAGAAAGTGGTTAAGGGTTCCACTTTAATAAAGAAGTTATTTTGGGGAAGGGGATGCAACTTTTACTGCATCTATCTGGAGTCCAGATTTGGGACAAAGAAGTGTTTCATTATGGTAATTATCCAGATAGTTCAGACAGATCTTTTATGAGACAGGGAGAATGTAAGGTTGGCATGGTTTCCTGCTTAGATTATTCAGATTATCGGTCTTTGTTGATAAAATTATTTGAAGAAATTGCTCGAGGCTACATTTTATTTCTTTCAAAAAATCATCTTTGAATGGGTCTCTAATCTACTTGGGTCAACCAGGTTAAGAAATTTCAAATGGGATACCCTCATCCAAGAAAACTTTAAGTCAATCGGGAAATCAGTAATTCAAGGTGGGGGGAAATCAGATGATTTGATTTAGGCATCCCCAAATCGCTAAGCTGTTCCCTTCACTGTATTCAAGAGTTCATTTCTGCTAATTAGCAACTCTTCCTTCAGAGCTATTTCCGCTTACTATCAGGTTAAGAATGCCTTTGATGTTTATTTTGAAGAACCACTTGACATAAGTTAATGCTACATTGAACTCTGATTGTATCGTCAGGTTTCAAATCTTCCTATCATGATAGAATTCTCAAATCATAACCATTGCACTTAAGATTCTTCCATTCTATCAAAAATTCCATACATTTTTCACCTGTAAAATAAACACAGAACATTTTCGGAGTCATGCCTAAAATATTAATTTCTACTTACTTGGAAAGTCATAGTGCATCAAATTGGTAAATAAAAGAGAATGGAAAATAATTTTAAGAAAATACACTTACACTTCTTTTTTGCAGAAAATGGCAATTCTTTAAATGCCTTTGAGGCTTTAGAATGTAATAGGCAATAAGGCATATATACATAATTCCTTGTGTATGTAGCCCTTCCAATTTATTCAGGGCCTTAAAAAGAATCCTGTATAATATATCATGCACAATCCATTTCACATTAGAACACCAGTAACATTTTATTACTTGTTTTGTTAATCCTAAATCCCATAGCTCTGATATTAATATTGCAAATTTGAGACAATCCCTGAAATGCTAAAAAGAAATTCATGAAAAGAGGCCTCTTTGAGTTTTGAACAAATAAAGAAGAAGTCTGGCAACTTCTAGAATAAGCTAGCTTAGGTTTTAAGATGGACTGTTCTGCTTATGGAAGAACGATGCTAGGAAATGAATAAAGTGAGAACAAAGATGCACGTTATGTATGCATGAATTTTTTCCCACAAGGTGGTGATTAAACTAAATAGAATTCTGCATAATGGACACATAAAATATCAGTAAGTGCCAAGCACAGATAACCCCTATTAAAAATAAAGCAAATGAACATAGCCATAGATGACATTTTAATGACCGAAGAACTTCGAAAGTATCCAAGGCACGCATTGGCGGGAACTTTAATATTTCAGTTTAAAGAACAAATGACACATACTATCTCATTTTCACAGAAACAATGATGGCTACCCAAGCAATAAAATGAATCAACAACCACCACTGGCCATCTACACTATTCCCATGCAACTCAGTTTAAAAAAGGAGCCTGTTTAAAGAAAAATTCAAAAGGTCAAATTGCAAGAGCTCAGACATAATGCTCAGATTGCATTTCCAACATCTTCCCTCTGACACCAAGCCGCAGTCCTGAACTTCATCCATTTTGCCATTAGATAAATGTGTCCACTGTCAGGATAACACAAATACTTTCCTTTCTCCATCTGCACCACACATAGCCCATTTCATTTAAAAAAATACTTGGAAGTTTGTGCGAGAATCTCTTCACTGAACGACCTGCCCGCATCTTGCATCAAACAGAAAAGCACAGTTACCTCTCATGTACTTGTTTTCTTCTCCATCAAAGTCATATCTAGGACATCTGGTACATGTCTGGTACAATCACAGGCTCATTCTACTTTATGAGTGTATTGAACATAAGACTTGAAAGAGTTTATGCACATACCTATTCTTTCTGGGCAGGGAGAAAGCACGCTAAAAAAGAGAAGCTTTAACATCAGTAACACTTCCAAACTGACTTTGGTATTCTTGGCAGTTACACGCCACCATGGCTGTCCAAAACACACACACACACACACACACACACACACACAAAGGACTTCTCTCTCTTCTCTCTTCTCTCTCTCTCTCTCTCTCTCTCTCTCTCTCTCTCTCTCTCTGCCAAGCACAGACCTAGGAGATAGGCATAAACTGGAGGGAAGCAAGAGAAAGTCAATCTCCCTCCACCTGCTGCCTGAAGTGGGGGTGCTTTGGCAGCCTAGCAGACAGGGCCTTGGGAGCAAACTGCCAATATCATTAAAAAAAAATCATACCAACTCACCTCCCACTCCCACCCAAAGAACTCCCACAGCAGGGTTTAAAACACAGCAACAGCCCAATTCCCATTAGCCCAGACAATCCTTCTAACCAGGACAACTATAAATTCATAAACCTCTACAACCCTGGCGCAAGCACTGTGGTCTGGAGCGGTACAGACACACTTAGACACAGAGGAAATGTGCACCTGTCTTTCTTGACACAACACACCTGTCAGGCCCTGCCCATGCGCACTCGGCTAATAGACTTCTGCCTACCTAGTTTAGGAGAGGAAATGATTTTGTGTGTGTGTGTAAGGGAGGGCAAGGGTGGGGGAGGGGGAGGGACACGGACTGGAAGAGAAAAGACTCTTTCTAGCCTTGACTGAGAGGCGGCCACCCTGTGCCTGCTCTGTTTTGTTTTAATAAGCTTAAGGAGACAACACAGACCTTCTTGGAAAAATAAAAACAATCAGGTGAGTACACAGCCTTCCCCCAGGCGGAATAGGGCTCTGGGTTGCCAAGAACAGCAGCCTCACACTGGGACCTGCCTCCTTGGGCGATTGGCGACTGTCGCCCAGTCCCTCCTCCGAGTTCTGTTCTGGAGTCTGCCTGAAGGACTCAACTTGCACAGGAGCTGCGAAGGGGCGGCAGAGCCCTGCCTCTGGGGAAGGCAACCCCCCACCACCACCCTGCTCTCCCCCAACGCTCAGCTGTAGCCCGGGGAGCGACGGACTGGCAACTCGCTGGCACTCCAGAAGAACCAGCAACTTGCTAAACTGGACTTTGGGTGACCCCCGCCTCCCTTCACGTCCCCCTCCTGGTCTGTTCAGGCAAGATAGCAGCTCTCTCCCCGCTTCCCGCCCTCCTCACTCTTCCCTCCGGTAGCAGGAATTCCCACTTCTCCTCTCCCCCTCTTCCTCCTCCAGTCCTCCGAACTGGGGTGAAATGGTCGGGACCCCCCACTCCCCCACCCCAAACAAGTCCCGACCGAGGTTGCCCAATTCCACAAGCTCCCGCTGGCTGAGACTCTTCGCCTCGCCTTCGCGTTCGCGCTCCGAGACGCCTCCGGTCTACCCCGACCGCTACCCTTCGAGCCCCCCATCCCCGAACACCCGGCCTCCGGGGCTCCCGGCGCCGCCTTACCCTACTCGACCGGCCCGCGCCCTCGGTCCCCGAGCTCAGGAGAGGGGCGCCGCGCTGCCTGCCCGGGACCCATCCCTGCCGCGTTCGCAGCCCGCTCTCCGCATTTCAGCGTCCACCGCGTCGGCCGAGCAAAGTAACAGAGCGCCCCCCTCCTCCGGTCCCCTCCTCCCCACTCCCGGCCCTTTGCCCGGGTGAAGAAGGAGAAGTGAAAGGTATGCAAATGACAAGCAAATTGGAAGAGCCGGGAAGAAAGGCAGCTATCACCAACAAGACAAAGAGAAGGGACGCGGGACGGGCCCCGGAGTTTGCGCCCGGGGAGGTGGGGAGGCTGAGGCTCGGCGGAGAGCGGCGCCCGGGCGAACAAAAAGCTACGCGGTCCTCTCTCCGGGGGAGAGAGGGCGAGGGAACCAAGGCAGGGGCGCGGACGCCCCCGCGGCCCCCAGACGCGGTACACAAAAGGTGACAGGATCAGCGACAAGTCCAGCCGCGCCACCCCCCACCCCCCCACCCCCGGTCAACACCAGCCCTGGCCACCAGCGGCAGAGAGAAAGAAACAGAAGCCAAGCGGATCACTTACTCTCGGGGGCTGGGAGGAGCGGGGCGCGGAGTTCCACTGAGGCTCCTGCTTACAAACTGTCTAGAGGCTATTTTATTATGATTCATTGAAACAACACCATTTTCTCCTGGAAAAAAAAAATGTTTGCACGGGTATGAGTACCGGGAGGCTCTTTTCTCTCCTTCTCACTCCAGAAGGAGCCGGTGCGAGTGGTTCTGGAAAAGGGGAGGGGACTGGCGAGGGGGAGAAGCTACTTACGCCGTGCGGAGAG
This sequence comes from Oryctolagus cuniculus, assembly GCF_964237555.1. NCBI lineage: Eukaryota > Metazoa > Chordata > Mammalia > Lagomorpha > Leporidae > Oryctolagus > Oryctolagus cuniculus. The sequence goes on along the minus strand of NC_091444.1, from coordinate 28,292,876 downwards.
CGGTGGGACGGAGCCTGTCTCCCCCTCGGCGCCGGCGGAGAGGAGCACACGCGCGCGCACGCGGTGGTGTCTTGCGGGTGATGAATGTGGTAATTGGACCAGGGACGGTGAGTCTGTGCGACAGCGAGCGAGCGGGGCGAGGGCGGGGAAGGGAGAGGACGGCTGAGGCGAGGCGAGGAGAAGAGCGGAGCAGAGAGCAGCGGAGGAGCGGAGGCGAGGGGAGCGCAGGAGGGAGGCGCGCAGGGGCGCGGAGCGGGGCACGGGAGCGGAGCGGAGCGGGCGCGGGCGCTCGGGGCCAGAGCTCTTGTGCGCCGCTCGCTCTCCCCGGCTGCAATGGTGAATGATTTCCGAGCGCTCCCTCGGCTGAGGGCTCCGCTCCTCAACAAGATTTACTTTAAGACACAGCTGAAGGAAACAGGAAGACTGCACGTCACAGTCTGACTGACGTACCCGGCCCCAGCACCCAATCGCGAGGCGCCTTCGGATTCAAGGGGGCACAGCGAGGCAAGAGAACTTGGGAGGAAAAAAAAATATAAAAGGGGTGGGGGCGAGGGGCTGGGAGGAGAGGTGGGGAGAGGGGCCCCGCGCTCCCCCTCCCGGCCGCCGTCCCCGGCCCCCACCCCCTCCCCGCCCTTGCCGCTGCTGCGGGGCCACTGGCTGGCCGCGCAGGGCCCGAGCGAGCCATCTGCGGGCGCTCTGCAGAGCGGGCGACGGCGCGCGCGGCGCCCGGCTCCGCGCCTCGCACCGGCTCCTCCGGGACGCAGGTCCTTCCTTTTTTTTTTTTTTTTTTTTTTTTTCTTCCTCTTTTTCACTTCCCAGATACAGCTGATTGAGTTCGCCGAGTGGCCGAGCGAGTGAGCGCCCCTCGAACTTGGGTGGAGGAAGGCACGGAAAAGTACAGTGGAGGAAAAGTGGAGGTTTTAGGGGTGGGGGTAGTACATTATAGGGCTTGGGGGGGAGGAGGTTCGCAGATCATTCCACTTTCCAAACGACCTTAAGCAATCTCAAGAATGCGTGTCGCGCTTGCTTGCTTTGAAAAGGGAGGTGGACGGTAAAACCCAGGTAGGTTTGGGATTAAGATTATAGGTGCCAGAGGTTTCACACCGGGTCTGCCGCACCTGATTTTCGAAGCCCAACATTGGCTGAGTCCCAATCCCCTGTCAAACATTTTTAGGAAGAGGAGTATTTGCCCTTGGTCACCTCTAACAATATTATTTGGGTTGTAGGAACAGCAGCCAGGGAAAACCCTGGCACAAATATTATCTCGCGATCACCCCTCACCAACTCACTCACCCCAGAGCGACCACAGAAGGAGGCTCAGTACAGGATTTATTCGGTTTTGACGCCCGGGAAACAAACTTTGAAGTTTATTAGGCAAGACATTTGAGCGCTTACATCTTGGGCTCCAACATCTTGGGCTTGACATTCCTTGGATGAAAAATAAGCAGCCAGGTACCTTTAGAGAGTGAACTCCTGAAGAGTTCCTCCGGGTTTGCAACTCACAAATAAGAAAGAGCGAGCCTCCCGCTGCAGCCGCGGAGTCCCCTTCCCCACCCTGGCACGGTAAACGGCTTTTGATAAAGCAGCCGCGTTTGTGACTTCAAGATCCTCTAACAGCCAGGACTTGCAGGAGCCACGAAGCAGAAGCATTCATACCTAGTCGGTTAGACACTCGTTTTCTAGGTAGACGGGGGTGAGGATTTTTTTGGTGTGGGTTGCTCCATTTGATCAAAGTGGAATCACGTTGCGCGGTGACAGTGGCAACAGCAGGGTATTTTTGCGATCTGTTACGACTACACTAGCCGTCTTCTGTGGCACACGCTCGCCCTTCTGGGACATTTGCAATCTCAGCTTCAAATTCGTGAAAGTGGAAAGAGTCTTAAGACTAGCAAATCTTCCCGGCGAACCCGAATAGTTGTTAGTATGTCCGAGTTTGTGCCCAGTAGGGAACTTTTGGCATGGAATTCAAACAGAAAAGAGGATCTAAAAGAAAATTTCAGGTTGGTGCAGGAGATAAGAGAGAGACTTGTGTGCGCATCCCCAGCGCCTTTTGGCACCCTTTTTCGCCGCCCCCAGAATCCTCCCTCCCTCTGCTAAGCGAACCAGGTGAAGGAGCGCGAACACCGCGCACTCCTTCAGAGATCCGCTATTGTGTCAAGTGCTCTAATCGGGAGTTGACAATTTAAACTGGGAAAAGAAATAGCCCACCAACATGCCCACTAGATACAGGATGGAATAAGACTTCTATTGGTTGGGTCCCTTCGAGGTAAGCGGGTGTATTGAGAGGGGGAGATTTGGGTTCTGAGAATGGAGCGAAGCGCCTTCGGGAGTCCCCTTTCGCGCTATTATTTTCCTTTAAGAACCTTAGTTTGTACGTGTGAGCTAGCGCCAGCCCCCAAGTAAACTGTAGGAGTAAAGGATATATACCCTCCACACTTTAAAACCCATCTGCTCAATTGGACATTAAAGAGGGAGGCGGCGGGGACAGGGCAAAGATTCAGACTATGGAAAGAAGTGGCTTGAACTTGAGCCCACAAGTTTGTGTCCATTGCACCCAGTGCTCAGGGGCACGTTTTGCACACACCACGCCCGAGAACTAGCGGCCGGCAAAGTTCCCCGCGAAGCCCTGTTAGCCCTATGTCACGCGAGGAGGAAGGCAGGTCCAACTCAATGTGGGGGTAAGCCGCTTGGCAAATAAGGAAACTCCCCCACCCCCACCCCCCAGGCTGGGCGGCGGAGGCTCCCGGCTCGCCACGCTCCGCCGCAGCGGTTCGCAGCCGGTGCTGGGGCACAGGAGCGGCTCGTTGGAATAGGAGCGCGCGCCACGCGAGGCGAGCGAGCTCGGTGCGCAGCGCAGCTCCGTGAGCTGTCCACGCCGAGCCCTGTCCCGTCCCCGACTGCCGCGGCGACGTACAGGCCAGGCTCCTGGCAACCTCTGTCTCGCCAGACCTGCGTTACTGTCCCCGGTCTTTCGGGCGGCCCTGGAGCCGGGCGTGAGGCCCAAGCCCCCTATCTCGGCTGCCTCCCGGTCCGTTTTCTGATAGGAGAGACGAGAAGTCGCCTGGATATTGGCTGCCTCTCTGAAACCGGCAGCCAAGCCCAGGGTCAACGTAACCCCTTCCTCCGCCCCATTGCCAACACAGTCCCAATAACCTAAATGTTACCCCACGTGTGGACCGGTCTTCCGATAAACCCTACGCGTGCAGGTTGCATCTGTTTGTTTATCTCGAGGTGATCTGTGGGTTCTGAGTGGAACTCTTGCATTTATCACCCGTGCATCTGGTTCTGCGGTAAACACCCTTCGCCTTGACATTTTCTCGGTGTGTGTCTCCCCTCCTGTTCTTACTTAAAGCCGTTAGGTGGAGGACAGGCGGGAAGACGCAGCGTGTAAGTAATTCAAAACCCTACAAACAAGCGGCCTCAGATCCTAAACAAACCAATTCCGGGAATTTCGACCAGATCTAGTTGAGAGGCAGACGTGGGCGTGGATTTCGGGGAAGGGTGCCTGGGAACCTTCGCGGCTACCCACCCACTTCCCCACCCCCACACCACCCCGGTGAAGGGATGAGAAGGAAAAAGCAGCCCCAGTGCGCAGGACGGCCTGCTGCTGACTGTGTGAAGGCAGATTGACGGACGGCCTCTCCCACTCCCATCCCCTGTGCCCAGTGTGACGCCAAAGCCCACCTGGACTTGCTCCGGGTGGCGGGGGGTTGGGGGCTGGAAAGAGAAATGCCACAAGATCAGTAGCAAGGAGCAGCTGCGGGCGTTTCTCTCCTGGGAACCCCACTGCTCTAAAGCCTCGCGGTGATGTTTGTTTAACCAACCGCTTTCAAAGTAAACAGAAGCGAATCACTCCAAAGAAGTTGAGATAGAGCCCTTAACAAGAATTTGAAGGCAGGGTCGCTCGCAGAAAAAGTAATTTGAAAATAACTAGGTCCACACGTACCCCACCTCACCCCCATAAAAGTCCTCTACTGTTACTTAAAGGAGCAGAAGACGGTCATAAACATATAAATTCGTCGGAAGGACTCATTACCATAAGGTGACCTCAGGGAAGATCACTTTGGCCCCCCGAGTGACACCCGCAGGGAAGCGGGATTGCCAGGGGCTGGAGGGGGGACACACGTCTTGATTCTTACGGAAGTGGGCGAAAACCATCAAAGGCAGGCCAACTCTGGCTTTGCCTCGGGCACCGAACTTCCCAATATCAAGATATTAACAGATGGTGGCGAGCACACGGAGGGCTGTTACTTACATAATCCAGCCACTCAGCCCGGCCGCGCCGAGCCCGGCGCGCGCGCGCGCCTTCTCAAGGGTGCTCTTGCTCCCCGAAATAACTTTCCCTCCCCCAGCCCCACCCAGCTCTTTGAGGGCGAGGGTTTGAAGAGCCCGTGATTTTCGGGGTGGGGGGGGACATGCACTCGCTGTGGTTGCGCTTTATCTTCTTTAGTCACAGGAGTGGAGAAGCTGGAGATCCAAGGGCAGAGAGGCAGAGGGGACGCCTTCGGGGAGAACGGGGCGCTGTCCCTTTGCACGGGGTGGGGGGTGTCATATTATTTACGCAGTGTACCCCCCCGTTCCCACCCCCCTGCGCCCGCCCCCGCGCCGCTGGCTGGGATCAGCATCTCTGGGGCTCCGCTCAAGTACAAAGGCGGCCTGGGGCAGCCGCGGAGAGCTGAGGGCCAGGGTGGGTGTGAATGTGCAGGGACGCCTTTGCGCGCGGGGGCGCAGTGGGCAAAGTTACGCTAAGCTGCAGAGCTGGTGCAGGTTTTTTAAGCGCTCATTCCTGCTCACCGGGAGTCCTTTTTACTGCGTGGCCGTCTGCTGCCTTCACGCCCTCTGCAGCCTCTCCGGAGGCCCTGTCCCTCCTGGAGGGCAGGTGTATCTCCGATTTGGAGTCGGGAGTGGTGTGTATGTTTGTGGAGCCTCTGGCGTGACGGCGACCTGGGCCGCCGACACTTGGCGAGGAACACGCCTGCCTGTGTTGGAAAAGTTTCGGGATGGGCAGGCAGGCAGGCTTGGGAGTCTCCTCTCCGGGCTCTCGGCAGGAATGGGCTTCTTCCCCACGTCTCCCTCTTTCCCCGCTCTGCCTCCCTCGACTGGGTCCCGCACTAGGTGTCGCGGCCTCTCCGGTCTGAGGCAGCGAGCGCGAGATGTCGCGAGGTGGGCGCTGCGCTCCTGGCGAAGGGGGGCGTCCCTCTCTCCTGCGCGACCCTTGAAGATCCAGGCCGCCCTGCCCGCTTGCCAGCTCAGTGCCCGCCCGGAGCCCCGCGGCCCTTGCTTCTTCCCGGGCTGGAGTCAGGCTCCGTTCGCTTGGGCTCGGCGCAAGCCCGCTCGCCCAGGGCAGCCACCTGCTCCCTGCGCACCGCTGGGCCGGGAGGGAGGGACGCGGCCGCCGCCAGACCGGCGCTGCTCCGCGGCCTCCCCTCCCCCGACCGCCGCCTGTTGATGCGGGGGCTATCGTGGCGGCCGCAGGCTGTGCACGGCCTGGACCAAAGAGAGCGGCCCTCTCCTGGGACCGCAAGAGGGGCGGGGACCACTGCAGGGATGGAGCTCTCCCCTGCTGCCCAGCACGTTCCTTTTGTTCATTAATCTAAGGATATTTGGCGGTTACTCCCAGCTTCACTGTATTTGGGGTATCGCGTCGAGGGTGTCTGAGGAGGTGTTCTTCTTCCCAAGGCTTCGGGGACAGGGCACTGCCCACCCGGCATAGGTCTGATTCAGGACGAGGAGCGAGAGAGAAATACACAGATGTAGGCCGGGGACACAGAAGGAAAGGAGAGAGAAGCTCTCGGTTTGGATTTCTTTGGGGGGAGAGAGTAACTCTGGAAAGTTGCATTTTGTTTAAATTAGAGCAAGACAAAGTTGAAAGCCAGATTTCTATAATTTTTCTGGTAATATTTCTTTTATGAAGTATCTAAGTGTCTGTTTGTCATCATTTTGAGATCAAAAGGAAAATCCATATGCTGCATAGTTTTCCGAAATTGCTATTTAAATATGTTTTAAATGTTTTATCCAACGTGGATAGGCTGCCGGGAGGCAAGGCTGGTGACTGCAATGGGGGCGGGCTGGTTTGATGCGTAGCAGTGGTGCCAAAGACCTGCTAATCATCAGCCATCACCAAAGGAACTGTTAGAAAATCAAGATTTCTGGGTCCACCCCAGCTAGACAGTCAGCAGGAGGACCTGGGAGTCTGGGGGTCACACTGCCTCTCCAGTTCCTGCCAGTTACTGATTCTATGTCCGAGGTAGTGTGTTGCTGATGCTGTCGGAGGCTCAGTCCTTTTCATCTGTAGAGTGGGGACAATATGCAAACCATGGGGTTGTGAGAGACTTGTGCAGAAGTAAATTTGTTCAGCCCAAGCTCTGTGCTCAGTACACAGAGGCTGTTTTGTCCACAAACGTGTGCTGTACACAATTGCACTGACATGGTCTCCTATATAGGGTACCCACACCACAACCCCAAATGTTTTTGGTGAAGCTGGCTAGACTGTCATGGGATATACATGTATATGCACATCTTAGCTCACGTGTACTTACCACCATGGGCATTTTATGTGCTCACCCCCTCCACACCTGTGCTCTTTGTAGTCCATAACATATCACTTAGAATCAGCACACCCTGGGAAGGTAGGCTTTCCTAAAACTGTCCATCAGGCCTGCTGGCCTACAGGGGGCACTGACCAGTTTCAAGTCTGCTCCCTTCTCCCTTTGTTGGCCATTTTACTTTCTCTGCTTCCTACATGGCAGGCCTTTCCTATAGAAGCTGCCCAGCCAACCAAGGAAACCATAGGACAAAACGTTCCATTCAAGAGGAAACAACAAAAAGGAAAACAAAAAATAGAGTCAGCATTCCTAGGTAAAACAAAACAAGTGTGTATCATGCACTTTACATGTGTGAATTAACTCCCCCCCGTCCATGTAAAGTACAACGCAGTTCTTCATCAAATTATATTCCAGCCAATGAATGCAAGCACATCCCAAGGTAGTGAAGGGAGGGCCTAGCCAAAGGCGGTGGGGACAAGGGAAAGGAAGACAGGCAGGAAGGTGCCAGGCTGGGACTCTGCAGGGGTGGCAGGGGAGCAATGCTAAGCAAAATAGAGGAGCTGAACAGCAGACACCAGAGCAGGAAGGCAGAAAGCTTTAGAACTGGAGATGGCGGAGTGGCTAATTAAACTCCAGATGGAGTGGTCATTTGTGTTCCTGGGGAGGGAGAAGGGCAGGGACTGCCAGCTCAGGGCATCTGTGGGCCTGGCCCCTAGAGAACGGATCCCCCCCCCCCCGTTAGCTGGGGGTCCCCACTTCTTGAGAGTGTTTGTGGGTATCTTTGGGCAAGTGTGAAAGGTCCCATGCTCTCTGGCTACTCTCTGTATCCAGGTGGGAAATGCGTGTGGCTCTAGGGGACTTAAAGGACATGCCCCGAGACAACCAGAGGCACAAGCTGGGGCTCCGCTGTAGGGAGACAGGTGCACCTTCTGTCTTCCTTCCCCTCCCTGAGCACCTCCTGGTGGGAAGGAGCACTTTTGCTCACACCTGCTGGGGAGGATGCTGTGTGTGTGTGTGTGTGTGCGCGTGTGTGTGTGTGTGTGTGTGTATGTTGGGGGAGGAGTCTGGATGAGTGGGCCATGGTCTGTTAGGGAGTGGGAGTGGGAGAATGGCAGTGGGAGGGAGCCTGCAGGGGGAGGGTGGGGCATGGGGTGTGTGTTTGTGTGTTCCTGGGCCCAGTAAGAGGGTGAGAGCAGCTGGGGAGTGGAGTTGGGGGCGGCAGTGTAGGGTAGGGGTGTCCCATTGCAGGGAGGGGAGGGGATAACTTGGGGAGGGGTCGCAGCAGGAGGGATCAGGAGTGCTTAAGGCCGGGATGTGTGAGTGTCTGTCCCATGCGGGAGTGGGGGAGAAAGCCAGCTAGAGGCAAACCATGGCCACAGCTGCAGTCCAGGTGGAAGGTGACATGTCTCGGCTTTCTCGCCCTGGACTCTCGCTAATCCCGCCTTTGGCCACAGAAGGACTTGGACCCGACAGCGCCGAGGCCCCATAGCCTCGCGAGGGTCACCAGCCCTGGCTTCTCCTGGAGGGCATTGTGTGTGTTGGGGGGCGGGACTGCTGGTGTGACCTTTACAGCCCTGAGGGTCCCTGCCCCAGGCTTAGCCTGAAGAATCCCTGAATCCAGCGCACCTCACGTGCGGAAGTCCCCTGCTGCTCCCCAACAGCACTCCGCATCCCAGCTCCCTCCTTCCTGTGTCCCCACCAGAGACCCAGTGTTGTTCCCTTCACTGCTCCGGGGCTCTCTCTCTAGGCCCAGTTCTCTTCCTCCACAGTCTGGGAGTTCATCCCTCCCTCTCCCCAGGGCGGGAAGGGGTTACCTAACCCAAAGTGCACTCCAGGGACTTGGGGTAGCTCAATCCAGCAGATAATTACTGTTTGCAAGACGTTGCAGGTGGGGACCCTGAGAGAGAGCACGGTGGGCTGGACGATTTGGGTTCTGACCCGACCCACAGCTGTGTGTGACTGAAGCCTCAGCTAGGGTATCTAGAGGAATCTGGAAGAGAGACCCAAGTGTCCCTGGCTCCTCCTTGTACATGCCAAGGCGATCTTTTAGGGAGGAGATGGCTTCATGATGATACAGTGACAGCTGCTCCCAGCACACCCTGAGCACCTCACACTGGGGGAATGGGCACAGCTTTCAGTCCACACTTGCACTTGCTTCCTTCTAAAACACCCACAGTTGTAAGACAAAGCCTCAGTGTAAATACGACCTGTGGAAGCACCCTTACAAATGCACCATCAATTGTAAACCATAGTGATTCCAGGAATCCAGTCAGTCAGGAGAACCGGTGACTCGGTGATGGGAGGAAATAAAGCGTGTTCTGTGTGATTCTCCCAACAGCCCTGAGAATAATAATCCCCGCAAACTGGGTGCCTGGGGTAGCTTCTCCCGATGTCCCACAAGTGGCAGAACCAGCACTGGAACCCCAGTCTCCCCAGGTCTCAGCCAGGACAGTTTCTTCTGGGCTTTGTGACTCTTTGTGGGGGGTAGGGCTATGCTTTGCCAGCCCCATTTCAAGGCCTTGGTCTTACCGTGACCCTTTTACCACCATCCTCCCACCCTCACCCTGGCTCCACTGCCTAAGGCCACGGAAGGTCATTCAATGGGGGGAAAGGTACAAAATAGTGAAATCACATTTTTCAGATTCAAATAATGTCTGGAAAGGGTAAAAACCATGCCTGCCAGGTTTTGCTGTGCACCGCAGGAAGCCGGTGAATTCAAGGTTCCCTGTATGGCTGGAAATAGAATTGTACAAAATAAAGGGGTGGGGGGAGAAAGCGAGGGAAACTAATCCTATTAAACGTGGTAGCATGTTTTTGTGGCACGCAGGGAGAGATTAAGCACAGGAAAGGGGATAAGTACTGCTTCAGTTTCACTAAACTAATGTGACAACTTGTCAGGGGAGATCTTTACAGCTTGTTAGGAGATGACTGGCTGATTCAGAGATGTTTTCTGTCTTTGCCTTTGTGTCCCGCGTGAGTTTTCTTGTTTAAAAATTTCTTTCTTTTCCTGTCTCTTTCTTCCCCACGCTGCTCTGCTTTGCTTTTTAATCCATAGTGTCTCCTTCAAGTCAAAACATTTAGCTGGCTCTAATCAAGATTTGGTTTTGAAGATGGCCCTTGACCTCGGGCTGCCCAGGGAAGTCCCCCAAGGGAACTGCTGTCCACTCCCAACCCCAGGGCTACCCTGAGGCCTGAGAAACCGAGGCTTTGGGGAAGCACTCCCCTTTCAGGGCTCCCTCTTGGGCGGCGCTTCTCCTCCTCTCCCCGCTTTGCTTTTTATCTTCCCTTCTGCCCTGTGTTCTTTCCTTTTACATTTCCATGCTGCTGTGCTTTTTCTTGCCTGTATTTTTGAGTCTTCTCTGTTTTCCTCTCCAATTTCCCTCTTATTATTTACTTTCCTCTCCTGGTCTCTTTCCTATAATTTATTTCCCCTTTTTTAACAGACTCCAATAACCCTCTTATTTGCTTTCCTCCTTTCCTTTCGATAAGACAGTTACAATCATCGAGAAAGATTAGGAATCCTTGATGATCTGCACATGGAAGGAACTCCTGGTGGTGGGGCGGTGGTGTGGGAGGGGCAGGGAACCAAAGGCTGCTCCAAATCCAGAGGAAGCCAGAATTTGCGGCTTGGTCAGTGTCTTTCCGAAGCAGGTGTCCAGCTTGTTGGGAAATGTGGCTGACTGTCCATCTCTCTCCCTGCAGCTTTGGCTTCACCCTCCCCTCCCTCCCCCTCCTCTACTCCAGCTCTCTCCACTGGCTCACCACCAGAGGCAAGAGATGTTGAGTCAATGGAAAAACAACATTGGCCCACATGAAAGGGAGACTGTTTGGAAAAGGAAGGCCCTGCCGAGGTGCAGAGGAAGCCTGTGCATTAACACGGGCCACCTCTTATCTGGGGCAGCTGGACTTGAGCTGCCTGTGCTGATCTCCCCCGGCCCTGCGAGAGAGGCCGTGGGCAGACAGGCGGCCATGGGGAGCAAGGGGCTCCAGCTCACCCAGGGGCATCCCCAGAACTGCAGGAGACACAAAGTCATCCCCCCTCCCCACTTCACTGGACAAGTTGAACCAAGAAACAACATTTCAAGAAGGAAGGGCACACTTCTCCAGGCCTCTGTCTCTGGAGCCACTGCCCCGGGGGCCTGGCCCTGCTAGATTTCAGTGCTTCAAGGAGCCCCCAAGCACTGGAAGACCTGGCCATTCTGAGCTGAGTGTGCATTAGGGAAGGACACACTAAAGTGACCTAAAGGAAAAAGAAGAGAAAGGCATGTTGGTAGGTTTACCCTGGCTCTGAATGGCTTACCGTTAAGTCTTGAGCCAGCTTCTGATGGAAAGATAAGGTAAATCCCTAATCAGTCAATAATTAACATAGCTCCACCGTGGGTCCAGTCAGCCAAATCCTGTTGACAGCCTCAGAGCCCTGCTTTGGAGCGAAGGGTTAGGTGACAAGGGCACTAAAGGCCTGTCTGTCCGGGCTGCCACAGACCCTACTTCCAGAGCCCCTTCAAGGGGGAAAGCTGTGCCTGTGTCTGCCAGCGAAATCTTTTCTTGCTGAGTCCTTAGGATAACTTCTGGAAACCTCACTTTGGGAAATCACAGCTCTGTGTGTGTGTGTGTGTGTGTGTGCACGCGCATGCTCCTACAGAACAGCTTGGAGCTTCATTCTGCTCCAGGTCAATTTGAATCAAATCCCAGATGTGTCCTGATTGTTAGTACATTATTCTTCGTAGACGGCTATATTTTCTGTGCCCTGCCTTGCTCATCCTAGTTTGTAGTTTATTCCTAGTGTCTATAGATTTCACTGTTCCTTGTTTTTCAGAGAAGCACTTTCTGCAGTTTCTGATGAAAGCAGAAATGCTTTGAAATGATAAGCAATCCTACAGCCCTACCAAAGCATGAAAATGATTTTTTAATTTTAAATAAGTAGAAAATTAGAAGACCAATAAATATTTGATTTTGGTACTTTCGTTGGGTCAAGTTGTTTTTTTTACTTCTTACAGAAGCAAATTTTTAGGAAGGTGCACGCAAGTCTTAATTTTTTTAATTAAAATTTTGTCTTTTGTTCTGTACAACATGCAGTGTGTTTCCATGTGCATGTAGTTTTATGTAGAGTTGGTTGTGAAAAAGTTTAATCCATCTGGTTTGTATTTTTCCTGAGGTCAAGTTGTATGTCATAACCATATGCCAATAAATGAACTTTACTTCTAATTTTATCTGCTCAAGCCACTTGAAAAATGTGTTCTTTTAGTCATGTGAGAGACATGGTGATCAAGACTTGAATACATACATCTCTGGATCACATATTTGGCTGCTGGAGTGGGGGAGGTATTTCTCCTGCCTGGGGAAGATGGTTCATCCTCCACACGTCTGTTGGTTCCATGTCTCAGCCTCAGTAATCACCGCCACGCCATTGTTCTCTCCTTGCAGAACCCAGTAGCCTGGGTACTCAATCTTTGGCTGCTTGGGGAAGTTGCCAATGAAGGGAAATTCTGCCAATGATCTGTGACACCCTTTTCAACAAATGTTAATTGAGTGACATTTCTTTTTTCCCCAAATCATCCATCTGTCCTTTCTTATGCAACTTTTCAGTTTCAAAAGGGTAGGAGGCAAGCTTTCTTCAATCATGCATTTGGCCTAAGAAGATGATCTAAGAATTGAGCAATATATAATCTACTGTAGCCTTGCAAGCACATCTAACTATTCACCAGCCCGAACCAACATGATAAATAGAAAATAGACTAACGTGCACCTCTGTTCCTTTTGTCCATTAAAACTTCTGACTTTTATGAACACAGTTGGGAAGTGACTGGATTCAAGGTTCATAGATGCTTTTTAATTGTTTGGGGAGTACAGGTGGGCATGGGAAAGATAAGGGAGAAGCAGTGAGAAACTTTAAAAAATCGTTATTGGATTTGTAGGCAAAAAAATCCAGGACCCAATTATCTTAGTTTTCAGTACTCATTTTTGATAGTTTTAGAACCCCAAAAAGTATCACTTATAATAGTGCTGTTAAGTGAAACAGCATGCATGAGGTTTCTTTGAGATCCTGTAGCCTGGAGAGTAAAATGAGAGTAAAAAAAAAAATGGAACTGACATCTATTTTTAAATGAGCCGAAAGGCAATCATAATTGTGCTAATAGTTGTTTGAGTGTCATACTAATGAGGATCAGAAAATGTAGACCTTGACATTGCCTTTGTTTAGTTATATTCACTATGGGAAAAACGTTGTTTACCCTCAAGAATTTCTGAAGGTAAAGAAAAATCAATCTCCATCAATGAGCAATATTTTGCTCCTCAAGGGATATTGATTTGAACATTGACTTCACAATGGGTGAGTTATTTCCCCCCAGGACCCCTACTATGAATTGTTAGGTGACAAGTATTTTATGAGCCAATAAATAATGTTGTTTCTAGTAGAGAAATTTCATCCAGGAGATTCCAACTTCGGAGTACTGGTTAGTTTAGAGTGTTTCACCAGTTGTATATCCGTGGTAAATATCCCTAAGGAATAAACTCCAAGTTTTAGAAACATTACCCTTCATCTTTAAATGAGGTGCAGCCTTTTCGATGCTTCTGAGGCAGAAGCAGGTGGCAGCTTGCTCCTCTAGGCCCATGACTCACTTGTAGTCACATAAATGCCTACATGATTCCCTCTTCCCTCTTTATGTAATGGTGCAATATTGGTATTTTTAATTTTGGAAATAAACCACATTTTCAGTTTTCCAGAGAAACTACTGTGGGTGGAAATGGGGACCTGACAGAGAATGTAGAATCTTTTTTTTTTTTTTTTTTTTTTTTTTTTTTTTTTACAGGCAGAGTGGACAGTGAGAGAGAGAGACAGAGAGAAAGGTCTTCCTTTGCTGTTGGTTCACCCTCCAATGGCCGCCGCGGCCGGCGCACTGCGGCCGGCGCACCGCGCTGATCCGATGGCAGGAGCCAGGAGCCAGGTGCTTTTCCTGGTCTCCCATAGGGTGCAGGGCCCAAGCACCTGGGCCATCCTCCACTGCACTCCCTGGCCACAGCAGAGGGCTGGCCTGGAAGAGGGGCAACCGGGACAGAATCCGGCGCCCCGACCGGGACTAGAACCCGGTGTGCCGGCGCCGCTAGGCGGAGGATTAGCCTAGTGAGCCACGGCGCCGGCCTGAGAATGTAGAATCTTGCTAATGTGACCGATCTCCCTCCAGTTTATCTGTTATCTGTTTGGATTTGTGTATAATATGTTAGAATATATATTAGATTTTTTCAAAAACCTTTACACCCTTATCATGTGCAAACACAATTCTCAACATTGGTAATTCCAAATAAATAAGACCCATCTGAGCTACTCACAATGTTGGGAAGAAATTAGGTGGGGTAACTATGAATACATAGGATACTTTAGAAGTCCTGGGGATTATCTTCATGGTACTTTGGACTATCAAAGAAGTCTTCAAGGAGCAGGTGAGCACAGGCAGGTAATTTGTCACACCATGGACATAACAGAGGAACAGAGCGAGTTCCATGTCCTGCTGCTTGGTGAGAGAACTCTAATGCTAGTCACTGTGCCTCTCTGAGCCTTGGTTTCCTTGTCTATAAATCCGGAACAGTAATAGTACCTTCCTGATGAGGTTGTTTTTGAGAAGATGAAATGAGAATGCATGAAAAAGCCTTAACCCTGTGGCTGGAACAAAGAAGGCACTCAACAGGTATTCACTAGAAGAGTAAAATAAAGGTGGCATCTTTTTTTTTTTTTTTTTTTTTGGACAGGCAGTGGACAGTGAGAGAGTGACAGAGAGAAAGGTCTTCCTTTTCCATTGGTTCACCCTCCAATGGCCACTGCAGCCGGCGTACTGTGGCCAGCACACCACGCTGATCCGAAGCCAGGAGCCAGGTGCTTCTCCTGGTCTTCCATGTGGGTGCAGGGCTCAAGGACTTGGGCCATCCTCCACTGCACTTCCTGGCCACAGCAGAGAGCTGGCCTGGAAGAGGAGCAACCGGGACAGAATCCGGAGCCCCGACCGGGACTAGAACCTGGTGTGCCGGCGCCACAGGCAGAGGGTTAGCCTGTTGAGCCATGGCGCTGGCCCAAAGGTGGCATTTTAGCTCCATCTCTGATTATCAAGCCAATAAATATGCATGTCATTCTGGTGATGGGTCCCTGTAGGAAACCAACCATGAGTGTGGAACAAGGGAGAGAATGACAGGCAGCTCATGCAAAAGGTATGCATGCAGGAGACACCTGTCTTGTGCTTGGAGAGCCTGAGGTGGCCTCTTACTGCTGGAGTAGAGAGCACCAGGGGAGCTCTGGTGGAGGAAGAGGCAGCAAAGGTCTGTCCTGCCAGGCTAGGAAGGGCCTTAGGAGGCAGTGATGGTCTTTATGCAGGCGAGAGACAGTGAGGCAAATTATGTATGGTTTTTCCCTTTCCTCCAAGTTCTCTGCAGGTGCACATTGCCTTTCTGCAGCTAGCTAGCAAGGCTGCATTCTCTTCCGGGGTGAAGACTGCTGTCTTTTTGTGGTAACCCCTACCTCTACCACCACCAGCACCACCACCACACACACACACACACATAAGCACACATTGCTGATCATCATGTGGTGTTCCTGGTGTATCTGGCAAAGTTGCCATAATTCTTTCTTCTCTGCACGGTGAAGTGTTCTAGCTCTGTCTTGTGCCCAGTTGATTTCAGAGCGATCACATCAGAGTGTCTCTCTTTGAGCTTATCAGAGAGGTGAAGGTATTAGGATCATGCCCATGCTTATGACTCTTCATATGCTCTAAGAACAAAGTCTAAAAATCTTAAACATGTCTCCAACATTTTGCAGTGATCGGCTGCTGCTTCATCTCTTGAAAGTTACCTCTTCTGTCACTGTGTGTCCACCTCGCTGGCTTTTCCCCCTGCCCCCTTTGTCTCAGCCCTAGGAACACGTTGTACAAGAACGTGTTGCTGCCTCTGCGTGAAGGCCTCCCCACTCCTGCTCCAGATACACCCCTTGGTGCTATTCAGTTCCAACTTCAAAGCCATCTTCCAGAGAAAGGTCTCTAATTTCCTAGGTTAGAAACACTAATTACACACACTCCTAACAGCTGTAAGATTTTTCGTTTCCTTGCATGTCATAATTGAAACGACTAAGATATTTGTCCATTTACCAAATATCCTTTGAGTGCTTGATGTGGCCTGGATATAGAGGGTACCACACAGTAAGACAAAGTCCTGCCTTCTCCCAGAGCTTCTATTTCAGTAAGTGAGGCAAGTCAGGTAGTAATAACTTCTCTAGAAATAGTTAAGCTGGGAAGAGGTATGGAGAGGACAGAATTGGAGCTGGGGATGCCAAGAGGAAAGGTTGTTCAGTGCAGAATCCCCATACACACAGCACCCAGGGTCTAGAGATTTCCTGATAGATATGTGCCAAATAAGAATCGGTTTAAGTAGACCTGAAGGAGTAAAAGGGCAGTTAATAGGGTTAACATAATATAATCACCAGGTACCCTGACTGCATCTGGAACAATGTAGTCTGTGCGTCAACTCTGTCTCCAATGCAAATCCTTGTCAACAGTGATTCCCAGTTGAACTTGGTTGTTTTCACACCTGTCGGGTGGCAGTATTGCATGTTCTGTTCTTAATTGCCATGGACAACGTTGCAACTGGTTGGTGAATGAAATATTTATGCTTTGAAGAATTGGTGTTCTAATCCCTTTCTATTTATACCACTGATCAACTCTTTTCTCAGTGAGGAGGAGGATAGTTTTTTTCTGTGATCTATGTACTTCTAAATGACTAATGAAGTCAATCTGGGCCTGGCAGATTTTGCCACCACTTGGACAGACGTGGCACTCATGGGCGTTGTGTTACTTCTCAGCTTGCTGGTTCCCTGTTCCCGTTGCAATGATCTCATTATTGGCGTTTTGTTTTCAAAGAGTTCTCTTTCCCTTTTTGCGTGATGCCTCTGTGTGCCTTGGTACTGCTTTTCTTTCAACCAAACTTACCCTTTAAATAATACTCTGAAGATTAAATATTTTCGTATTGACCATGTATTTGATTTTAACTTTGGTGGAATTGAGGAAGAGGGGAAATGCATGCTTTTGTAAACATCTTCTGTAACTGGAATACCAGAATTGGGCTTTGGGGTGAATTTGAATTGAGGCTGAGACAAATTGAGTCCATTCTCTAGACTTGGTGCAACAACCAAACAACATGAAGGAATGAGGGACAAGAATAGTTCCTCTCTCTTCTCTGGATCCTGGCTACCTTTTCTGTGCTGTTACTTGGTCCCACATCCCCAATGAGAGAGTCTCTTTTCTACCCCAGAAGCCTTTTCTAGTTCTATACTTCTGTTCTGGTTCTATACTTCCCTCTCTTTGTCCAACTATATGGACAAAAATTATAAACCAGAATCCATATTCTGAAATTCACTTTGGATACTCTCCATGCTATTTTGAACTGTCCCATCTCTGTCTCTTTGGATCTCTCTGTTTATCTCCATAACCAGATCTCAAACTCCCTAATAGAAAAGCATATACTTACATAGTTTGCATCTGCCATTCAGCAGTTTCCCCAGCCACCCTGTGTACTTGTGATTGAGGTCTTCATGTTGCTGCTCATGGGACTGGTTATGAAAAAGACTGGAGAGAAATGGAATCTGTCTCCACCTCCACATAATTCTTTCATTGTTATCAATCTGTCACTGTGTATTTATTTTTTTCAAAGTTATTGAACGCTCCTCCTTCTCCAGAACTATAATTTTCATAAAATCTGTGACCATGTCTGCCCAGTGGATCAAGACATTCCTAACGCTGGCCAAGTAAACAAGCTTAATGAATGTCTGTGGACTATAGGAGCGAATGTAACGAGAAGGGCCTTATTCAGGGCCGATATTTTGCTTACCCTCAAGAAATGAAATGAAAGCAAACTTTGTGGGTTTTTGTCTAACTGTAGGCAAATTGGTATGGCCTGAAAAATTCAATTAACTGTATTCATCAATTTTTGTCTCTAGGGTACAGTTAGGAGACTAAGACCCAGAATCCTTAGTCCCACCTTTTTTGTAGCATTAAAAAAAAAAAAAAAAAAAAAAAAAACTTGGCATATTCTACCAACCAGATTTTTTCTTTTGTCTCAAAGAAGGCTCAGCTGAACACCGGATTCCTCACCCAGTGCAACAATCAAAAACTCCAAGGACCTCAGCTGCCTCAAATGATGTCACAAAACCCTTAAGAATGCTCACTGCTGAGTCGGGCACAGATCCAGGAAACACAATTCTTTCTGCCAGTTATTCAGGGTCTTTGACAGATTAGGTGGTCTTTTTTTCCTTCTTCTTCTTCTTCTTTTTTCTTTCTTTTTTTTCCATCCTCTTAAAAGGCAGTTCAGTTTACCTCTAAGCAACACATTAGCTCTGGCTTCCCCAAATAACATTTTAATTGAAGTCTCGGGCCAGACAAATGCCCAACCTCTTTATTAACCCCAACAGTGTAATTTTTCACCCTCAGACTGATTCAGGGGGAAACTGTCTCACTTAAACCGCCATGCAACGGGACATGGCAGTTTTCCTCAATCAGTCTCTTTTCTGACCTTAATTTGAACCTTAATCTCTTTTAACCATGTTCTCTTTATTAGCTGCTCATAGCCGTGGCACAATACTAATTTTCCTGTTTTTAGACTATCAGTTGACAGAGGTTTTTTACTCCCCCTTCTGCCCCCAATGCAACCATGAGGTTTCATGAACCTTTTTGGGGAAGGGAAGGTAATACTTATTCTTAACATTTTGGGGGGGGTTAGTAATTGAAATAAAATAGATGTTTTAAAAAATGTTCCGTAGTATTTAAAATTGTTTATTTCGGAGTCACATAGGTTTATGTATCAAAAATGCTTACATTTAATTGTCATAAAGGCCTAAAGACACCATTTAAAAATTATTACAGAGGACATTTCATCAATAGACAGAATTTTATTTATTTTTTAGGCCCATACTTTTAAAAAAGTAGAACATTAAGACTGTTCTCTTAATATTCAGGCAAAAACAACATATTTTTATTAGCAACCTCTAATCTTTCAGGGGAGACCTGAATTATTCAGATAATTGCTTCAATTCCTTCCTTGATTTCTATGCTTAGATATAATCACCGAGTAATGACAGAGAAAATAAATTTTTTCTTAATTATACCTTCCCATTTTTTGACATTGGTAAAATGATCCAAATTAAAAAGAAAAAAAATTCACCTTTTTCAACAACAGAAAAAATATGTTTCTCTATTTGGTGTCTACCTTAATATAGCAGAACTATGGAGGTAGAAAAACAGTGCTTATGATCATGTGCTCAATTAAATTTATTATAGGTTTTTGTACTTTTTGGCATTAGCATGAAAGCATATTGGTTATTATTCTTTATAAACTAATTGGAGGCTTTGTATCTAGTTATCCCTCTGTTCTCTGCTTAATACAATAGTTTATTGATTGCAAAAATTGCATTTCTGTGACTTTAAAGTCCTAGAACTAGGTTTGCCATTGAAAGTTGGAGACTCAGCCTGGTGTTTGGAGGGCAGGGACCAGGTGCCCTCTGGGTGTGAGGAGGGAGGCAGCTGGGAACAATTGTCTGTTCCCTGCAGTGTTCTGTGGCATGAGCCGCATGTTGGCACCATAAACTTTGCCTCCATTTCACTGGCTCAAACAATTAGTAAGATTGAATCAGAGTTCTCCTGGATCAGAGTTTATTATATGCTATTCAGTTCCATTATTCAAGAAGTTGCTGCTATGATTCTAAAACTTCCCAGTATTTCCCACAAACCACCCCCCATCTCCTTTCCTCTGTATTTTCTCATATATTTATGATTTGATTTCTGATGGACAAAGTTTCTTTTTATTCCCTGTTGATGCTTTTTGGAAAAGCTAAGAGCTAATTTGAAAATACATCTTTGAAAGGACAACAAAAATGAGATGTGAAAAAAAATGGATGAAGATTCTTAATTAGTCCATTATTTGACACGCACGATTTAACATGGTATGCTTAGCATTGTGCATTCCCCAAAAGAACAAGGCTCTTTTTTTATCCCAAACTTTAACTCCCTCTCATTCATTATATCCCTTCTTGTCACTTTCCATTAGCTGATCATGACATCCTTTGCTGCAAGGGCGAGCAAGCAGATTACTTCCAAACTGGTGTAACTGACACTCAAAAGACTGGCCTAAAGGGGGTTCTGTGATAGCAACAAGCTCCTTAGCCCCTGGAGTTGGAGAATGTCACTTCAATCATATATTGGAGTCCATTGTCACATCCTTTCTGTAGTGAGTTGGCAACTTTCCAGGACTGGCAGGGATGGGTCCTCAGCCGGGTGACTGTACCTAATGTAGTCACAGTTGCTAATAATAATAACGGCAACCCCCACGGGGCCAGCCCAGCCCTTGTGGCATCTTGCATTTTACCGGTGGGGAAACTGAGGACCAAAGAAGCTAGATAGCTTCTGGTCACACAGCTGATGAACGACAGAGCTAGGACTCTGTTAGAGGTCTGCTGGACTCCCAGGCTCATGCCTCTTGCTGTTGGAGCAGCACACTACCTTCCAGGAGACTTCAGGATGGCTTCCTAAATATGAAGGGTGAAGAAGTGATTAAAAAGAAGGTCCATCTTCATGCCACCAGAATTTATCCTGACCTGAGGCACTTTTAAATTGGGGCAGAGGATGAGTGACTGAATTAGCCAGGGTCAAATACAAGTGGCTAGATGGTGCTGGCTGAGAAAAGAAGTGGGGAATCCGATGTTCTGATCAGATCAGTCCTGGAGATAAGAACCCCCTTCCCCAAATTCTTCCCGTACTCCCAAAATTCCATCCCAGGGAGCAAGACCCTCCACCATGGAATGGGGCTTATCTTGGAAGAGCAAACTGATCTGAACAACACAAGGACCAGTCCTGGCTGTCACTCAGACCCTGACAGCCACTTCGGGCCTCAGATGATTCTCTGCTCCTGAGAAAGCCAACTTTTCTTCTTTAACCATGTTTCTGCTTCTTTTCTTCATTAAGCAAGTTTTACTTCTTCTCCCAGTACTCTTTGAAATGTTCTAGTTACATGGTAGAGAATATGGAAACACAGAGTAATACATTGAATGAAATAGCAGTCACCTGTTGTGCTATCACCAGGAGAAAATTGATAGCCTTGTGGTATTTATCTTTCTAGTCTGGGTTAAACACACATATGCTAATCAGGAAAAACATGGTGGTCATGGGGAGACTCTGAAATCAGACTATCTCATTTCACTCTAAACACCCCCAGCAGCAGTGTAACCTCACTTCTCTGGACCCCAGTTTTATCACATGTGAAATACTTCCCTTGTGTAGTTGTGATGATGGAAGACCCAGTAGCTGGGATGTAGTTGGCCCGTGGGAGTCACTTATTGCATTTAGTTTCTGTTACTTGTGTATTGGTCTGGGTTCCCGTCTTTTCCCTGCTTCTGCCTGTGCTCAGCCTGCCTGATTGCAAGCGCATAAGACAGCAGCATCCTCAGCCATAAGGCTCCCCCTTCTCAGTCCATTGGCTGGACCAGCTCCCTCTGACACTGCGTTAGTGATTTTATGGCTCTCAATTCCTATCCACTTAATGACAACCCTTCAATAAGCATTGCCCACATCCTATCTTCGCTCCTGTCTGCTAGAAATATTTATGCCTCAATGCCCTGCTTACCTAGCCTTCCTTGTTCTGATCTGTCTTGGGCTCCTTGAAGTGAGTGCAAATGGAGGAAGGTCAGTTTGTGATAAGAAAGACAGTGGTAGCAGCAGCCACCAATCTGGGGTCTCTGGAATGCCAATGACAAACTAGGTTCCAGGTATATATAGGCAATTTAAGGACAAGTTTGTTTAAGTAACTTCAAATGTAAAAAAGATAATTATGAAGGATTTTGTTCAGTATCTCCTTTTTAAAAAATCCTTTGGCGGGGCTGGCGCTGTGGTGTAGCAGGTGGATGAAGCCGCCGCCTGCAGTGCCGGCATCCCATATGGGTGCCAGTTCTAGTCCTGGCTGCTCCACTTCCAATCCAGCTCTCAGCTATGGCCTGCGAATGCAGTAGAAGATGGCCCAAGTCCTTGGCCCCTGCACCTGCATGGGAGACCTGGAAGAAGCTCCTGACTCCTGGCTTCAGATCAGCCCAGCTCCAGCCATTGTGGCCATTTGGGGAGTGAACCAGCAGATGGAAGACCTCTCTCTTTCTCCCTCTGCCTCTCTCTGCCTCTCTGTAACTCTGTCTTTCAACTAACTAAATAAATAAACCTTAAAAAAATCCTCTCATGTGGGGTGGACATTTGGCCCAGTGGGTAAGTTGCTGCTTGTGATACTTCCATCCTTTATCAGAATGCCTGGGTTTGAGTCCTGGCTACTGGTGCTGATCTAGTTTCCTGTTGATGTGTGGCCTGGGAAGATGCAGATGATAGCCCAAGTAGTTGGGCCCCTGCCATTCACATGGTAGATGCAGACTGGGTTCTGGGCTCCCGGCTTTGGCTTGGCCCAGCATAGTTTTAGGAGCATTTGTGTAGGGAACCAGTGAATGGGAGATCTTTCTTTGTTGGTTTCTCTGTCTGTCTCTCTCTGTCTCCCTGCCTTTCAAATCAAATGAAAATAAATACAATTTCTAAAAAAATCCTCCATTATTAAGTCCATCTCTCAGAAGTCTTTGTATCGCTAAGAAGGAAAATCAATCCATCAGTCTATCATCTATCATCTTTTATCTGGGGAGGGTTGTGGTAGGAGAGTGGTCTGCCAGCGGCAGGAATAGGGGACGAGGGAATTACATTGGATGAAGCTGGGAGTTCACATGGACCTTTCAGACTTAAAACCAAATGCTGATTTTACATGCCAAAGTCTTGAAAGGCGCTCGACGGCTCACGGCTTTGGTGGTTTTTTCCAGATGGCAGATGCCATTTTGTGTTTTGCATAAACTGACTAAATTTGCTTGCTCTTTGTACTTATTTCAGAGGAAACCATTCTCTGCTTTCAATAGGACAGAAGAGCTCCTTGGCACTGGAACCCTGCTGGTCTGGTGAGAGGAGTGGTTCAGGGACTGTTCTGAGGGTGTGTGGGCACCATCCAATGCTTCCTACACTCACATCCAGGAAGGAGGTTACAGGCCTGGGGTGCCTGTTACCTAACGGTAGTTCTGCCCAAGTTCTGAGCAAATCCCGGAAGGCAAGCTATGCTGAGGAACTTTCCTAAGTTATCTTTCCAGTTTTCCCATTCTTATCTCCGTGGATGACAAATAGGCTCATTATGCTGCCATTTCAATTATTTTACATCCTGCTAATTATTGCTTGTGTGATCTTGTAACTTAATTCCTCTGTGTCTCGGTTTTATCTGCAAAAATAAATTACTATGATAAGAATAGCAGTTAGCTCTTAGGGTTTTGTGAGCATTTTGTGAGTTAATTTGTATAAAGTGTATAGAAAAGTGCCTAGTGTATAGTAAGTGTTCAGAAAATGATGGTAATTATTATTATTGCTGTGATTGACTTCCAAGAAATTTACACATTTTTCTTATTTTCTGCTGATTGACCCTGCTCAACTTCCATTTCATTATACTACTTCTTTGGGCCATTTTTTTTATGGAAACAGACTGATAGTCAAGTGGCAAAACTGTAGGCTTTACAGTCAGACAGGGCTAAGTTGAAGTTTTTATTTTTAAATAAAAATTTATTTATTTGAAAGGCAGAGTTACAGAGAGGCAGAGAGAGAGAGAGAGAGAGAGAGAGAAGTCTTCCATCCTGTTGTTCACTCCCCAGATGGCCGTAATGGTCAGAGCTGCGCTGATCCATCCAAAGCCAGGAACCAGGAGCTGTTTCCAGGTCTCCCACATGTATGCAGGGCCCCAAGGACTTGGGCCATCTTCCACTGCTTTCCCATGCCATGGCAGAGAGCTGGATCGGAAGTTGAGCTGCCGGGACCTGAACCGGCATCCATATATATGCCAGCACTGCAGGCAGTGGCTTTACCCACTACACCACAGCGCCAGCCCTTCTATTTTGATTTTTTTTTTTTTTGACAGGCAGAGTGGACAGTGAGAGAGAGAGACAGAGAGAAAGGTCTTCCTTTGCCGTTGGTTCACCCTCCAATGGCCGCCAGTGCTTTTCCTGGTCTCCCATGGGGTGCAGGGCCCAAGCACTTGGGCCATCCTCCACTGCACTCCCTGGCCACAGCAGAGGGCTGGCCTGGAAGAGGGGCAACCGGGACAGAATCCGGCGCCCCGACCGGGACTAGAACCCGGTGTGCCGGCGCCGCTAGGCGGAGGATTAGCCTAGTGAGCCGCGGCGCCGGCCTCTATTTTGATTTTTTGAGGATCTTCCATCCTGAATAACATTTCTGAGCAGGATGACACCAGAATCACTACGCTGGGTATCATTCCAAAGGACAAGAGCTGTTGGAACAGGAATGTTATTATTTTGTCTTAAATCCTCCAAATTAGGTAGATTGTAGGAGAGAAAGAGTTACTTATGCTGGTTGTCTCTTATGGAGAGATGTGGCACCTGTACATTATAAAATATTTAATCGTTACATTTCATGTATGTATATTTATTTCTTAACCTAAATTTAAAAAGTATGGTAGTTCTGTCAGTGGATAAAATAAAATTCTCTAGAAAATATAATTATGTTATCGAACAGGTGAAAATTGTCCCAATTACTTCTTCCATTGTCATGTAGTACTAATATATGGTCCCTGTTGATAGTTGAATAAAGCGCAAACAGCTCAACACTTGAAGCTATTCCCAAAGACAGCATGAACCTGAAAAAATTGAAGAACCTGGAGTGTGGAAGTGTGAAAAACATCAACAGTGTTGTAAATATTTTATTTGCCGTATTAGATTTGTTTTGACCTCTCTCTTCCACTGCCTATCACTCCCAACAGCAAAAATATGATATTTGAGTTGAAGGCAGAGGCACTGAAATGACTTCCTCTCTCAGTTATGATAAGATGACAGCCACATCTTTTGCTCTTGACCTCATGCCTAGAAATTGCTCAGAGAGTAGAATGTTATGCTTAATTATTTTTAACAGTAAATGAAAGAGGAAAGCTCAAACAAAAGATGAGAGAGGAGAGAGAGCACATCAAAGGAAAAAGTAAAAAAATTGGAGAGAACAGGAGGAAGATGTATTATTAAAGTGGGGAAAGAAAGTAGGTAGCAGTAAAAAGAAAAGAAGTTTATAACACTATGGTAGAAATGACTAGCTGAGCAATGAAGACTTATCCTTCCTTTCCACCTGCAGAGTCGTTTTTGGGGAGTTGTTGCTAGATCAGACTCTCTCTCTCTCCCTCTCTCCCTCTCTCCCTCTCTCCCTCTCCCTCTCTCTTCTTCTTTCTCTCTCTTTCTGCATTTCAATTAAATAAATAAATCTTAAGAAAGATAAATTGATAACAGAAGGGAACTCTAAAATCAGTTTTTATATCTTTGCTTAAAAATCAGTTCATTGTTTTCTGACATCCTCTTCTTCTTCTACTACTTATCCAAAACAGTCAATAATAACCAACATATGTTATTTTCACCTACAAACTCAAGAGGCATGTGGTCTGACTTTCATATACTCAAGGCCATGGTTTTGCAGAGCATTTTCCCACTGTGTGATACCGGTCTTGAGCCATCAAGTCTAATACGTCTTCTAGAAACCCAGTACTTGTCCATAAAGTCAATGCCACATGTGTTTAAGGTTTTGTTACAGGACATAGCATTAGCACCAAATATAACTGCCAAGCTTAACCAGAGAAATAAACCTGATAAAATGCAATGTGTTCTCCATACTGGTTCCTCTCTGTGCACACAGATGGAGGAAGGCCATTGCTCGACCCTCCTTTGCAATTTAATTGAGACCATTAGATGGGTTCTCAATAATAGCATGAGAATATAAGTACTGTGCCACCTGTGGACCATGGAATTAAGAGAATATGTGTGCTTTCTGTATGGTGCCTCCTCTTCTCTCATAGGGTTCCTGGAGGTCTGAGTTCCAGGTGGTGTGGATGCAAGATGGAAACCACTCAGTCTACATTTTAAACAAAAAAAACCTTATCTGACTTATATTCAGAGTTTGGAAGAAGCCTTGTTGCTACCAATGACCTCGGCGTCATTGCAGTACTGATGGGGGTGATTCTCAGGGAGATGCTCAGAAATGACAGCCCTACGTCTGCCTTTCACCAGTGCACACACTTCTAGCTACTGATGAAGGAGGAGAAAACAAATCTTTTTTCAACCTTCCAGAGATTGAAAGAGCACATTTCAAAGGCAGATTATCCCAACAACACTCTTGTTAAGGGAAACTGGGAAATGTGGTTCCCAGGCTTTCAGTCCTTGTATGGGAGGAATTTAAGAGGGCCAGAGTTGGTGCTTACTGAGTCTCACCTGAAAGTGGAGGGCACAAGTGTTCCCTGTCCTTCCAGCTGGACTTTCAGAAATCGTCCCTCCAGAACCAGTCTTCTATTGAAAGCTTCTTGAGGACCCATCTGGATTGTCTGTCCCCAGTGCGGACAATAGTTCAAAACTATTTAGAATTGATTCAAGTGGAAGGACGACAGAATCAGGAAGTAAAAAAAGATGTCTCTGTGTGTTGAAGTCAGATTTCAAAATCTTATGTCTAAGGGATCTGGTAATTCTCCCCAGTGACCACCCTAGATTCTGCCCCGGTTTAAGTGCTTTTCCTTCTTGGCCTGCTCAAATTGACCATGAAGAGCCACTTGTCCCATAAGCAACCTTGATTTTGAACTCTGTTATCGTCCCAGCCAAAAGGAGGAGGGATTTGAGGATGTGCTGGTTTACTGGATCTATGCAGACTACCAATCATGTGTTTTTTGTTTTAAACTGCATAATCAAGTTGGTCATATAGAGTTAGTCAAAGAGTTTCTGCATTTTATTTTGTTTGGAAGATTACCGTTGTGTCCTGGCAAAATTGAAATCTCTTTGGCCAATGAGAGTTTGTGGGAGTGGAGACTATTCTGTAATCAAGAAGGTGGGTTGGGGTTGTGCCATAAGAAAGGGATCCTCAGAGAGGGAGGACCAGACTATTGCTCAAAAGGCACACAGTCAAAACTCTGAGAAAAATTAAATACATTCTCTTGATACTTATTTTTTTCACAAAAAAATGTAAAGTGACTCAGACTTATTTACAACCATAAAAGACATGAAAGATAAGGATCATGTAATTAATTAATTCTCCTATCATTATAAAATGGTGACCAAACCCAGCACAAGAGTGCTGAGTGCATAACAGCACAATTATGGGGGATGTGATGATGTAACAGCTGGGAATGCCCAGCGTTTAGCCTCTCTTTTCCATTCCCACCCACTCTGATCTTTGGCTATATTTAGTTGTTTTACACAGTTGTTTTACCTGGATCAAAGTCTCTTTTATAAACTAACAGAAGAGAAAGAAGAGTTAGAATCTTCGTCAAGCTCTGCAAAGTCTATTTCCCTTGATTACCCCTGTTTTTTCTGGGTTAATATATTTTCTCCTACTTTGTACTTAGAATCATGACTGTAACACAATCAGGAGTTTACTTTGTGTAAAGGGAAATAGGACATTGAGCAATTGTCTCATGAATACTGTCAAGATGGTTAGTGAACTTGGAAAATTCCACTAAAAAAAAATCACTTTCTCTATTCTTTAGCAGATTTCCTCTTGGCCATAATTATCGTCAGAGTTGTCCAATTTTCTGATGGTCTTTTCTGTTGTTGACATCATCTAAATAATGTACTTAGGGTTTCATTGGGTTCACTTAGGAACACTTTATTATAAGTGACTTCTTTTTTCAATCCATTTACTTATTCAATAAGCATTGAATATTGTTTTAGCTATCTAGTATTGCTGTGTAATAAACTATTCTGAATCTAATGATTTAATGTAGCAATTTATTTTTGTCATTCATGGCTCTTAGGTTGGTGGGATTAACTGGACAGTTCTTCCTTGGAGTCTCTCCAAGAAAGTCAGATTGTACTTAAGGCTGGAGCCATCCAAAGGTTTCTTCACTCATCTGTCTAGTACTGAGCTAGTCAGCAGGAATTCTCTCTCTTTCTTCTTGGTTATCTTGTTGATCTCTTGGTAATCAGACATCTTGCATTGTGCCTGGCTTTCTCCCAGGGTAAGTATTCTAAGAAATCCAGTTGCAAAGATTCTTTTTTTAAGGATTTACTTATTTATTTTTATTTTTAAAGGCAGAGAGAGAGAGAGAGAGAGAGAGAGAGAGAGAGATCTTCCATTCTTCCATCATCTCAAATGGCCACAACAGCCAGGTTGGGCCAAGCCAAAGGCAGGAGCTAGGAACTCTGTCCTGGTCTTCCTTGGGGTGGTAGGGGGCCAGCTACTTGGACCATCATCTGCTGCCTTCCCAGGTGCATCGGCAGGGAGCTGGATTGGAAGCAGAGCAGCTGGAACTCAAACTGGCACTCTGATACAGGGTGCTGGCATCATAAGCAGCGGCTTGACTGTCTGTGCTGCAACACTAGCCCCAGCTGCAAAGACTGTTAAACCTAGCTTGAGAAGTCCTGCAGACCACTTCCTCTGTCTCCTCTTTGCCAAAGCAGTCTCTGGAAAATCCAGACTCCAGGGTCTGAAGAAATAGAATCTACCTTGAAAGAGGTGTGCACATTCATAGCCATCTTAGTGAGAAGCTACCACATGCACCTGCTACAGGACAGCCGTTATGCCATGGCTGGGGTGATGACAAAACAAGCACAATCCCTGCTCTTGTGGTGATTAAAACCGAGCTTAATCAGATTTAGTGTGACAGCTTTCACAATCAATTGCTGAACAATAAATCTCAATACCAAATTTATTTGATTATAAAATTGTCTAAACAGCCATTTTTATAATTTGTGGTTTGGTCATTTTGACTTTCTTAATACCAGACTGAATGAAACTTGTGGGTCTCTGATTCATAACTTGATCACTTCGATAAGCTGAGTCACCCCTGCATTTTTAAAATGTGTGTTCTTTAAAGCACAATCCCGGCCAAACTCTGGTGGTCACTCGTCTGTTTCTTAGCAAGCAAGTGCTTGCTGTGCTTTGAGACTGCCACCAGCTCCTTTGGCTCATAATAGGAAATACAGAAGAAACTGAAAAGTCAGATTTTGCCCCAGATGAGTTTCCTTTCATTTAAGCCATCCTGATCGTGTGCCGGTGAAACCACCTGTGACAGTGACAAGGCAAGATGGTGAACCCAGACAGTGCATGATAGCAGGATGGTATCTCTTTCCCTCTGGAGAATTATCTTTGGGAGAGAAGTCACTGATGATTTGCTCAGTTTCCTTCTCTCTTGTGTCGATAAAAGAAGGTGATCCAGGTTTGTTAAGTGAAAAGAGATTTCAGGACAGGAATGTTGACAGAAGAATTGGTGCTGTTCAGCAGTTCTGCGGTCTTATCGTTTTTGGCACAGTTGATGTCTACTCCGTGGTATAGCTCTGAGGGGCTGGGGGAGGGGGCTCATGATGACACAAGAGATACCTTGGCATTTCAGCAGCAAAGGTCGCAGCCTGACAAGGTCCAGGATTTGTGTGTGCACTTGTCAACATCCGTGCATGAAGCTGGAAGCTGGTGTCATTGTGCCTTCCTGTGTTGTTTCTCTGTACTATATTGTCTCACAGAGTGCAAAAGGACAACAAAATTCCCTTTACTTTGTTTCCCTGAATGTTTAAAGTACAACTAAATTTTTGGCTTAGCATATCAGTTGTCCTCCATCAGCCTGTTAACTTCAACGCAATGCTCATGCTTGGGTCCTTTCCTCACACTGTTGAATTGTGGACTGCTTCAGTATGATCTGCTAGCTTCAGCTTTAACTTCTTTCCATTTCTCATGCCAGCTTATTTATCCGAAATACCCATCTCCACTTTCTCTGGAAATTCATAGTAATCATATCTGACTCTTCCTTCTGTGAGTACATACTTGCTTAACATGACTTTGCCGTGTTATTTTCTATATACTGGTATGTTACTTTGTATTTTTTCATGGGCATCTCATGTGCCCAACTTGGCGGCAAACTAAGTGACATGAGCTTCTCCATACACACAGATATATCTGTATTAACAGCAAATGTGGCCGGCGCCGCGGCTCAATAGGCTAATCCTCTGCCTGCGGAGCCGGCACACCAGGTTCTAGTCCCGGTCGGGGCGCCAGATTCTGTCCCGGTTGCTCCTCTTCCAGGCTAGCTCTCTGATATAGCCCGGGAGTGCAGTGGAGAATGGCCCAAGTGCTTGGGCCCTGCACCCCATGGGAGACCAGGAGAAGCACCTGGCTCCTGGCTTCGGATCAGTGCTATGCGCTGGCCACGGCAGCCATTGGAGGCTAAACCATCGGTAAAGGAAGACATTTCTCTCTGTCTCTCTCTCTCTCACTGTCCACTCTGCCTGTCAAAAAAAAAAAAAAAAGCAAATATATCCATAAATACATGGAGATACCTCCCCACAACTCATCCACTCTCTGAAATTTATGTTCCTCTTGTTTTTAAAGGTTAAAAACCAGGCAGATTATTTTGCATTTACTTGAAGAATTAGATCAATACATATGTCTACTGGATAACTCAGATTTAAAAATTCAACTTTATATTCAAAAAGATGAAAATAATCTAGATTGTTACTCAGTTTTTCCCTCTAGGAAAATTGTTTTCATACTTGAACTATGAAAGTATTTGTGATTGTGATTGTTACTTGTTATTATTATTATTTTTTTGAAAGTATGGAATCCTCAACTTGGAATTACAAAGCCTTTAAGTTTCAATGGTGGTCTTGTGAGAGTTTAATCTTAGCTTATTTTTTTAAAAAAATATTTATTTACTTGAGAGGCAGAGTTACAGACAGAGAGAGGGAGAGACAGAGAGAGGGCTTCTGTCCACTGGATCATTCCTCAGATGGCCTCAATGGCTGGAGCTGGGCTGATCTAAAGCCAAGAGCCAGCAGCTTCTTACGGGTACCCCATGTGAGTGCTGGGGCCCAAACACTTGGGCCATCCTCCGCTGCTTTCCCAGACCATAGCAGAGAGCTAGATCGGAAGTGGAGCATCAGGGACTTGAACCAGTGCCCATATGGGATGCCAGTGCTACAGGCGGATGCTTAACCTACAATACCACAGTGCCAGCCCCTATCTTAGCTTATTTTTATTGGCTGTGAAGGAGCCACAGGGTGGCTTGGAGGAACTAAAATCTTCTTGTACTCATACAACATCTCTCATCCTACTTCTGCACCTTAGATGAGCACACAAGTACAAACTTGGAGTTGGCATCAAGAAAAATGTCCTAGTTCATGTATAATTTCTGTTCTTTCCCTCTTGCCTAAAACCTTTTTATTTATAAAGTTTGTGTTCCCACTGCATATTCATTTCTTGAGGGACTTCCCAGCTTGTCTGAGATCAGGGCCAACAGGAAACCTGTCCAGTCCTCCAGATGCTATGAATTATTTGGACATTCCTGATACTACATTATCACGAAACAAAGCCTCCTTTCCATGACTACACATAACTTAGAATGCAAATACAACTGGAAGCACTGTTATAATGATGGGTTTGTAGTCACAGCAACTGATAGTGATTGATATAGGATCTATTCTTAAAAATAAATTTGGATGTAAACAGCACTCTGGCCTCAGAATCAGCCCTTAAGGCATTTGGATCTGGCTAAAAAGCCCGTGAGAGTTTCTCAGGCATGGAAAGCCAAGGCACTGAGGCAAAAATTAACCTAAATCAAAGATTTCTGTGAGTGAGATCCTAGTGGAAAGAATGCCATCAAAGAAGTAGGTACCTTTCTCTGAAGGGAGGAGAGAACTTCCACTTTGACTATGGCCTTGTCTAAATAAGGTTGAAGTTTGTGAACTCAAGAGGCCTCCCTATCCTTGGCAGCTCATGACAAGAGCCTCGGGTGATTACAAACATCATAAATAAGAGTGTCAATTGTTAAATCAACAACAGGAGTCACTGTGCACTTACTCCCCATGTAGAATCTCTGTCCTTAATGTGTTGTACTATGCAAATTAATGGTAAAACTAGTCTTCAAACAGTACTTTATACTTTGTGTTCTGTGTGGGTGCAAACTATTGAAACCTTTATTTAGTATATACTAAGTTGATCTTCTGTATATAAAGATAATTAAAAATGAATATTAATGAAGAATGGGATGGGAGAGGGAGTAGGAGAAGGGATGGTTTGCGGGTGGGAGGGTGGTTATGGGGAGAAAAAAACACTATAATTCAAAAGTTGTACTTTTGAAATTTTTATTTATTAAATAAAAGCTTTCTAAAAAATAAATTTGGATGAAAGAAGGTGGTTGTTGGGGATGACAGATCACTGCATTCTTGAAACGGTGGGCTCAGCAATAGGGTATCCACACCTGAGGAATCCAAAATGATGTATTGGTATACAGAAAATATAGTAAAACTTTATTATTTTATCTTAATTTTTTGTTTGTTTCTGATGCACACAACAGAATAATACATGTATAATTTATAATGAAAGCACATAGATTTGGTGCAGCAGTGAAGCTGCCACTTGGGAAACCTGAATCTCTTATCTGAATGCCTGGTGTGGGTCCTGGCTCTTCTGCTTCCAATCCAGCTTCCTACTAATGCACATCCTGGGAGGCAGCAGTGGCTTAAGTACTTGGGTCCTTGCTATGAATGTGGACGATCCTGATGGGATTCCTAGCCCCTGGTTTCAGTCTGGCCTAGCCATGGCTGTTGCAGGCATTTGAGGTGTGAACCAGCAGATGAGAAATCTCTGTCTGCCTTCCTTTTTCTCTACCTCTCTGCCTTTCAAATAAAATGAACATAAATAAAGATAATATACCGATTGCATATTCTCTCTCTTTTTAAAAATTTTTTGACAGGCAGAGTGGACAGTGAGAGAGAGAGACAGAGACAGAGACAGAGACAGAGAGAAAGGTCTTCCTTTTTCAGTTGGTTCACCCCCCAATGGCCGCTTCGGCCAGCGCGCTGTGGCCCGTGCACCATGCTGATCCGAAGCCAGGAGCCAGGTGCTTCTCCTGGTCTCCCATGGGGTGCAGGGCCCAAGCACTTGGGCCATCCTCCACTGCACTCCCGGGCCACAGCAGAGAGCTGGACTGGAAGAGGAGCAACTGGGATAGAATCTGGTGCCCTAACCGGGACTAGAACCTGATGTGCTGGCACCACAGGCAGAGGATTAGCCTAGTGAGCCGCAGCTCTGGCCATGATTGCATATTCTCAAGGCATTTTGTTTAACTGATAGAGGTGTGTGATCTGAACATTTAGAAACCACTGCATATAAAGGGTGAATGTGGCTAGGGTTCTCATGATACAAGAGATGGTTACAGAGCAAGTGTCCCTAACCTCAGAATTCTAACTGGTTATGACTGGTTCCAGGTATTTGATCAATAGGGAGTTCACTAACTCTCATTCTGACGCCAGGACAGTCCGTTTTAAGATGTCAAGAAATTGCTCAATGTTAGGCTGTTGACCGAAGAAAGTAGATTTTAATCATGCTTATTTTTTGTTTTGTTTTTTCATTTTGTTTTCTCAAGGGTCCCATGTGAACAGAAAGTTTTGAGGGAGTTTAATGTTTGTGCAAGGTGACTGGCTGTGTAAAGAAGTCCAAAGTTTTTTTTTATCTGCAGAACAAATAAAGCCTGGGCAAAGGTAACTGAAATGAATGTCTCCCACCTTGTGCCTTTTGCCTGTCTAAGGGGATGTTTGTGCGATGGTTGCACAATGGAGAACCTGATCTATGCATGTCCAATGGAGAGGGGGTGCATCTAAGTCCTGCTGGTTAAGATGGACACTGACCTTTACTCTTCTTAGTTGGACAGGCAACTGGTGCACAAAAATCAGTGTGTGCAAAAAATCAACTAAAAAATGAAAAAAATATATTGTTGATGAGGTTTTGCTAAATATCCAGATACTGCTTGTCAGAGAGCTTCTGAGTGGCTGAATGAGAATATTTTCTGTTTCCCCAAAGATAGGTACAACACTGCCCTAAGTAAATACTAAAATACATGTCCTAGATCATGATTAATCTGGGTATTTGTTGTTACTCATGGTTAATGACAGCAAGGATAACTGGATAGCTCTATGACTAGTTCTTAGTAGTTACTGACAAAAATTCAGAAAATGTGAATTACTAGGTGGAGCCAGGTAGTCTTGTAGAAGATAACTTTCTATCACAAGTATTGATGGGAAAGTTGCATGTGACTGAATGGTTGGGTTAAGCACTCATTATTGGGAAAAACAGTAGAAATGTTTTGGGCATCACAGATCTTTACTAGTTAGATATGAACTTAACCATTCTCTTTATTTAATTTCTTTATTTTAAAATATTTATTTGAAATTCAGAGTTAGAGAGAAAGAGATATTCCATTTGCTGGTTCACTCCCCAAATATCTACCATGGCCAGGGCTAGGCAAGGCTGAAGTCAGGAACCAAAAACTCCTTCTGGGTCTCCCATGTGGGTGGTAGGGGTCCAAACACTTGGGCCATCCTCTGCTGCTTTTCCCAGACCATTAGCAGGGAACTGAATTGGAAGAGGAGCAGCCGAGACATGAAACAGTGCCCATGTGGGATGTCAGCATCGCAGGTGGCAGCTTTACCAACTATGCCACAATGCCAACCCCATTCTCTTTGACTCTTTGTTGTTGTTTTGGTTCTGTTGGAACTAAAGGTTGTTGAAGCCAGTTAGATGGGATTTTATATGGTATTGTTATGAAGTGTGATATGAATGAGCCAGCAATGAATCGTGGATAGAAACTAAATAGAGTGAATACTACTCAGCTGTAAAAAACAAAACAAAACCGAAATCCTGTCTTTCATAACAAAATGGATGCAACTGGAGACAATCATGCCTAGTGAAATAAGGCAGTTCCAAAAAGACAAATATCATATATTTTCCCTGATTTGTGGTAACTAATAAAAAATGCAATGTGTATGAGGGAAATTGACATTTTGAGATAGATTTTATATTTATTTTTAGCTCTTGTCTATACTCTTGAGTAACAGTGGTTTTTCTACTTATTACTTATAGAATTTTTTATTTAGAAGAGGGTTAAGTTTGTGATTATAAATTGAAAGTATGTCCTTATGGGGATGGCGCTGTGGTGTAACAGGTAAAGCTGTTACCTGCAGTGCCGGCATCCCATATGGGCGCCAGTTCAAGTCCTGCCTGCTCCACTTCCAATCCAGCTCTTTGCCAAGGCTTGGGAAAGCTGTAGAAGATGGCCCAAATATTTGGGCCCCTGCACCCACGTAGGAAACCCGGAAGAAGCTCCTGGCTCCTGGCTTCAGATCAGCTCAGCTCCGGCCGTTGCGGCCATCTAAGGAGTAAACCAGCAGATGGAAGACTCTCTCTCTCTCTGCCTCTGCCTCTCTATAACTCTGCCTTTCAAATAAATAAATAAATCACTTTTTAAAAAAAGTATGTCATTGTAAAACTTAAAAATAAGAAAAGAAGGGGGAGGGAGGGATGGAGTGTAGTATGGGAAGTATCATTATGTTCTTAAAACACATGAAATTTGTTCCCTTTATATAAATAAAAAAGTAAAAAAAAAAAGCAATAGTCTCTCATTTTAAAGTTATGTCCTAAAAAGTTTAATGTAAACTTTTTCAAAGGATGGTTATCATCAAGGAATAGTTCCTTGAGAAGATATTTAAGAAAAGATTTAGACAGTGAGAACAAAGAGGCCAGAGTGAGACCTTCAGCTAATCTTTGGATGCTTGAAAAACATCTTGATGGGACTGAGATTGGGAGGTGGAAATGCAGAGAGAATTGACTTTCCCCTTGTGAATATGGATGGATATGCACACAACAACCAAAAGCAGTTATGGTCCAGGTTATTTGAAGAACCATAACATTTATTGGTATACTTGTTCAAAGTTGAAAGGAAAAGCCCAATTTTTCCAGGATGGAACAAAGTCTGGTTTTTAAGCCCAAGCTCTGCTATGACCTATGGTTTGGAATTTCACTGACAACCAGCTACTCAAGTGGAAACATGTAGTTATTCTAAACATTTGTGTTAACATTTGGAATTACTGCTACAGGCTGTGAAACACAGGATCAGATTGTGAATGGGACTGGACTCTCTCAGTGCCTGGAGTGGGCAATTTTTATTTTTGAGTGTGTAAATTTGCACTTTTGCCTGGAAATAATGGCCCATGGAGAGTCCATCAAGCTCTAATGCTATCAGTTCATCATCTGGGGTTTGTAGCATTGTGTGTGTCAATCATCAAGCTCCTCTCCAAGAAAGGCCACAGAGAGAAAGTAAACCATGTAGATAGACAAGATAGAAGAGTTTGTAACGGGCGTCTTTGAACACTGTCGAGCCTTATTAATAAACACACTGGCTCTATGCCCAGAAACATGAAGGCTGAAGAAGAAACCAAAAGAATGAATAAGATGGAAGAGAAAAAGAGTGACAAAGACAGAGACAGATAGCGAGACAGGGCGATAGCACCCGTGCCGAGTGCGGCTGGCGGGCTGCAAGCACGGAGCGCCTGGTTTTCCAATCTGGCACTCAGTTTGATGAGTCTGTTTATTCAGCTCCAGTATCAGACGTTCCCTTTTCCTGCCCGAAGAAGTCCCCTTTGAAGAGCTGCTCTGCTGGGGAGTAGTTTCCCCTTGGACGGGCTACTCCTGTTTGCAGACCTAAAGGAAAAGAACTGGAAATGCCACAAGAATGTCCTTTCAAGCGGTGTTCCAGCGCCACGTGAGGGGAGGATGAAATAGCTGTAAAAGTTGTATTTCCTGGTTGAGCTATGTTTTTCCCCTCTCAAGTGAATTTTGCCCTGAACAAAGGTGTCACATGAATGTAATTGGGGTCAGATGTTCTTGGGTACCTCCAGATCTGTGTGGGCAGGTGGAGGCCGGGGGTGGGAGATCACTGAGTGGAGCGGCAGTATTTCAAGCTTCTGTGGGCCTGGAGAGAGAGAGAGAGAGAGAGCGAGAGAGAGAGAGAGAGAGAGAGCACAACTGTGAAAGCCAGAGACGATTCAATAGGCTCCACTTCCTACTCCTGCAAGTTTTTATCTGCAAAGGAATCAGTGATGGGGACTTATCAGAGGACAGCCCATCCTTTCAAAGCTGAGCAGCAGATGGAATGTTCTCTCGTGAATGGGGGTGACAAGTTCCTAATCAACTTGGATAATTGAGAGGTGGAAAATTTGTACGTTAGGGTTTAATGTTCATTTCTTAAATTACAGGGACACTTTTGACTTTTTTCAAAGAAGTTTTTCATCTGGCCCTCCTGTTAACCCCGTGAAGTGGCAAGAGAGGATGTCAGTCCCCTGAATCTTCCTCTTTGGAAAAGGATGTGGCCAAAGAAAGAGAGGTGGCTTCCCAGTTTGTTACTGGCAGAGGCAGAACGACAAACCCAGGCCTCTTGACTCTTGGACCAGGTGTCTTTTCTCTGTGTTCTTGGGACTGGTACAAAGTGACAGTGGGAGTTTCAGGAAAAAGAAAGGAAGGTGACATTCTCTGTCTCCTCCCAGGCACATAGAAGGTTACGTGACTTTGAAGCTACTGCTTTGCTGTGCCCAATGCTCTCACAGGGACTGGCCTTGGGGAGGAGTTTCAAAGGGAAACCTTCAGAGGGTGAGTCTTGTATTCTAGTCACTGTGGCTGCCCAAGCCTGTGGCTGGCTTGTTCAGTCTTTACCTGACCACATAAAGCAGGAGTTCTCTAGAATGAAAAGGGTTCTTTGTTCCATATCTGAGATGAACTCTTTGAGTACGAGATGCCGCTTCAGGGTGAGGCCCAACGTTCCAGGAGCAGGGATGGGATCTGCACTGTCTCCCTGATTTCGGAAGAGTGAGGTTCATGCATAAGGGCGCAGAGGGCACTAACACGTACTTCATCCAGAAGTAAGAGGGAACCGGGATTTCCTTCTGGGGAGTGTGGAGCTGCTCCTGGTTTCTGGGTTCAAGAGTAAAGAAAGAGAGGTGTTCGTTATGTGTTGCATTTCCTGCTTTGACACACAGAACCTCTTATAGCTGAGGTTTGTGTTCTCCAGGTGGAGCTGAAGTTGCTCAACATTTGAACCATATCTTGCAATTGTTTGTATCCCCCAGGCTTCCCAGAGCTTGAAATAGCTGGTCAACAAACAGAATCCATTTGCTGCCAGTCCCTTGTCCCAGGGTTCCTCAGCCTGTAGTTGTCTTTGAAAACTCTTCATGTCTTTAAACAATGCTAGACGTGCAAAGATGCGGCATGCTTTATGATTGAAAAGGTGTATTTTGTGAGTTTGTCTAATTTAATCCTAACTTAATGGGGCTTATTAAATCACAGGCGTGGGATGTGGGTGCCTTTCCACCCATTTTACAGAGGAGGAGTCAGAGGCTGGAGGGTCTTTGGGTCACACAGCCAGGTTGTGGCAGAGCCTGTTCTCATCCATGTCTCCTGACCACACCTCTGTCAGTCACAGTTGGTCTCCTGGGAGGGCTTGCTATCCGCGAAGCTGGAGGTATTCCTAGCCACAGTCAGGCCAGCTCTGTTAAGATTGCTTGTTTTCGGCCGGCGCCGCGGCTCACTAGGCTAATCCTCCGCCTAGCGGCGCCGGCACACCGGGTTCTAGTCCCGGTCGGGGCACCGGATTCTGTCCCGGTTGCCCCTCTTCCAGGCCAGCCCTCTGCTGTGGCCAGGGAGTGTAGTGGAGGATGGCCCAGGTGCTTGGGCCCTGCACCCCATGGGAGACCAGGAAAAGCACTGGCTCCTGGCTCCTGCCATCGGATCAGCGCGGTGCGCCGGCCGCAGCGCGCCGGCCGCGGCGGCCATTGGAGGGTGAACCAACGGCAAAAGGAAGACCTTTCTCTCTGTCTCTCTCTCTCACTGTCCACTCTGCCTGTCAAAAAAAAAAAAAAAAAAAAAAAGATTGCTTGTTTTCTCTGGGAATCACAGCTTAGAGTCAAAGAAGACCCCTGAGAAGTGAGAGTGGACATGTGGAATGCTCTGGAGCCAAGCAGCTTGCATCTCATTTAATTCAAATGCTCAAGGGAATGCTCCTCATGCTTTCACCAGCACTTGAGTGGTTGCCAGAGGGTTCTAAACAGTTCCTAGACGACTGCTTATTCTTTGATTAGTTGTGAGGTACAGACAGCCATCAGAAACTGGGACTTGTCAACTGGGAGAAAAGGTGGGCCTGAAACTTTCGCTGGTCCCCCATCCCCTTCCCCTTAGCTGGGAAAGGCCCTCTTCTTTAATCATGGGCTAACAGATGATTGATATGACTGTACCCTGATTAGAAAAGGTTTCATTTTACTTGTGCATGGTACATAGAATTAGTTAAGGGTTGCATAGGAAGAGAAGTGATGGACTATTGTTCACATTAAATTATAATGACAGCCTTCCTAACCACTGTGTATTTATTATGTAAGAAAAGAAAATGTCTGGTAAAATCCTGTATAGGTTAATAACACCTTCATAATATACTCCTTCTTTTCTATTGACTTGAATAGCCCTCCTACTGACTTTTAATGGATTATTAGAGTTAATTACATCAATTGCAATATAATTGATTCTTAAATACTATGTAGAAACCTCATACAATTATGGAAAAACAAAAGTTATCTAGACATCTCAAATCAAAAAAGATTTGGAATTCCTGCACATTTAATTTCTGATAATCACTAGTCAGTTTGGACATTAAGATTGCATGGTGTCTTGTTTTCTCTTTGCTAGGTTTTGACAGAATTGATAGTTTTACAACATTTAACTCAATACGCATGGAAATATAAGATTAAAGCTGTGAGTGCAATTTTTTTTTTCTAAAAAAAGATCACTTCATGGCTTAAAAGCTGAAATATGTTACCTGCCTAACATTGACAGAAACAAACTCAAGGGAAAATCAAAAGTGGATTTGATGTTGAGTTTTAGAAATCTCTTCTCCACAGGTGTAAAGATTCCTGTGGGTCTTAGGGTTTGTTACCTGAGGGTTTTCAAATATGACAAGGGGAAAAATTGCCTAAAGGGGCAAAAAATCCCTCCCTTTTTATTACTGAGACATGGGCTATGTGTTCTAATGTCAAAACCACTGGTTGAAAAGAGAAACATCATTAATATCTGGTATTTGATGTCATATAGATCAAAAGAAATCCCTGTAATAGAGTTGTTTGAATGCAACCTTTTCATTTTTAACTGATTTTAGGAACTAGTTTGTGGATATTGACAGTTATAAATGAATGTGAGTTTTCCAAAGGACCCTCTGCTTCACAGATATAGATTTCTAGATCATCCTAAAATGGCCAGCAGACACATGTGGAAAGGAGAGGCAGCTTGATGCAGTAAACAGTCGGTGGGATGGGAGTCTGCAGACCTGATGTTTTCTGTTACTGCTTAACTTGATGACTTAACCTGCCTGGGTCTTAATGTTCCCTTTGGTAGATTTAAAGAAAGAATCTCCAAGTTCCCTACCTCGTGTCTCCTGCCATTGAACTCTTAGAATGCTTATTGTGCATAGTAACTTATTTGACTCTAAATATAAGCTGCCTTGAACCATATGCATACACCCATATGACTTATATTCATATATATGTCTTATCTTAACTAGATTATAAGTTTCCAAAGATAGAGACCATGCCATATACGTCTCTGTATCCTTATAACACACACAGCAGTTTCTTAGAATAGACTAGGACACTGTTTGACCCAACCAAAAGGAAGCATTTCCATTTATCCTCTAACAGTCTTGGTATGATGGCATGGCCCAGGTGGCTCAGCAGGGAAAGCCATTGGTTGGGACGCTTGCATCCCATATTGGAGTGCCAGTTCACATTCTGACTGCTCTGTTTCTGATACAGCTCCCTGCTAATGTGCCTGGGAAGCAGAAGATGATAGCTCAAGTGCTTGAGTCCCTGCCACCCATGTGAGAGACTCAGATGGAGTTCCTGGCTCCTGACTTTGCCCTGGTCCAGCCCTGGCTGGACTTGGGGGAAAGAACCCATGGATGGAGCAGCTCTCTGTCTTCCTCTCTGACTCCTCCTTCTCTGTCACTCTGCCTTACAAATAAATGAATAAGCCGATGCCATGGCTCAATAGGCTAATCCTCTGCCTGCAGTGCTGGCACACCAGGTTCTTGTCGCGGTTGGGGAGCCGGATTCTGTCCCGGTTGCTCCTCTTCCAGTCCAGCTCTCTGCTGTGACCCGGGAAGGCAATGGAGGATGGCCCAAGTGCTTGGCCCCTGCACCTGCATGGGAGACCAGGAGAAGCTCCTGGCTCCTGGCTCCTGGCTTCGGATCAGCGCGGTGCGCCAGCCGCAGTGCGCCGGCCACAGTGGCCATTGGGGAGTGAACCAACGGCAAAGGAAGACCTTTCTCTCTGTCTCTCTCTCTCACTGTCCACTCTGCCTGTCAAAAAAACAAAACAAAACAAATAAATGAATAAATCTTTTTAAGAGCCTGGTTATGATATAACAAGAATAGTGACAATAAATCCCATTTATTATAATAGCTTAATTTTAAATAGAGTTGTAAAGTTTGTTATTGTATCTCATGAAACATTGAGCTTTAAATTGGAGGCATTTAAGATGTAAAATTTTATTCAGTTTTTCCATAAATTGAAAGGCAATCCCATTTCTGTTGGGATTTTTAATAGAACTTCAGCAGCCGACTCTAGTGTTTGTTTGGAAGGGAAGCACATGACAATAGCCATGAAAAACAAAAATTTAAATGACTGGAGACTTGCCCTAGTAGTTATGAAAACAATCTGCATGTCTTAAGTGATTTGGTACAGAAGGGTAGTGATAGGGGAATCAATTAACCAAAAAGATTAGAGTTCAGAAGCAGACCTAGAAATATAGGGGCATTTAACAGATAAGACAGAGGCATTTCAGCTCAGTGACTGAACAGTAGACCATTCGGGAAATGGTATTGGGACAACTGGCTTTCCATCTGCACTCATACTCTACACAAAAGTAAGTTCCAGATGGAATACAACTCCAAACATAAAAATCCAATCTATACACATATTAGGAGGAATTATGAATGCATCTTTTAAAAAAGAATCTTGGGTTAGTAGGTCTTTGTACATAATGTGCAAGGTCCAGAGGGTGTTAAAGAAAACCTGGCAGATTTGACCTCATTAAAAAATGTTTAAAAAGTCAAAAAAGGTGACAGTTTGGGACACAATATTTGATTTATACATTATAGAAAAGAAGGGCTACTCTCCAATAGTCAAAGAATGCTTAAAAGTTAATGAGAATAATATAATTCACTTTACAAATAGGCAAAGATATAAAACAGCAATATTCAGAAGAAATACAAATGGTTAGCAAACATTTGAAAAATATGCTCAATATCAATAGTTATAAAATAAATGTACAATAAAAGAACATGAGTTGCCATTTTCTACCTATTAGATTGGCAAAGAATTAAGGGAGTTGATTGGATATAAAAGTTAAAATGAATGAATGTATTATAAAGACAGTCAAAGGCACATGTCAGTAATGCATTGTTAGGTGAAAAAAGCAAATTGTGGGTCATTGTATATTATATTTTGTCATTCTTGTGATTTTTAAAAAAAAAGGTTTATTTATTTGAAAGGCAGAGTTACAGAGAGGTAGAGGCAAAGAGAGAGAGAGAGAGAGAGTCTTCCATCCTCTGGTTCACTCCCCAAATAACTGCAACAGCCAGAGCTGAGCTGATCCAAAGCAAGGAGCCAAGAGCTTCTTCCAGGTCTCCCATGTGGGTGCAGGGGCCCAAGGACTTGGGCCATCTTCTACTGCTTTCCCAGGCCATTGCAGAGAGCTGGATCAGAAGTGGAGCAGCAGGGACTCGAACTGGTGCCCACATGGGATGCTGGCACAGCAGACAGCAGCTTTACCAGCTATGCTACAGTGCCGGCCCTAATTCTTGTGATTTTTAAAAGCATATGTATATAAAATATAGATTAAAGTTTTAAAAAATATTTGGGAGGGAGAGAGAGAGAGAAAGAGAGAGAGACACACACTCCAGAGAGAAAGCTGCTATCTGCTGGCTTACTCCATGAATGTCCAATTGCTGAAGGCAGGAACTGGGGA
This sequence comes from Oryctolagus cuniculus, assembly GCF_964237555.1. Classification (NCBI taxonomy): domain Eukaryota; kingdom Metazoa; phylum Chordata; class Mammalia; order Lagomorpha; family Leporidae; genus Oryctolagus; species Oryctolagus cuniculus. The sequence goes on along the minus strand of NC_091444.1, from coordinate 28,250,400 downwards.
CTCAATCTAGGTCTCCTACATAGATGACAGGAACCCAATCACTTGAGCCATCACTGCTGTCTCCAAGGGTCTGCATTAGCAGGAAGCTGGAGTCAGGAAAGAAGCCAGGTATCGATCTCAAACTCCGATATGGGATACAGGCATCTTAACCGCTAGGCCAAACCCTGCCCCTAAAATATAATTTTTAAAAATTTTATTTACTTATTTGCAAGGTAGAGTTACAGACAGTGAGAGGGAGAGGCAGAGTGAAAGGTTTTCCATTTGCTGGTTCATTCCTCAAATGGCCACAATGGCCAAAGCTGTGCAGCTCTGAAGCCAGGAGCCAGGTCTCCCATGTGGGTGCAGGGGCCTAAGGGCTTAGACCATCTTCCACTGCTTTCCCAGGCCATAGCAGAGAGCTGGATTGGAAGAGGAGCAGCCGGGACTAGAACCGGCACCCATATGGGATGCTGGTGCCACAGGCAGAGGCTTAACCTACTGTGCCACAGTGCCAGCCCCCCTAAAATATAATTTTAATAATCATATATGTCATTATTATTATGTGGTTATCCCTAGTGATGATGTTAAGATAGGCCTAAATATACATCTTCGTTCTTTGGATTATTTCTCAGCTAGAAAACATTCCTTTATTATACTTGATTTAACACTCATCAAGCTGAGTAACTAATCTTTAGGTGGGAGTTGCAAGTTGGTCAGGGCATTCAATTGAATCACATATTACATGAATACATCTTAGTATTTTATGGACTCTCAATGAGTTCTTACCAAATTCTTCCATTAATCTTGTTGCATTGTGTGAATTAAATATGACTGTGGACCTATACTATGGCTTCTATCAGATCTAACCAGGACCCCTTTAATCTTCAGGTTCCCAAGATTTATGCAAGGCCTGTGATCGATCTGCCTCTTCTGTCTCTATAATTATTCCATATGACATTGAAGGGCATGCCCCACTGTGCCCCATCAACAACCTGAGTGTTAAATAAATCATAACATCCTGGACTCCAGGCCATCAGCAGGATTACACAAGTCAATGTAAATAAAGTCTTGTGATTAGTTTGAATTGACTTCCAAGTTGTTTGTTAGCAAGGAGTTAACAAGTTCAGACCTTTGGTCATATGGGTCTTTAAGGAAAGCTTTTTTCCCCATTCCAATGACTTCCTGTTCATGGGAAAATGAGAGGAAATGAAACTCCAACAGGAGGATGGGCCCACCCTTTTCCAGTCGTGTGGCTAATTTGTCAGGTGTAATATTGGCACCTGGTGGCTTGTGTTGGCTTTCTGCCCACCCTTGCTGGGGAAGTATCCGAATACTTGTAATAGGCAGTAGAAGACTTCAAAGCTATCTGTAAGACAAAAGGATATTGTCATTAAATAACTTAATGGTGAATACTCCCAATCATTTGGTGATGCCAAGATAAAAGGAAAATTTTAAAAACACATTATCTGGAGTTTTTTCTGATGTATCATATGACCTGTTAAAACAAAGCAGTATAGTTGATCTAGTAATAACAAATATTCAAGTAATAACAAATAACTAATTGACTGAATGTTTAGTTTTCTTGTTTTTGCAAAACTAGCTAAGGTATCAATAATTTATAAGGAGATTATGAGTCATTTCTTTGAAGATACACTTCCCCTAGTTCAAATTCACCTTTAAATGGGTACTCTCTTTGTGTCTACTAATTGAACTGTTCTCTTTGAATCAAAAGGGAAAACTACAACAAAATTGAGTGGATCTGATAAAAGAAAAAGGATGATATGGGTTTTCAGAATTCATTAGGAATTTTGGATGGGCACAGCTGGTTCAGTTCCATACCTCTCAGTTTTCAGCTAGAAATAATTACTGCCTTTTGAACAATGGTGAAGTTAATTGTCCAGCAATTCAAGGTAAATCTGTCCATGAATGGAGATTAACCAAACTATAATCAGTGGTCATTAAGCCATAATAAATTCTTCTTAACAATAGAACTTCTTTTAGGTTTTATAATTAATGTACGCTGTATTGGCTTCGTGTGCCTAGAGCTCTCATGGCAGAGTCAGCATTCATAGATATGGAAAACAAGGGTGAGCAATGTCCCTAAAGCAGACATTCATGGTGTCATCACTTGCAAGCCTCAATCAGTTGATTATTTCTATCAAATGATCAAGTATTTATTGAATTTGCATTGGCCTAACACTGGATTAGAAAGATTTAATAAATAACTAACTGACATTTTCTGAGTATCTGTTCCATTGAAGGTTATATAATTCCATTTGCTCTGGTGAACACTAGGTAACTTCTATAGGGCCCCTCAGCTCCATGAGTTCATGGCAAAGTGAAACAAGCTTTCAGAGACCCTACAGTCTTGTCTAATCTACCTGGCTAGCAAGTTTAAACACAAAAATAATTTTAAAAAATACATTGTGTGATAGAAACTGTTAATAAGAGTTGAGAAAAGGGGAGATCAGTATTGATTGGGATAACTTTTGAGAAAGAGATCAGTTAGTTGAATGTTAAGAATAAATAGCAGAACCAGCACCGTGGTGCAGTGGATTAAAGCCCTGGTCTGCAGTGCTGGCATCCAATATGGGCACCAGTTTGCATCCTAGCTGATCCGACTCTGTCATGGCCTTGGAAAGCAGTAGAAGACAGCCCAAGTCCTTGTCAAAGACAGGGGAGAAGCTCCTGGATTCTGATCGGCCCAGCTCCAGCCATTGCAGCCATTTGGGGTGAATCAGCAGGTGGAAGACCTTTCTTTCTCTCTGCCTCTGCCTCTCTGTAACTCTGCCTTTCAAATAAATACATAGATCTTTAACAAATAAATAAATAAATAAATAAATAAAATAAAATAAAAATTAAAAGATTAAATAGCATTGAGATAACAAAAAAAAAAAAAAAGGAAACGGGGACTTCTCAGGGGATGGGAACTGGGTATGAATGTTGAATGAGATAGAGTTTTTGGGAAAGATCCTGAGGTATACAGGACTGGTTACATTTTTCTGTATGTAAGGAAATAAGGTGAATGGATCAGATGGTAGAATCCAAGAAAGGCAAACACAACACAGAAATTTAGATTCTCGAAGGGTGGGGGCAGGGTCATATACTTTAAATAGCAACTTTGGAAGATTTTTCTGGCAGTATGACTACAACAGGGAGAGGCTGTGGCTGGGGCAGTGGTGGGTAGGTATTTGTTAGAGACTCTTGGAGGAAACAGTTTAAAACACAACCATAAGTTGTAATGGTGGAAATGGAGAGAGAGAGAGAGAGAGAGAGAGAGAGAGAGAGAGAGAGAAGTTGGAGACATTTAGAAGGAAGGAAGGAAGGATGGAGTTGGGTGGCATTGGGTATAGGAGTTGGGGAGGAAAAATAAGTCAAAGATAATTCTAAGATTTCTTTACTAGAAGGCTAAAGGGTTGATAATACCCTTGCTCTCTTGATGAAGGTAAATGATGAATTCTGCTTTTTAAAAAAAAAAAAAAAAGATTTATTTATTTATTTGAAAGGCTGAGTTAGACAGAGTCTACCATCTGCTGGTTCACTCCCAAAATGCAAATGGCCGTAATGGCCAGAGCTGGGCTGATCTGAACCTAGGAATCAGGAGTTTCTTCCCATTCTCCCACATGAATGCAGGGACCCAAGCACTTGGGCCATCTTCCACTGCTTTCCCAGGCCATAGCAGAGAGCTGGATTGGAAGCTGAGTAGCCAGGACCAGAACCGGATCCCATATGGGAAGCTGGCGCCTCAGGTGGAGGATTAACCTATTACACCACAGCGCCAGCCTTGAGTTCTGCTTTTAGATGGGTTAAATCTGGGATCAACTGGGATTTCTGAGTGGAACTATATTATTGGTAGTGGCAAGCGTAGAACTAGAGTAGCCAAAAGGCTAGGAGAGGACACGAGTAGTTGAGGATTAATAATTACTCGCTGTCAGTACATACAAATTCCACAGGTAATTTCCGAGGCTGCTGTCACCTTATCCCATACCGCCCTTCGAATTCATCTCCAGCTACCTCACAGTCTGTCCATCTCATCTGGTTGAGTCAGTATGAAGACTACACTATTTTTTTGTGTGATTTGATTTTTGCTCTTTTTCTCTCCTGGAACTCTTTCCCTAAATCTCTTGTTCTTAACCTCTCCCTTCACTTGGGCACCAGCTCGAGTGCTGATCATATGATGAAAATGTTGCCCTGGATCCGTGCTCCACACTTGGGTCTCTTTTCTAACTCCAGCAGCACTTACAGGTTGCGCGGTTTGTAGAAGCACTCAATCCTACACACGTCTGTGTTGTTTAATCAGGTCAAACATAAATGCCTACCTTGTTTTGTCAGTAAGACTATAAATGCCTTGAGGGTAAGGATCAATGTTCCTCTGGCATCAGGAGTGACAGTTGACTGCTAAGAACAGAGGCTTCTAAACAGTGGCTGGAAGAATGAGGGGTTTTATTTTTCTCATATTTGGAGAAGTACAGAGGCAGGTAATCCAGAGCTGATTCAGCGATCTTGGTGAGAACAGAGAGCTAGCCTTTCTCTGCCTTTTTCCCTTGGTCTTTTTCCTTAGCTTTCCTTAACATGAATCACAAGCCAGTTGATCCCTTCAAGCCTAGCATCTGTGTTCCTGAGACAGAAGTGGAAAAGCAAGGGACAAGCTAGGCCTGAACCGAGGAAGGCTGCCTTGCGTGTGGGAACTCCATCCCACAGCCTCTGCTTACATTGAGTGGGTCAGTGGTTACAGCCACTCCTACTTGCCAGGAATGCTGCAGGTAGTGTTTGTCAGTTGGACATATTATTCTCCCCAATAAAATGTTTGTCATTTTATCAAAGAGGGGGGATCCTTATTGGTAATGGCTTGGCAACTAGTCACCTATTCTCTCTCTCTGTACCTCTATGAATATATAGTCACACATGCATATAGACATATGTAAAATTTTGTTCAAATACTTAAGTATTATTATATGTATGTATGCATATTATAAGCATACCATGCATATAGACAAGATTGTGATAAACTTGTATCTCTGTATTTCTACCTCTGTTTGAAAGAGAACATATATGTGCATTTTACATATATGTGCTCACATCTATATGTGTATATAGAGAGGTTATGCCATATCTAAGAACATGTGTCTTACATACTCATGAGCAAGACATTACTAAGACTGAGCAAAATCAAATAAAGATTACAACAAAAATAATCTAATATATTAAATACTGTGTTAATTACCCTGCCCTTGGTTAGTCATAAATGGAGGTATTTTCACATAAACAACTATTGCCACCATGTAAACAGAATTAAAGCGAGTGTTTGCTTTATTGTTACCAGGTTTTTGATAGTTTTCTAGTGTCTGGCATCACTGATGATAGGAATCTCTGAAAGCAGTCATATCCTCATATCTCTTACAAGTTAAAGGTTCTGAATTAGTGATTCAAGGTTTAGTTTCTGCACTTTTAAGTTTTCCCTTTGCTTTCTTGACCTCAATGATTTAACCAGTGGTCTTCAAACTGTGTTGGGGGCAGATTTTTGAATCTTAGAATAATTATGAGCATATATGAAAAGATCACGGAGTAAAACCAGAACAAAGATGTTCAAATGTGTGATAATTCCACTCACTCATGGGCGTTCTAGCAGGCTCACAAAGCCTGTAGAAGTATCCCTAAATATTGGGCCTTTCACTTTGTCACTGTGACTGGGCTTCCTTAGTTACCCCCAAGAAAGTGACTTGATCTGTTAATGAGCAGAGCTGTGATTAGGAACCAGGTCAGTCACTTAACTCCAGGCTCAAAGCTCTTTCTACATCACTCACAACAACAACGATGATGTTGGCAACTTACATTTGTCTGGAACTGAAGAGAGCACCTTATCAAGAGTCAGAGGAGATGTCATTGACTGTTTTTGGATAAGGAAACATTCCACAGAAATCATGGCATATCATGGAAGAGCAGCAGTTAGGACGTTATCTGGTCCTGTGTGGTCACTGGAAGAATTCCCACCCCCACAGACTTCACACACAATCCATTGGTGGCTGTTAACCAGTTCAGCACATCAGAATGCCCCAATCAGAATCCCTTGGGTTAATTTTTGGGATAAGGTGACATTTGCTGCAGGGCCATTTCCTTGCCACTCTTCCTATTATTTAGTCTTAGCCAATGTAATTATGTCTTGGTAGTGAAACAACCAAATCAGTAAGAAAAAGAAAAATTTACTGGATCCTCTTGCTACACATCATTGCCTTCAATATGGCACTTGAGCTTCTAATTTTCTAAGACAATATTATCACGTAGGGTTTCGGCACATCTTAATTTGCTGCCTGATGGAGTGTGTGGCAGGCAATTTTGCACCAGGACCAAATGTGATATAATTGCATAGGCATTACAAGGTGGATAGGTAGAGGATCTATTGCATAGCTATTAAAAGGTTACCAGTGCTTGGGATAATAAAAATTATAGCATGAATCGATGGCAGTGAAATAGTTAAAGACGATCACCATTATTTGGAAACTCCTTGTTTGTTTTCTTTTGAAACCTTAAAGTTATCCAAATGGAGTGTTAATTTAAAAAAAAAAGAAATGTTTTCTTGGGAGAAGACAATATTTTGAAATGTTTTTAATTCATGAGAGCCCATTTCCTTCAGTCTCCCATTGCTGCATGAGGTTGAACAAATGTTAGCTGAAACTAATTAATTAAGTTTGCAGAAAGTAGCAGCAGGGGATTGGAAACTTGAAGTGCAAGTGAGCATTTTGACTGGAAACATGTTGCCTGCTTGAGAGACTATATCTGGATTGAGTGATTGCCGAGTTATCCACAGAAATGCAGAATCTCTGGGAAAATCAGGCTTGGCAGGGAGAAAAATAACATCTCTGGCTGGCAAATCTCGTCACTTATTTCCTGGGTTCATCTCATGTGTTTTGCTTGGTTCTGGCTGCACACTATTATTATGCTATTCTTTTTATGTGTGAAAGGGACACCATAGACTTGTCCTCAGAAGGAAAGGGGCTAATATACAAATATGAATAAAATGCACTTTTTCTGGGCCACATTCTTTATCTATGCCATTTCTCCCCTATGATGTAGATACAATACTCTCATTTAAAAAATAGGGAAACAAGATTCAGAGAATTTAGGATCTCCCTCAGGATCAGTTGTAGGCGCAATGGAATTGGGATTTGACTGGTCTGATGTGGGAGTTTTTAGCTATGCCAGGATGCTTTCCCATGGCATAGGGTAGGAAAAAGACTGCAGGAAGCGCTGGTAGCCTCTCGCCTTGTTTCTCTTGTGCCTGGGGTAAGGATAGTCAAGGCAAAGGCCTGGGGCCATGGGATACAGAAAGATGTGATCCTCAGATTTATAGGTGAACAGTGGATCATACTTTGAGAAACACATGGTTGGAGAGATTGCCAAACAAAATTCCCTGAATTAGGGCCCTTGTATCCTTCCAATTTTGTTAAGTTAGTCATACTCCTCTGGGGGAATTTGAATGCAAACATAATATCAAAAAAGATGGGCCAGTGTTTTGGTGCAGCAGCTTAAGCTGGGCTCTCACTGCTGGCATTCCATATCAGAATGCTGGTTCAAGTCCAGGCTGCTCCATTTCCAATCCAGCTCCTTGCTAACATGCCTGGGAAAGCAGCAGAAGATGGCCCAATTACCTGGACTCCTGCCACCCACCTGGTTGGGGTTCCTGCCTCATGGTTTCAGCCTGGTCCAGACCTAGCTGAGATCTAGCTGTTGTGGCTATTTGGGGAGTGAACCAGTGGTGGAAAGTCTTGCTCTCTCTCCTCTCCTCTTTCCCTCCTTCCTCTCTCTATCTTTTGCTCTGCCTTTCAAATAAATAAATAAATCTCTTTTTAAAAAGGGAAATTCATGGCAGAAATTGAAGCTGACAAGTCCTGACACAGGAAGAGGAGCTCGGATAGGCATACTGGACTCAGAGATGTGAGCTTTTGAGTAGGACAACCATGACTAATCAGAGAAAGCTTTTTCTAGAGAAAGGAGACTTAGAGAGAAGCAAGCACATTGCAGCTGAGACGAGCTGTCCTTAGGGCTGTGCTGTCACCAAGGTCTTTGTGTTCCAGTCATGATGCAAGGCTTGTTGATCTTGCCACTCTAAGCCAACCACTTCAGTTTCATCATTTTGCTCTTTGCACTGCCAACACTGAAGATTATTACTATATAGATTAGAGATTTATGAGAGAAAGTTGTAAGATGTGCAACAGACCAATTCATAATTGACACTGAATAGGCCAATAGAGAGTTAAAAGATCTAGATTTCCTGGGGAAGAATTGCATAGCATTTTTGTAGACATTCAAGGACACTTGGTGGAGATCATCATTTATTGAGTTTATATTGGATATTACTGGTAAAACAAATGCCAAATAAAATTACAATTTAAAACTGTACATGATAAAATACATTAGTGGCTAAAATGCTTCTGAAGAATGACTAAGTATAGATGTGCAAAATTTGAATGGGGAAAATTCAACCTGGCCACAAAGAAAAGCTCACAATGACAGAAGTTATGAATGATGAAAATTCATATTGTGAGAAATGCTGTTTAATAAATTAAATCTTTGGCTGTAAATTTACGTGGAAAAATTTAGCCGGATGAGAATTTTGTCAGTCAAGAAACAATGAAGTAGAAAATCCCTGGGAAAATTTTGACTATTCTATATAAAAATTATTTATGGAATTAACTTATAAAAATCTAATCTGTTTTTTATTAGTAGATTGTGACAGGTCTGCTATAGTAGCTGGAAAAATGGAATAATTTATAAAAAACATATTTTTAAAAACATTGAAAAAGAGAAAGCAAATAGCATAAGATGCAAATTCCAGAGGAAACTTCCCTTCCCAGGTACCCTGAAATCCATCCAGTTTCTTTGCTGGGGGTGATTGTAAGTATGGTCAAAGACTGAGGACCAGTCAGGGTTGTCCTAGGAAGAGCAACACTACCTAAGGAAGGAGAGACCTTCTGAGGAAGTTGAGAAGCCAGGGTCTAGAGCTCCTCGTGCCTTAATCAGTTTTTGCAAAGGACATTTGCTAAGTTTTGGAGCCAGGAGGAAGCTGCTAAGAGACTGGGAGACAGTGCTGGAAAAGCAGCATGGGGTGGCTCACTGTGTCAAAGTCCTTGGAAAACCTGCAAGATGGCAGTGCCTACGGCACACACACACTGTCACTGAGGTACTTGAAACCAGAGGTGGTCTAAGCTAACTGAAGCTGCAGCCTAGCCCCAAGCTGGTGCAATTTCTGATTCGGCTGAGGTGATTAGCTTGTCCCTGTCCTATCTGCTTTTCAGAGGAAAGCACAAACCCATTCGGGGAAATGACACAGATTTCAGCTTCTAAGATTCTTTTACATATAATGTCTACCATACAATTTCATGAGACATGTGAAGAAGCAGAGAAACACGACTAAAAAATCAAGAAAGGAAACAACCAATAGAAGCAAATCCATGGATGATCCAGTTGTTGTAGTTGGCTCAAAGGCTATAAAATAACTACTATATGGGAAGGCATTTAGCCCAGTAGTGAAGACTCTGGTGAAGACATCTGTGTCTCGTGTCAAACTACCTGGGTTTGATACTCTGCCCTGGTTGCTGACTCCAGACTAGTGATGGCTTAAATAAGTGGATTCCTGCCACCTATATGGGAGACCTGAATTGAATTTACAGTTCCTGGCTTTGGCTCATCCCAGATCTGGCTATTGTGGGCATTTAGGGAGTTAACCAGTAGATGGAATCTATCTATCTATCTATCTATCTATCTATCATATATCTATGTCTCTCCCCGCCATCTATCAATAATTTTTTACAGAGTGACATTAAAAAGTAAATAAAATAATCAACATAAATGTTAAATAAAATAGAAGGAAAGATATATGAAAGAGATGAAAATATGAAAGTCAACTAAGCATTTGAATCTGTAAAAGAACCAATCAAACATTATATAACCTAGAATATTATATGTGATATTAAGCATACAGTATAAAGATTTAACATGAGGTTTGGTTGTATATTGCAGAAGATTGGGTTAATAAACTCAAAGATGAGCTCAAAGAAAATAGTCAAATGGAATTAGAAAGCAAACGAAAATTTAAAGGACCGAACAGAAAAAAAAGAGTTAGAGGGGACATAGTAAATGTTCTAATGTATGTATAATACATAGTAAATGTTCTAATGTATGTATAATTGGAATCCCCAAAAAGCAGGAGAAAGACAAGGAAGAGGCCCCAGTATTTGAAGAGGTAAATTGTCAACCACTTTCCAGAAAACACAGGAAAGAAATCAAGGATCTGCAAACACTGGCTCAGCTTGGTAAATCTGCTAAAAACCAAAGATATGCCAAATCAACAGAATTTGTTCTGGAAAAAAGTTTTCACAATGAGAAATTATTGATGTTGCTATTACCCCGAAATATTTTAAAATCATAAATACAACGTTAGCATGTTCAAGGTCACATCAGTCCCGTCTTTAAAGCAAGCATTTTCAGATTTCAACCTGCTCCATCTTCATATCACTTTCCCCTCTCTGGGTGTCAAATCTCTTCTATGTTTCCTTTATAAGGAAACTTGTGACTGCCTTTAGAGCCCACCTAAATAATTCAGGACAAACTCTGAATCTCAAGCTCCTCTGCAAAATTCACTGCTGTCATTCAAGGCACCATTTATAGGTTCCTGGCATTAGGACCTGAGGGAAGCACGCTACACTGGCTTGCATTACACGCACCAGAGCAGCTTGTAAGATGCAATTCCACCCCCAACCAGTTAAATCACAACCTTTGGGTGAGGACTGGGCTTGGGTATTTTATAAAAGCTTGCAACATGACTCTAAGGCATATTCAGGGCTGAGAACTGGGCTAGGGCACAGTTGTAGTGGCAGGCAGGGCATTGTCACTGGAGACTTCTGCTGCCCTATTGGATGTCAGTGATGTCTGAATGAAGGCCTCACGGAATGAACCACTTGGAACTGTTTTGTGATCTGCCTCCTTTGGAGTTCTTGGCTCCATCTCTTTCAGTCCATTCTCCTTTTCCCCAAAAAGCTGACACTGAAGTCCTGGATATGTGATGCCTGAGTCACTCAAATTCTGGACAATGTATTGTGCTACCAAGTTAATGGAGACCAAATTTAGCTAGGCTCACGCAAATACAGGGATACTTCAAAAGGTTTATGGAAAATAGAATTAAAAAATAAGTTTACAGGGCTTGCACCGTGGCTCACTTGGTTAATCCTCCTTCTATGGCACTGGCATCCCATATGGGTGCCGGTTCTAGTCCCAGTTGCTCTTCTTCCAGTCCAGCTCTCTGCTGTGGCCCAGGAGGGCAGTGGAGGATGGCCCAAGTGCTTGGGCCCCTGTACCTGCATGGGAGACCAGGAGGAATCACCTGGCTCCTGGCTTTGGATCGGCACAGCTCCAGCCATAGCGGCCATTTGGGGGGTGAACCAGCAGAAGGAAGACCTTTCTCTCTCTCTCTCTGTCTATAACTCTACCTGTCAAATAAATTTTTTTAAAAAAGTAAGTTTACTTTGCTGCAATTTTTTAAAATCTACAACTGTGTGTCTCCAAAAACCCATGAGAAATGTGTATTGTGAATATGCTATGCAAAGATCTGAAAAATTTTTGCCCCAAAGTAAATTTATCTTAATTCAAATTTTCCATGAATTCTTAGAAGTGTCCTCATAGAGATAGACTGCTCTGGAATTGTAAGTGAAAGCCCACAGACTCTGATCTAAGGTATATTTGTATAAAAATTAACTTCCATCTGAACTAGAAACTAACCACATAGGCAGAGCCAGAATTAAGAGAACCTGCCTGAACCCCAGATGCTCCAGTATGTACTACTTATTTAAACCGTAGAAAAAGACATGTTCTGTCTCATTGTTCTTATGTATCTATGAAAATATTGAGTTTTTTCAATGACTGTATTTGGAGGAAAATAGGAATTTAGTCTATCAAGATCCCTATGGTTATCAGCAGCTTTGGCCCCAAGACAAATCCAGTTTCACAACCAGGGAAACTTACCATTTGGGAACTTGGAGAATGATCATCTAATTTATTGTGGGTTTCATCATCTGAAAAGAGCCAATTCAGGGAATTTCTATAAAACCTCAGTAGCTATTTGCTAGCAGATCAACACTTTTAAATGCCAGTTTGAGGGAAATTCCCAAACCCCACTCACCTCATTGGCCATCAAGGATTAATTTGAGGGCAGACATCTTTGTTTTTGTAAATCATTAAATTATCTCTGGGGAGCTGAAGATGCAAATACCTCACTTTGTAGGCCGTGGTCTTTTCATGGTCACATCTACTAATAGGCTCCATCCATGAGGGAATACCTGTAACACCTGGAAAGTGTGGGTTGCATTTTTAAGTACTCGGAGCACTTAACAGGAAATTCTTTGCAGGTGGGTCCAAGGTCTATGTTGCATTATCCTTCTGACTCTGCGTAACATCATCCCTAGTGTGGTGCCGTATTGTTTGAAACTCCTTGCTGCTGTCAATCACCTTAACTGGAGCTGAACATCAGAAAGCAATTTAATGAAACCAAGGTGCTTCGGGGGCAAGTCCTTCCATCACCTGCCTTTCCCCTTCCCCCGTAGCTATCCTCTTCTTATTTCCATGATTACTGGTACCTGATTATTTCATATCTCTTAGGAAAAGCATTACAGTGTGGTTTACCAGTGGGTCTCCCTTTAAGTACTCGTAATTTAGGTGACGGGGTGCTGGTGTTTCTTTCCGGGTTCTTTGTGCTGAGCCTGTTCATTGTTCAAAAAATGGCGTTAGTGAATGCTGGCCTCCCTATGGGAACTCCACTTTGAAGCTTTCTGCATAACATATTCTTCCTTTTTCAAAAACAGTAGTTGTACACCTTATGACTATCTTGCCTTTTCTCTTAACGTGCAGTCCCATCTAAGTGCAAACCAGTGAGACACATGGTAATCACAGAAATTTATTTTTGCTAAGAAGGCCTGGTGGGTGGCCCCAGTAACAGTTTTCTTATCTAGGAAGTGGTTTGATTATTTTTACCTGTGACACTATGATAAACTCCAGAGTATTCACCCAAGGGGACTGGGATGGAGGGCATGGAGCTGCCAGCTCCACCATCCGGATGTGGGCTAAGGCGACTGAAAACAGCCTTGCTCTCCGGCATCAATTCCCCTCTTTCTCTCCAGAGCAGCAATAGCTGAGGCATTGGCATGCAAATACTTGCAAAGTGAAAATGGATACACTTCCACAGCTCCTGTCCCTGGCCTCTGGAGGACAGCCTGCCAACCGTGTGTGCATGTCACTTTGGCACCAAGACAAATGTTCCCTGGAGCATAGACTGAAACCACCAAACTGATATCACATGGGATGCCAGCCAAAGCCTGACCTTGCTCTCTGTAGGTGAGTGGCTGTGGAATTAACCTGTGATGGTCTCCTGCTCCTGCCTAGTTGGTGGCCTGGATTTTTGCTTTTGGTTTCTTGCTTTTGCTTTTAATGCCACATTTGAGTCTCGTCGCTTTGCCACTCCACTGGTGTCTACCAGCCACAAAAACATTCTCATGCTCTTGGTTGTAAACAATGGGTAGCCCTGTGGTCTCAAAAATGGGGAAACCAAAAATTTCTTCTTGCCCTGAGTTTTCTTGGTCCTTCGGCGGGGTGGGGGCAGAGAGGCACATACAGACTGCTTCAAAATCATGCCAAGGTAGGGGGCTGGAGTTTGGCATCGCTGGCATCTGAGTTTGCTGTTTGCTCCTTTTGCATCCTCCTCTTCTACATTTTTCCTGCTGCTCCACCTCCCCCCACCCCATCCTCCTTTTTTGGTTTTCAACCCCTATTTATTCAGAGGTTCCAACAGTTGAAGTTTTTCATGAATTCAGAGCTTTAATTTAGCATGTGGGGTACTGGCTCTTCCAGCAAGCTGCTTTGGTCATTATTTCCAACTTGAGAGAATAAAGAGGCAGCAGGGGGTGTCATAGAAAGAGTTGGCGCTGGAGCCAGGAGGCCCTGGGTACCAGTCCTGGCTCTAACTAGCAGTTGGAGTCTGGGAGGGACACGCCCTGGCCACAGGCCTCAGTTTCCTCGTGGAGAAGATGGGGAGTTTGGACAGGAAGATATCTCTTGCCTGTCTTACGTAGTTGCTCTGCTGCCCTCACTGTTGACATGAAATCCATCTATTATTGGGTTGTGCCAGTCACACTTTTTTCTTTCCTTTTGAAAAACTTTATTGTTAAAGCAATGAATGGGGAGATGTGAGAGGAGTCCCTAAACTAGATTTGTCAACTACAGGATAATGAAAAGGAAAATCTGCTTCTTAAAACCAGTATCCAGAGGCTGATAGCCTAGAAATAAAATGCTGCTTCCTGTCTTAAAATGCAGAAGAATGTTTTCCAGCAGGATGAGAAAGTGATGGAAGCAACAATGTGCTAGTGCTTTTAAAGGATCCCACTTCTGTACTGTGGCATAAGCACATGTGACTGCTCAAGCAAAATCGTACTTTTGGAAGGAAAAGGTTAAAGTTGGCTACTGATATTCATCAGGAGATGGATATTTAATCTTTAATCTCTTGTCCTAGCCCTCTACTTTGGATCAACTCATTATCCCGAATAAACGGTGTGTCATTCCCATTATTTATGTTTCACTGCAGCCAAAGTATCTGGACCTCGTTTTAGTGAGCGCCATTCATTTCGACCCATTCAGTATTAATCTCCCTGCTAACATCTTTCCTGTTCCATGTGCTGTCTCCTATTTGCTTTTATGTTTTCTGCAGAGTGTTTATAAAAGGATAATCTTTTACAAAGCAGACAGAATTTTTGTGTATAAACTGCTCTGTTTGAATGCCTCATTGATATACCATCTAAAAACTGAAGTGTTCAGCAAGATTAGCAGAGCCCTGAGCTACTGAGCTGGGGGCAAACATGAGAATGGGTGTCTCCTCCGCAGGAGGCAAGGGTGACGCGCGATGCTTTTGCTTTCGCAGTCGTTGTAGAGGCAGAGCCTCTGCCCGTGAGGATCCTGAACATTAAAGGACCACAAAGCAAGCTACTGAGAAGTTGCTGGGACAAGGGCGAAGTGAATGGTGGTCCTATGACTTCTTTCCCGAAATCTTGGCAAATGCCATGACATGACAAACACCAGGTTTACGTGTAGTGTCCATTTCAGCTAAACCTTTTTAACTTCCACAACGTCTCCACGCCCTGTTGTCCAGTTGCACTGGAGTGAAATTGTGTGTGTCCTTCTGGCCGACCCTATAGAAAAGGTGGTAGGAATAGAGGAAGGACCCAAAGGAGGAGGTGGAGAAGGTGGAAGGTCTCCTGCTGCCACGTCTTCTCTCCCCAGGGACTGGGGTCTCATCCAACCTTTCTCTTTCATAGAGAGGAAGTGGAGAGCACTTCATTTTTATAGTGGACAAAGATGGTCCCTTCATGGAGTTCTGCATGGCATGGGGTCTCAAATATGCCACTGATGAAAGGACTTAACAGATGGACTCTGAGAATAGGAATACATTCAAGAAAAAAAAATTAAAAAATAACATACCAGTGGAAAGGGGTTGCAAGTCTGGCCACTGTGGGAGCTGAGCACAGGGAGCTGCACTGCACAAACGTTTTGTACCTCAGACGGGGTGAGTTCAGCTGGTAGAGATGCATAGAAGCATCTGAAACACAAACTGTGCTTGAGTTTTTAGTTGGCAACGCTGTGGGGAAAAAAATCCCAAGATGCCTGGTGCCAAAAATTATACGTGCCTTCAAAGAGTATTTTTTCCAACAAATTGATCACTTTGATTACTCAATAGCAAGCTTGTTATTTTCTGAGGAGTGCCCTTTGTATACACGAGAATTTTTTGCTTACATTTCCACATTTATTAGGGAAAAGTTCAAGACAGGCATGTAGTCATGTCATCTTAACAGCCTGCCAAATCTTTTCTGAAGATTTAAGCTATAAAAACACTCAGAATTTAGCCATCAAGACTCAAGAAGCACTACTTGGGATTTCATTTAGCTAAATGCCATCCTCGCTGGCCACTTGGGAGGGTGTTAACTAGGAGGGATGCCTCTGCCTCAATCTGCAGTCCCCACCAAGACAAGAGCAGACAAATGCTGGGGAGCCCTTGAATCTAGCTTCCTTGGGCTGCTCTGTGTGGTCTTTGGGAAAGATGACAATGAAATGACAGCTTGTCCTCACCACTTGGCAGGAAGGCTGTGTATTTGGGGTTGGGGGAGGGACTGGGAGAAACAGGGGGATTTTTTTGCAGTAAGCCTGGGTCAAGTGCAATGTCTACAAGAACAAAGGGACCAGGTCTCATAGCACAGGATCAGTCTCTCGACTGCAGAGAAGTTCACAAGGATGACTCCTTCCAGCCTCCTTAGGAAAATATAAAATAGACTCCTCAGAGAGAGGGGCTGCTCCAGTGATCTCACAGGTGTCCGTCTCCGTGGTGCCTTGTTTTGATCTTTATTTCTTCCTGCTTTCATTTTTTTCTTCTACACTTTTATTCCCTTTCTCCTCCTTCCTGTTTCTTCAGTCTTCTTTGCCCCACCCTCCCAACAAGCCCTGGCTCCCTCCTTCCCTCTCTCTCCTTCCTTCAATCCAGCATTTCTTATCTTTATCTTGGGGCTGTCAGAGACTTTAAGAGCATAGAAGATAAGGTCGCTCCTTCAAAAATGTTTTTGGGGTGAGAAGTTAATATGCAGCATCCCACAGCAAAGTCCCAGCTCCACTCCCAATTCCAGCTTCCTGCTAGTGCACACTTGGGAAGCAATGGTGATGGCTCAAATGATTGAGTCCCTGCCATCTATGTGGGAGACCTGGTTTGAGTTCGTGGCTGCTGCCTTGGACCTGGCCCAGCCTCGCTTGTTGTGGGTTGTTCGTCAGTCTCTCTGCCTCTCAAATACATACATATATACATACATAAACACTCTTAAAAAAAAAAAAACTCTACAAAGTAAATTGGTAAGCATGGCCACCAGGAAAAGTGTCTAATGTAAGGATGGCCGGTGGAGTTCATTTTGCATTTCAGCACCCATCACTCATGTGAGGCTGCAGGGAGCCCTGTGTGGAGAGGATTCTGAGTTCAGAAAGGGGCTCAGAGGAATGAATGCCCTGATCAACCAGATGTGACAGCAGAGGACACAGGGAGAATGGTGGGGACACATGGGAGAAACTTCTCCTGGGTCTCAGTCAGGCTTTCTCAACTGTGGCACAGCTGACACTGAGGCTGGCCCATCCTTTGTGGCTGGGGCCTGTGCCGTGTGGTGTGGGGCAATGTTTGCATCCCTGGGTCACTACCCATGAGGTGCCAGTAGCACCCCTGCAGCTGTGACAACCAAAACTGTCTCTAGACATTGCCAAATGTCCCCTGGGAGCAAAATTGCCCTTCTTTTAAAATCAGTGGTGTATGTAATTATCGCAGGATTAAATACAGGGAGTAAATGAGAAAGTTACAGGGGTGGGAAGGATGCAGAGTTTTGTGGAAGGGGCGAGGCTGTTCAGGAAGCACGGGATTTGTTACGGCAGAGAACAAATTCTTGTCACTGTTGGGGCCGGATAGGCTGAGTTTGGGCTCCATTTCCATGGTTCTGAGGTCATGTCTGTGACTAGACCAGGATCCTGGGGACAGGAGCC
Source organism: Oryctolagus cuniculus (assembly GCF_964237555.1). Classification (NCBI taxonomy): domain Eukaryota; kingdom Metazoa; phylum Chordata; class Mammalia; order Lagomorpha; family Leporidae; genus Oryctolagus; species Oryctolagus cuniculus. The sequence continues at coordinate 28,232,823 of NC_091444.1, read as the reverse complement.
TTGAACCTCACAGCAGGAAGGGTTGGAATTGTGACAGCTGATTAACAGCAAGATCAGTGGAACTGTAGGCTACGTTGTTCAATGCAGGTGGGGTCTCCTGTGTTGGAGGTCTCAGCAAACAAGGACTGACTGCATGGTGGAGTGGTCCAGAGGTAAGGCAACGGGAAGAATTCCCCTGTAGGCCCTGGGACTCCCGTGGGGCCTAGGACTCTAGGAGCTGGGAAGTGGGAATCATTTCCATTGCCAACTCCCTTCCTGAGGGTGGTCTTCACTTGTTTGGGGACTGGTAACCAGTGACACATACTCATCTACTTGATGAAATAAGCCAGTGACTTTGACATATTCAAAGTGTGCAGTTCAATTCTGGGCTGTATCTCCAATTGTGACATTGGGGTCATAGTGCAGCCCGTTCAGAGGGTTTGTGACCTGCTGGAAACATCTGGGTGTGAGCTCCACGTCTTGCTCAGAAGCTGTGAGATGACAAGTGCGTCCCCTCATCTCTCTGAGCCTCAGCTTGAAATCCACCGAATGAGGATAGTATTTCCCACTTTGCAAGTTGTCACAAGGATTAAAGGAAATGATATACATCAAATGCCATCTACAGAGATTGGCATTAATTAGGGGCTCCAAAAGTATTAGCTACCTTTCTTCTTGCTCTCTCTCTCATTCTACAATCATTCTTTGCTGGTAGGTTAAGAAAAGTGGGAACAGACAGAGGCTTCTGGTGTCTGAGTAGGGTTTCCTTGAAGCTGCCTTTGACCATGATCTGCCCACGCAGGACATTCGCCACTGCTAAAACATGTGGCTCAGCCTTCCACTGGTGGGATGAGACCACCTCTTTTAGGGAGGGCACAATGCTTTATCCCGTGTATCCGGTCAAGTGCTAATCTCATCGCACCTTCACAGATGCACCCATAGTAGTGTTTGGTCACATGTCTGGGCTCCCCCTGGCCCAGTCCAGCTGACATGGAAAAATCACCATCCTAAGTTTCAAGGTGCTCATCTGTAGACTGGGGGTCATAATAGTACTTGCAGGGTTCATGAGAGGAAGCTTCATCATCATCATTTTTTTTAAAAGATATTACTTATTTATTTGACAGAGTTAGAGAGAGGAATAGACAGAGAGAGAAAGAGAGAGAGAATTTCCATCTGCTGGCCACTCTCCCACATGGGCGGCAGGGGCCCTGTATTGGGCCATCCTCCGCTGCCTATCCCAGGCCATTAGCAGGGAACAGGATTGGAAGTGGAGCAGCTGGCCCATGAACTGGTGTCCATATGGGATGCCAGCACTGCAAGGCTGTGGCTTTACCTGCTACACCATAATGCCCACCCCATGAAAGCCTGTTTTGATCTCAGAGTTTTTGAAAATAGAGTGCCCTCCGTAGACTCTCCATAATGCTGTGTTATTGTGGTGGGTATTCTTATGGACAGCACCTACAGATGAGGACTGTGGGACAGAGGGCACTGAGGGTGCTAGGAGGGGCCAGAGGAGCAGGGCTGACTTCATAGGTGTGTGACTTGTGCAGTCACACCGGGCCTTGTGCCCAGAAGGAGGCTGTGCTTGGCTGAATGCTGTCTGAAAATGGCAATTATTTTTGAACAAGGGGTCTTGCATTTTCATTTTACACTGGACCCCCAAACCCTGGAGCTGTTTCTGGAGTGAAGAATAAGGATTTTTTAAAAAATGTCTTAAAAGGTATTAGTTGAGCTCCCTGGGTTCTGCGGCATTTCAGCTTCCCTCCCCTCCCCCACGGAATTCTGCAGGCATGAAAACTGCCACAAGACATTCATTTTTAATGACTTGTTATGGGCTTCTTAGCAATATATCTCTGGGTATTAAGGTGTGGAGTCAGAGACTTAAAATGATTGATGTCTTTGCTCCACACGAGGGGTCTCCCACACTTACCTAGTGCCAGAGATCCACTTGGGAAATTTATGGGCGCTCTTGGCAGCCTAAGCGGCCATCAAATATTAATCAAAAATATGTAATAACTAATATATACTTAAAGAATTGAAGAAAATTAATATTCAAGGGAAGCATTCAAGGACCCATAAAAATAACAAATGCTGAAGAGTCTCAGTCAAGGTTGGCAGGTTCAGGCCTCACCCTGCTCTTGTGCACTGGCTCAGAGGCTCTGGGTTTGTGGCTGCTCTGCAGATGCTGAGGTGTCAGGGAGAGGGGCTTGCTGTCTTTCCCCTTAGATCTGGACTCGAGCGGATGAGCAATGCCCCAGTTCAGGGCACTGCCGGTCTACCCCGTCTCCTCGCTGCATCTTTCTCCCAGCACCACGCACACCCAGTTTGCCACCAGGTCTTTATGGGGCTCTCTTTTGAGTCCCCTGAGGATAGACAGTGAGTGGCTTGTGCAAAGTGTTAGGCTGGACCATGTGGCTTCTGCAGCTTTGTATGTCAGAAATGGGCAGATAAGCCATTTTACGCGGTTCTAGGTAAAGGCTGATTAGATCTGACCTTTTCAGCAGAACTTTTAGATTCAAATGGAATGGCTGCCCCGGAGCAGGCTGGGTAAACTCCCATACTTTCTAGTTTCAGTTATTAGAACTTTAGCTGATTTGATGGCAGCAGGCCGATGTCCCAGTATTGGCTGAGGAAGACTCATTTTGCCTTATCTTGGTCACAAGGTGTGGAGACATGGACCTGCCTGGGGATTGGCACAGTGAGTTCCATCGTCCCAGTGGCTGCTTTTGGTTGAAAACTTCTGTAGCTCTTTCTGCTCCTCTCATGTTCTTGGTCGTGACCTCTTTCTGTCTACAACATTAACTTGGTCCTGCTTATCTCGGCAGCACGGGATGTACTGAAAAACTAAGTGATCCATTTGATTTTTTTATATGTTTGGTTTTTAAATTGACAAAAAAATCTATTTATTTATGGTGTACAACATGATCTTTTGTTATATGTGCACATTGTGGAGTGGCTAAATCAGCCATTTGTGTGTGTGTGTATGTGTGTGTGTGTACTGCTTCATTTACCACATTTTTACTGATGAGAATAGTTAACATCTACTTTTTAAAATAATTTAAGTGATCTGTTTTTGTTCTTAAAATAAAAATTCCTTAGCTGCAGCATTCAGATTCGTGGGCCTGCTTGTGCGTAGCTCTGCAGAAGCTGTGCATGGAAAGACAGCAACACTCCGCTTCTCGAGGGACCACGGCTGCTTTGAATCTGCAGAGAGGAGCAGATAGGGGCAGACTGCATCAACTTGGAAGGAGTGGTTTGTTCTGGTGCTGGCCCACCATGGCAGTTGCTGGTGTCTTCTGTTATTGTGGAAAATCAGGAGCGGAGCCTGTCACTTGTCATCTGTTCTTCGAGTGTAACCAACTTTTCTTCCATGGGCCATTTGGTGTGACTATGAATGATGGCTCTGGCTAAATGACACCATCCTGATGGTGGGGTAAACAGAAGTGATGCTGGAACAGGCGTCTTGGATCTGGCTTGTGTTTTCAGAGAGCTGCAGAAAGGGCCTGGGCCCAAGAAAAGCGTGCAGCACTGTTGGGGTGGAGAGCTTGCCTGTGCATGCTGTGGTCTCTCCCGTGCTGACTGAGGATTAAATCCTGAGTGACTGAGGTACCACCCAAGCTAGTGTTTGGGGAGTGATTCCATAAACTAGCTAGTGCTAGATTCCATATAGAGATTTAGAACATGCATGAAATGTCCATATCATAATTCTCCCATTTAGCTCAGTGCCCTTCTTCATTTCTAAGTCTGGAGAAGGAGGCTCAGAGGACCAAGTACCTTGTCTTAGGTCACACGGCTGGTAGTGGTAGAGCCGAAATGAGAAGTAGATTTCCTGCCTCCCAGTTTGGTGCCCTTTCAATTCTGTTGTGCATGTATTTCCATATCTGTTTCCTCTGTTGTCAGTTACCATTGTTCTACTAACAGCCGTTTGTTTTTTGAGGATTAATAAGACCCTCTGCTACTATATTAAAAGTACACATAAGTCATAACACTCAATTTAGAAACATTAAAATGGGGGAAAAGGCATCAAAAAATAGTGTGAGTTAGTGTTTAGGAACTCAGAGATGGGTTTCATGAAGATCGGGCTGAAATTCTAGCTCTAGCATCCATTTCTGATCTTGGGAAAGATATTCTATGTTTCAGATTCATCATCTTGGGGCTAAAAACATTACTTCCTCTAAGGGTTGATGTGCCCAGGAGTTGAGATAATATGTGTCCAACACTTGGCATGGTCCCTGGCACACAGTACCCATTGGGTTTGGAGTTACTATTATGTGTGTGTGTTGATGCATACCTTGTATGTGGACGTGACGGAGGTGAGGGAGGAGTACCTCAGGGGAGCAGCAGTGCAGTTGTAGGGATGGCTGCCTTCTCCTCTGTTGCCCATGGAGATATCACCTGAAGCATAGCATGCTACCAGGACAAACTGAGCAGGCCTTATGCAAGACTGAAGTAGGAAAATTTTGTCTATCAATAAAATAGGCTGTTTTTCATATTTCTTGCTGCCCCCCACCCCGGGCTGAATAGGAATTAAAAGAGGTAATTCATGCAATGTGCAGCCAGGTATACTTTGTGTACGTATACTTACTGTACCTATAGCTGGCATATTGTAACCGCTCAGCAAACATCAGTGTCTCTTGTATTATTAGCCCATTGTAGAGTTGTGTGGAAGACAAGAGAACAAAAGATAACACAAAAAACTTTTGGTTCATCTATCGAGGTGGCATATTAAATATATTCACAACCCAGTTAGTAAGGATAAGGACCATTCTTTCCATTGTACAGATGGAGCAACCGAGAGACTAAAAAGTGACATCACCAACAGGCGGTGACCTAAGGAGTCAGGGCCAGAACCAGGTCTGGAATACAGACTTCCTGGCGGCTGACCCAGGTTCCCTTCTGCCATGTGGCCTTCACCGGGAGGCGGGAAGAACCAGGGAAGTGTCTGTTTCAGCTCTCGCCCATTGCCCTTGGCTGTTTATCACCTATCCCCTGAATGTTGACCGGAGGAGACCTTACAGGATGTCCTGTGGAGACTTTTCCTCCCTGTTCGTCAGTGCTTTGCTGGAGGATTAAAATTCAGTGGACTCCATTTGTAGGAAGTCTGATAAAATATTCTCATCTTAATTGCAAACAATTTCCCCATCTGCCACTTGGCTGGGAGGATCAGATTCAAACACCCTCTCAAGAGGGAAGAGAGACATCAGGCAGAGGAAGGTGCAGGACAGCACAAGGCTTGTGTCTGGATACAGTGTCCACCTGACCAGGGTCTGATGGTGCCGGGGTGTCAGCTCGGTTAAGCAGCTATTTGTTCTTCACCAAAATGACCAAAAGTTCCTAAAATTACTTTGTCTATTATTTTATATTATATGGATGCAATTCCATATGTGGAGTATATAAATCTGTAAGAGAAACAACAAATTTGGGGTTTGGTCCTAGGCATAGGAGGGTCATGGAAGAGAAAGATTGGAACAAGAAGTGAGACCAAAAAGGATGATTTGGGAAAACTAATGCAGTCTGCAAAAGACACTGGAAGAAGTCAATGCAGCTCAACAAAAGAAGCCATTTGTAGCAAATAAATGTGTTAGGGTGAGTAGGAAGCAAACAAGGCATGATTCTAGAGTTGAATTAAAGAAAACATTCCTTCCTTCAACAAATAGACAGTAAATGCCCATTGTGTGCCAGGTACTTTGTGAGATTCTAGAGCTATATTGGTGACCAAGAAAGATATGGAGCCAAATCTCTTGGAATTTACATCTTTTTTTTTTTTTAATTGGAGAGAACTTTTAAATTGCAAGACTTTTTTTTTTTTATCTTTTTTGACAGAGTGGACAGTGAGAGACAGAGAAAAAGGTCTTCCTTTTGCCGTTGGTTCATCCTCTGATGGCCGCCGTGGCCGGCGCATCGCACTGATCCGAAGGCAGGAGCCAGGTGCTTCTCCTGGTCTCCCATGGGGTGCAGGGCCCAAGCACTTGGGCCATCCTCCACTGTACTCCCGGGCCGCAGCAGAGAGCTGGCCTGGAAGAGGGGCAACCAGGACAGAATCCGGCGCCCCGACTGGGACTAGAACCTGGTGTGCCGGAGCCGCAAGGTGGAGGATTAGCCTATTGAGCCACGGCGCCGGTCCAGAATTTACATCTTAATTGGGAAAGAGTCACCAGGAAAATGTGACCACAGTTTGGGAGAAGTCTAAGAAATGAATAATGAGGGTATTGTTTTAGAGAGTCTCAGCACAGGTGAGGTGGGATAAGTTAGCACTATTTCAGATTAAGAGGGTCCTCTCTTGAGATGTGGATTTATATTGAGTATATGAAGAACTAGAGATTATTATAAGTAAAGGGAATTTCAAATGCAATTGTGAGAAATCAAGCCATATTTCAGAGACTCTCTGAAGGCCTGCATAGTTGGAGAGTAGTGGAGAGAAAGATGAGAAAGCCAAAACAAGAATCCAATGTCAGTGAGAGAACTAAGATGTGGCAGTAGGATGAAGGCAAGAGGATATATTCAAGATGGTGGTCGGGCTGAGGGAGGAGAAGGGAAGAATGTGATCAATGCCCCGAACTGACGGATTGGAAACTAGAGTCAAGCAACACCGAGGTCTCTGAATTGAGGAGTCGGTATATGGTGGTGTCATTTATCATGATGGGGAGCCCAAGGAGGAAATATGTAATACCAAGTCCTATTTGGAGGCTGTATAGTTCAAGGGGCTTGTCCAACTAGTCCTCATAGGTATGTGTGGGTAGTTATGTAGTTCGTCTTGAAAAGGGTCTGGGCTGAAGACACACAAATATTAATATTAAAAGAAATAATAAAGGGAAAAGTATAGTGCTATATGTGTTTAGAGAATGAAGCAATTACTTTGGTCTAGGAAGCTATAGGTAACTTTAGGAACATGTCAAGTTTAGCAAAGACCATAAGCTAAGGAATGAAGTAGACAGAGGAAGAAGTAGAGAAAAGCCTTTCCTTGTATGGTGGAACGAGAAAGTTGATAATTAGTGAAGGGAAAAGGACCATACTTCTAACTACTTCCCCAGGGAAAGTTATCTGGGATAAGGGACAAGAAAACAATCGTTCCATATGGAAAAAAGAAATAATCAAGCCATAGACTGAAAAAAAAAATTGCAACACATACATGTGACAAAGGACTATCCATAATATGTAACTAACTCCTACAAGTCAATAATAAAAAGACAAACAGAAAACAGGCAAGCATTTTTTGAACAAAATCTTGAACAGAGACTTCACACAGTAACACATACAACTAGATGATGAAGTCATTAATCATCAGGGAAATGCAAATTAAAACTCCAGTGAGCTACATTTCATACACAGAAAAATGGTTAAAGTAAAAAAGAGTATCAATAACAAATGGGAGAATATAGACTAATCAGACCTTTGATGTACTGTTGGTAAGACTGTAAAATGGCACAACCTCCTCAGAGAACTATTTGGTAGTTTCTTTAAAAGTTTACTACTCTACTACTACTAGTACCATTCTATGACCAGCAGTACTAAACTAAGTACCCAAGAAAATGAAAACATATGTGTACAAAATTATTTGAACAAAAATGATTGTAGCTGTCTTAGTTATAATAGGGAGATACTGGAAACAACCCAAATTTCTATTGACAAGAAAATGAACAAACAAATGATCGTCTGTCTGTGTAATGGAGTACTTACGAGCAATACAAAGGAACAAACTGCAATAATATTGCAAAAGCACTATTTACATAAAAGGAGTCAGACATTTAAAGATATGTGTTACATGCTTCCATTGACATGAGTCTCTAGAAAGGCGAATTTAATCTTACACCTATAGAACTCACTAAGCAATTGCCTGCTAACAGGCATACAGAAACTTTATGGGGCAATGGCAATAGTCTGTAGGTTATTTAGTAGTGTTTACATGGGCATATACAATTGCTAAATCTATCAAACTGAATGTTAAAGATGTTAGTCTATGCAGTTTATTGTGTTAGTTATATCTCAGCTGAAGCACACACACACACAAACACACACACCAAACTTGATGATCTAGCTTCAGAGCCTACATTCCTAAAGTACTTCCCAATTTTGGGGTGGGAGGGACCAGGAAGTGACTACAAGGTGAAAATATATTGAAATGAAATGGATGCATTTAAATTAGCTGTCTTTTGGAGTAATGCACACAGCTGTCTGTATACTCATGTAGACATGCTGTGTTGTTCACTTGGAGACTTGCAATTGTTTGGGTAGTGGCAGTTCAATCAAGCCTACACCTATGTATCACCTGCTTGCATGCCAGACTCTGTGTTTGTCATTTCCTAAAGCAGCCTGTTGGTTCCTCAAGGGCCACGTCTTTTGGTTTCTATTCCTCTGGCTTCCTATACATGTGTCTCCACCCTCCTCTGATTCCTCAGGGGATGATGCTTAGCACAATGTGGATACCAAGTAAATAATTTGTTGAATGAATGAATGAAGAAATGAATTAGTGAATATCAAGTGTGTGACAATCTGTATGGATATAAGGACTCAATGTTTAGTTTCTTGTTCAAAAAAATCAATGTTGCATTATTTAATATTAAACAAAACAAAATTCTCACCAGTTTCTCTTCTCTCTGTGTAAATCAAACAATAGAACAAGTGAAGATGCAGAAAGTAAAATTAATGACCTCATTTTCTGTCCCTTTTGCTTCTGATTTTAAAGCCCAAACTGATGACAACTGGTCTAGTGGTTGGACTTTGGTTTATTAAAAAATATTTTGCAAGAAATCTGCTTGGCTTGCTATGTGAACCAACAATGAGATAATCTACTTCGGTAAGAATGACAGCAACAGTTGATATTTCTGGGGAAAACACTAACCAAAACAAGAACCAAAAAAATCCCTTCTAGTCTCAAGAGGCAATGGGATATAAAAGAGATTAAATTTAGCTGTAGATGCCAATAGACAGAGCCTTTGGAAGATGTGTTCAGTGGGAATCTTTTGTCAAAATTTAGGAACTGCCAATATTGTTTTACATGGCATATAAAATGGCAAAGTGTTTTGCATCTGAGTAGAATATATTTATAGAAATGAAATAGAATTAATCTGGGTCAAATGCTTCATTCTATGAATGCTTAACACTGCAAATTAGCCTTGTTATAAAAGAAAATAAGTTTAAATAATCACAACACTGAATATTAGAATGCAGCAATTTATGAATCAACAACCTTAATTTTAAGAGAAAATTTGGTCTAATTGTATACATTTAATTTGAGATAGCAGATGAACATTTGCTAAATATTTGGAAATTATGAAATAAAATTTTATGTTGTCTCTAAAATTGCCATGCTTGTTTGAAGAGTTAAAGAAAACACATTTATCTGTCTCTTTGTTTTTACATTGGAATTTTTGATTTATTACATGAATATAAAGTCTACTATGAAACAGAAAACAATATACTGTAGTATTGAGAATAAAAATTTGGACAGAGGGCAAAGATTGTGTTACAGTGTAGGCTGTGGTAAGAGAAAAGATAGTGGGAATTTGCAGATAGAAATGTAAGTTTTGGCATTATATACTGCTCAATTAACATTGAATCCCAAATTTCAGTTGCATGATGACCAAATCAAAAAGGGAAACATGACTGATATTATTCATAAAAATTTGTATTAGTTATATTGACATTTATCAGAGTATCTCAATTAGAACCACAAATAAGATTCTTAGGGCTAAAAGAAGTGTGTGTATGTGTGTGCATGTGTGTTTACATGTGTGTATACACAAATGTGTGTTGATTTCAGTTGAGTGAATAATGAAGTGGACCATATTTTCAACAATATCCCTTTAATCAGAGTAAAGAAAACTTTACTCTGAAATTTCTTCTTTAGTATCAGCTATATGTGGGAAGGCTAGTGCAAAAGAACCCCAAAACCATGGCTGTCTCATGACTTTTCTGAAGAAAAGTTTGGATGTTTAGGAAGTATAGTTTTCGCTTCAAGCCATCTGCCAAGTCCTCCCAAGCATGCTTCCCAAGTAAGTCGAACTGTAAAGAATTTGGGGTTGGCTTCACTGACACCGGTCTTCCGCAATGAGATCAGGTAGTGCTGAGCTTAGCTTTAAATATCAGGCTAGAATAGGAGGGTGCTGGTGGACCACTGAGAATTGGAAGCCAACTAGCGGAGGATGTGGCCAAAGTGGACAGGTGTGAAATGGCAAATGACTGTGGTGATGATGACCCCCTTCTGTCCTTGAAGTCAGTGCATGGAGATGGCCTGGTGTCCTTGGGCCTGGCAGTCCAGAGACTTGGCATTACTTTTTACCAACTGAGTATCACAAGCAAAATCTTTTAACTTCTCTATTGGCTTCCTCACCTCTGCAAAGATACGGGGGTGCTTGCTTTCCACTTCTGATGTTTCTTTCCAAGTAGAAGACATGGCATCCTGGGCCCTCCCCGTCTCCTTCCTCACTTGTTCCAAGGGAGATGGTGTGACTGATCTGGTTGGTCCAGGAAAAATAAGTGGGATACGTTGTCCCACCTCTTCCCTTTCCTTCCTGGGGGCCAGCCACCTGCAAGAAGAAGGAACACTTCCCCCTCCCCGTGCTACACTGAGTGGTCCAGTACCCCAGTTCACCATGACTGTAGCATAGAAGAGCAATTTTGCCCAGTTCTTGGGCTCTCACATTTAATAGTGTCCCTTTACTTGGCCTTTTTAGTAATAAAGATTATATTTAACATCCAGTTATCACTCCTTCTATTCCTTTACTAACTCAGACCTCAGGTGATAAGGGGTGGCACTTATTGCCACCAGAGACTCCAGTGAGATTGAGTGGTCATATTTATCACACACAGATGATGGTGAGGAGGTATTGGCATGGAGAGTTGTGTTGTTGGTTATTGCTATGTTCATCAAGTCCCCCAGGTCCCTTTACCATGAAGTTATGATTGGCGAGTACTGATCACAACATCCATCATAACCAATTGACACAACAAGAGTCAGTAGAGTCCCAGGCATCTCCCAACAAGTCCTTACCTCCTCCAGATACCTGACAAGTGCTCTTCTTGAGCAGCTGTCTTCCTGGGGCTTCCCATTTGTGGCATCATCCTTTCTCCTCTGGGGTGATCCCACTGGTTTCAGGATTCTTCCCAACACCACCATGATGCCGAAGAGGAAAATGTCCCTTCACTGGGTTGCTGGGTCATGTTGAGCTGAGCTTCCTTGAACTCTGAGCTCAAGGAGAAAAATATGAGATTCCTAGAAATGGGCCCTGAGGTGACAAGTATCAAAGGTCCTGGTGGATGTGGGGTCGGAGTCAGAGGATGGAGTGGTAGCCTCCCGGGAGGGTTCCTGTTGTTGATGAACTGGGCTGACACAAGCACCATCCTTGGAAACCTGGTTGGCCAGCTTACATGTGCCTTCTCCACCTGCTCCAGAAGCATTGTTCTGGGCACCTGGAGAGGAGGAGTCCAAATGAAAAGGGAGAACAAAAAAAGTGCATTTAAAAAAATCATCTCCAAATACCTACAGATCAGGGATGTGAAGGCAAACATTTGTCTTGTGACCTTTCAGACTTGCTGCAGAAGGAAGACAAAAACCACAAAAAACTAAAGCAAAACTCTTAAACAACAAAAGCACCACCATGTTTCTTTTCTGGCCTTCTTTGCTCTTTATTCAAAAGAGAATAAAAAAAAAGAAATCTGGTATTTAAAGCAACCTGTGGACAGTTTGCTTTTATTTGATTTGTACCTCATTTGCGTGAATACAAAGTAAAGTGAGAGAGTGTAACTCATCAATAATATAAAACTATTAGGGGACCTTCATCCTCCGTGTCTTTGTCATAGGGCGATTGTATCCTGCCACCTCCAAATGCAATCACCAAATGCCATTTAAAACATTCCCCAAAGCTATGAAGACTGACAGGATATGTGGATTCCTTTACTTCAGGGAATGTGGAGCCAGCTGCAGACTACAAAACTGACCAGATCCTAAAATGAGAAGACAAGTGACTGCTGGGTAAATCAGAGTGTCCGCATGGTCAGGGACAAAGGGCGAAGGAGTTGGGGTTATTTGTTAGAGTCAGAGTCAGAGGGAATGGACTGCTTTCCTTTGCCCAAGGAAAGAACCCTTTCCCAGGATGGGACACAGGGATCTCTTGCTGCTCATCTGGACCCTAGAGTTTCTGCCTGGGATCAAAGAGGGTGGACCAGCCCCCAACATAATTAGGGTATTAAGACTTAGGTAGGATTCACAGTAGGGGTGGGTCACTGTAGCCATACAGGCTAAGCTTCCTTTATCCGAAGTGCTTGGGACCATTAGTGTTTTTCTTTTCTTTTCTTTTTTTATTTGGGGGTTATTTGCATATACATAATGAGATATGTTGGAGATAAGACCCAAGCCTAAGTATAAAATGTAATTCTCTCAAATACACCTTATGCGCACAGCCTGCATGTGGCTTGACACAATATTCTTAGTGTGCTTGCATTTTGACAAAGGCCAGTCATGTGAGGTCAGGTGTGGAGCTTCCCACTTGAGGCATCATGTCAGCACTCAGAAAGTTTTGGATTTTGAAGCATTTTTTTTTAATTTCAGAATTTTGGATTAGGGATGTTCAGCCTGCATTTGGTCTGGAACTAGCCTCACTCAGGCCAGCTTTCGGTAAATGTGTGAAGCTTACGTGTTTTGCTGGTGCCACATTTTCTTTCAATCCATTTTTGTCTTCTTAAGAGAATATTTTAGTTCTGTCTTTCACAGATCCCCAAACTGATAGTAACAGAGAATGTTACCCACCCCAACCCTCTCTGGCTTCTCTATTTCAACAGGGATGGAAAGTTTTCAAGAATCTTCAGGACAGTGGGTTGAGGGGAGTTTGGAGCAGGAGAGGTGGGTCTGCCTAGACATGGCCAAAGTCCCACCCCTCGGAGATGACCTCCTGGTTTTCTAGAGGGCAGGAATGGACATTGATGATGAGAAATGTGCCTGGATTTCAATCTGATTAGTACTGGTTTTTAGGATATGACTTTGCATGTAGCAGAAACCCAAAAGAACAGAGACAATGAGTGCAGTGTGCAAGCCATGGCCATGGAGGTGCTGAGAGTGGCACTACCATCCTGCATGCCCTGTTCTGTCCTGAGTGGCTGTGTGCTGGACGGCTGTGGACCAGGAAGCACCAGAAGCCCCATTCTCACCCAGGGTTTCTTCAGCACAATTGGCCTGTGGTCCTGGTAGCCCAGGCTCTTGGGTTCCTGCCCATTTTCTTACCTAGTTCTTCAGCCTTCCTGGTATCTACCTTCCTGCGAATTACCTTTTAGTAAATTCCTTCTCTGCTTAACTCTTCAGTTCAGGATCAGCCAGTGGTAGTTTCTGTTGCTGGCAACCAGGAATCCTGGATGTTGCGTGTGGAACAGAAAATCCTCTGCAGGATTTTCTCACGGGGTTCCAAAGGGCAATGGAATGACAACAGCCACTTGGTGTGCACATTCTCTGTCAGGCCCTGTGTGGATGCTGTAGTTATCAACCTCACTGTGTACATGGAAAGTGGAGTATTGAACCCAGAGCTTCTGTCTCATTGACAACAGGACCCAAGTCCATGCCGAACCCTACATTTCCTGAAAACCCTGTCAGTTGACGAATGACGTCTGTCACACAGTTTGTCTTGAGTTTACCTAGCAAAGGATCTTTCTCTACTTTATATTTGACTTATGTGTTGCATCTGCTCTGTTTTCATGTCACCTGGAGGTATTTGGGATCTCCTTGATACCTTCCTCTTCTGACTGTAGTGTAAGTTTGTTGAGGGCTCTAACCCTGGCAGTGGAAATGGAGTGCTGTGGGCAGGGTGATCTTCAAAATGCAGTGTTTGCCATCTGGTTCCCAGGGGCACTGGCCAGTCAGAAGAGTCAACCGCTATGAGTATCTGTCTCATGCAAATGGTTGAATATTAGCTTTGGTTGTGGAAAGAAAGGATATGAAAATTCTTTGGTGACCGTTCTAGGCAGTATTGTCTTGCTTTCTATGTTTTAGCTTCCTCAAAGCCTAGCATATTCTTGTGTACTTGGTAGGCACTTAATAAATCTCAGAACTGATGGATGAATGCGTGTAGAGTCAACCTGGTCCCTTGCCTAATCTTCCACAGATGAATATCAAAACCAGCAATTCCCTACTTTGGTTGAATTATGACACCCTGGGTCATCACTTTGATTATTTACTGGTAAAGGGCTCATGAACTCAAACAGTTCTCTCACTGTACTTAACTTGCATTCCCGTATTTGCACACAGAAGGATAGAGGCTCAGGCCTGCCAATCAAACTAGAGAGGCTGACAGGAAAATGCAGTCTCAGCTTTCCTGAACCACCTGGCTCAGGTAAGGTGATGGGTGTCCAGCTCTGTACAGCCCTGGGGATGGCCTCTGTGTGGCATTTCTTCTCCAAGAAAAGCATCTGCTCCCCAGGGCACCCAGTGGAGCGGCCTCCATTACCCTAGAGCCCACCTACCTGCCTGGCACGCGGAGCCTGGTGGGGAACGTTCCTTTCGCCCTTCTGTTCTGTCTTCCATCGCTACCACACCGACAGCTGCAGGAACACATGGAGGTTGCTTGGCAGCTGCTACACACAGATGCTGGGCTCTGCAATGCACTTTCCCCACTCTGCTGCGGCTTCTGTGAGTTCCTCTGGCTGCCGGGATGCCTTGTTATTGCCTAAGGGAGGGGTGTGCTGGTGGGGTGCAAAGCCTTGGGGGATTGGTGCTGAGAGGCAGGATGGCTAGGATCTTAAGACTGTCTTTGTGTTTTTTGCGCTTAATGTTAGTTTTTAACTATTCTGCATGCATTTTAAGCTGGCTTGGAGGAAAATAACGTAAGGGAGTCTTTTTCTCTCCACCCTTGGAACTCCTGCCTCCCTCCAGGTGCTCATTATTTCTTGGTGGTTTTCTTGCAGTCGTCTCCAAACTTTACTGGCTTCTTTGTCTCTGACTTGCGCCTTTTCTTCTGCTTTCCACGGTGCTATCACAGTGATTTTCCTGTAACCAAAACTGACTGTCTCTTCTTCTTTCTGTGGAATCCTCACACTTTACAAGATAAAGTCTGAACCTTTCAATGTGAGTGAAAGACCCCTGATGACTCAGCTCCCATCACCATTCCAGCCCCAACTCCACTTCAGTCACATCTGTCTTGACTGGAACACATCCAGCTGGTCCTTGACTCCCTCTGGGTTGTGTGTTCATCCACCTTAGGAATTCCTCTCTTCTCTTCTCACCTGTTCACCTGTTTTGCTCTGTCTGAGCAATTGAGAGGTTTCTGGGTAACTCTCTTCTACCTTGGCCTGATCCTTGAAGGCCAACTTATAGAAGCTGCATACAGTATCATCTCTACAGGGAGGCAATTACTTGGGCAAAATTGTTGATTAGATTAAACATCTACTCTGTGCCTTGTACTAGGATGCAAATGGGACGAAAATACAGCATCAGTCTGCAAGGAGTCAATACAGCTTTTGGTCAGATGGATTGGTCAGTCAAATAGAGAATGAAATGAGCTCCATGACAGAGGTCAGTGCAGGATGTTGTGGGTATGAGAGGCCTCGCCTTGTTTTCCTACAGCTTCTTGAACTCTCTTCTAGTACCACTAATGCTTTGACTGTGTTTTCAATTTGTCTCCCCAACAGTCTCTCTGAATTTGTTGAGGGCAGGGACTATATCTTAATCAAATTTGTGTGTCTCATGCTCGCACCATGCCAAGCACAGAGTTAAATCCAGAAAATATCTATGTGCAGTAGCACCTGAAGAATGGTGTCCATATGGAGATGACCCTGTGAGAGATCCTCTACCTTGGTGGTTATTTGTCTGTCCAGGTGAGCGATAACCCTGAGGAAGTATCCTGGGATGCTCTTGGGTTGAAGGGCACAGGGTACTTCCTATGGGGAATTCAGAGGCTTTAAGGCTTTGCAAATTTTCTACCTTGCTTTAGAAAATGAAAATCTTTCCATAAGGTACTTGGGTCTGGGGGTTGGAAACTATGGTCCCTGTGCTGGTTCTTCATCTTTTTCTTCTTCCTTGAGAACCCTTTGCCTCTGGTTTACTTTTCTTCTTCTTTTTGGCCAGAGAAAATATCCATTAAACAAAATTGCATGTTATTTAAAGGTAGGGGTGAGCATTTGGTCTAGTGGTTAAGATGCCAGTTGGGATGCATGCATCCTACGTCAGAGTGTGTGTATTTGATATTGAGCTCTGCTCCTAACTCTAGCTTCCTGCTAATGTGCACTTGAGATGCAGTGGCATGACTCTAGTGATTGGGTTCTTGCCATCGATATGGGAGACCTGGATTGAGTTCCTGGCTCCCAGCTCCCACCCTAGTCTGGAGCTGTTGTAGTTTTGGAGGGTGAGTCAGCACAGGGGAGCTCTTTATCTGCCACTCAAAAATAAATTAAATTAAAATCAGCTTTTTAAAGATAAGATGATCTTAGATGTTGCTTTAGATTGAATAGCCTCTCTCTGTGAAAGGTCTGGGCCTGGGTTAAACTTTGTGAAGTAATGGTTTCAGAGGACATGTGCTCAGATTTCTCTGCTATGTACAGTATTTGCATTGCCCATAAAAATGTCTTACATGCTATAAATTTGACTTTTCTACACTTGAGTAGTGACATGGTTTTAATACTAATGAACACTTTTTGTACAACATTCTTAAGAGCAGGAACCACTTTTGCACAGACTGAAAGATGCTAAACAGTCCCTGGTGTGTGTGATTTGGTGCATGAGTCTATTTTCCTCTGTAGTAAGTATTAGCTTAGTTGAGTGTAGTGTGTATCCAGGCAGGTGTCTGAATCTTGAGCTGAGCTAAGGAAACAATTCAAGCATTTTGGGGTCTCTATCAAATTATACCAGTACCACTATATTTCAGTGTCCTGAATCTATCTCCCAAATTATAATTCAAAATTTGCTACCTTTAGGAATATTACTAAATATTACATATTTAGGATGGGTCACATACCCATCCTTAGATTACTTCCTTAACGTTTAACTTTGTCAGCATATCTATTTCACACCTAATGTTGCTGAACATGATTCTCAGTGAAACTCAGGTATATTTTTCCTAATAGGAGGACCCTTTGCCTTTGCCCATGACTTTCTCTCTCTCTCTTTTTTAAAAAATGTATTTATTTATTTGAAAGTCAAAGTTACAGAGAAAGAGAGAGAGAGAGAGAGAGAGGGAGGGAGAGAGAGAGAGAGAGAGGTCTTCCATCTTCTGGTTCACTCCCCAGTTGGCTGCAATGGCTGGAGCTGAGCCAATCCGGAGCCAGGAGACAGGAGCTTCCTCCAGGTCTCCCATGCTGGTGCAGGGGCCCAAGGACTTGGGCCATCTTCTATTGCTTTCCCAGGCCATAGTAAAGAGCTGGATCAGAAGTGAAGCAGCCAGGACTCGAACTGGCACCCACATGGGCTGCCAGCACTGCAGGCAGCGGCTTTACTTGCTATGCCACAGCGCTGGCCCTTGCCCATGACTTTCTTAAAACTCTGTCTTAGGCTTTATCACATGCTCTTAAAACAGAGGGATGCAGAATTGACTGTGGTTTTATGGAGAGATGAAGAAGAAAGCTACATAATACCATGCCCAGCTAGAAATAGAACCAAGATTTTAACCCTCTATCCTCAAGGGTTCCTCTTCAGACATGGGCTTCTGTATCTCCCTACCTTTCTGTTCCTGAATCTTCCCTACAGAAATTGCTACTCCTCTATTCCTTTCCTTTACAGAGACATTGAACTCTCTTCTGAATTTCTCAGTCACAGGCACCAGCGGATTTGAATGGTCAGGAAGGCCAGCATATTTTTTTAAGCAATTTATGTCAGGGAATGTATTGCCAGGAGCTGTAAGGTCTTTTATTTCATGAGGATTTGTTTTTTCCCTTGGCCCAGCTTGATAATCAGGACCAATGACCATACAGTCCATGCATTTGTGTCCCACATTTCCTTTAGGACTGAGCTCAAAGTAGGGGCCCGGGAGATGCTAGCCAACCAGTCAGGATTCTTCTGTCCCGTCCTGTTCTCAGTATCACAGTTGGCACTTAGAAGGCACACAGTTCCTGGTGTGTGTGATGGATGTGTGATTTGGTGCATGATTCTATTTTCCTCTGTAGTAAGTACTGGCATAGTTGAGTGTAGTGTGTATCTGGGTAGGTGTGTGAATCTGAATGAGTAAAGATAGCGGCATGGCATGTGTGTCTCAGGACTGCACTGAGTGAGACAGTGGGAGCGGAGTTGGAATCTGGGCTGCTCTGTGCCCACTGCTGACCAGCAGTTGGGTATTGACTTTGGAAGGCTTGTGCCATTCTCCTGTTTCTACTTGTAATGTTTTCCCCTGAAGTTGGCTGGCGAGGTCCTCCACTCCAGTTCCTTTTGTGCTCTCCTTCACAAAGTGTTGGGCCAATCCAGGAGGGGAGTTCCAAGACCTACCTTCTGGGTGGGACTTCAACTCCTACCTTAGCCAATCCTCTGGCCTCTCCAACACAGGACCTATATTGTCCAGGGACTGTTTTTGAGGTCTGCTTCTCCCTGTTTGTCCACTGGCCTCCTTTGCCCACACAAAGGTCAGAAGGGGGACAATATGAGGTGACAGAGCTAGCGTCACATGGATAGGGCATAAGGAGCTGGAGAGGGGTGGGAAGGAAGCGAGCATCCCATAGAGAAAAAAGGTGTGCCAGTTCCCCTTGGAAATCATGTCTGGATGACTGGGAAAAATCTCTCCTGGATATTTTCTAAGGGATTGTCCTCTGTGCTCTGGCATTTCCTATTGACTTCCTTGTGATATTTTTTTTTTGAAGCACATAAAATGAAAAATGACAAACATGTGTGAAATGGTGGGAAGCAGCGAGTCATCACAAAGGCATTTCAGGATATCTTCTTATCCAATACCTAGAGAAGTCTAGAAGCTTGCCTGAAAGATGGGGCACATCACTGGCCCAACTTTGTGCAGATGAATAACAGTCCATCTCTGCCCAGCTGATTCTGGGTCAGGAGATCCTGTGCTTCCCTTTGCTCTGCCTTGCCAGTGTGCACAGCTCATAGCATTAGAGGGGCCACGAGTAATTGCTAAGAGAAGAATAAGGTATCCTTGTAGGACAATTTTTGTGGTCACAGGTGCTTCCACTTTCCTCTCCAAAGGCCTCTGATTGTAGGAAGCTGGCACCTCTGTCTTTGCCTCAACCAGACTCATCCTGCCCTTCTTCGGCTCCAACCCAAGAATGATGGCTCCTGCCTACTCTTCTGAGATAGGGCAGAGGAAAGAGCTCAATGATTCCTGACCTACTCACTCTGCCAGATAATTCTCTGGCCACCTGGACCCTACAGTCTTGCTTCCTAGAGCCACTGTACCCACTAATACTGTCCCTGTCATTGCCCCTGGCCCCACTTCTGGCATCTCCGGTTCTGATGCTGGCCTGGCCTGTGCCTGCCTCGTCCTCTTGCCCCTGCAGCCTATCCTCATGCCTCCTGCCCAGACCTGCCCTGCTGAGGCCCCCGCCTGGCAGGACATGGTGCCTCTGATGACTAAAAATAGGAGTTGTATAAAAGAACGGTGGGACCCAAATAAAGTCTGCAGCAGGAAATATAATGATCCTCCAAAAATATGATCCTGGTCTTCCACAGGAGTCCTGTACCTGCTTCAAAGCATGTGAACTATCTTTATTTTGCATTCAAACTATCTTTGGGGGCCAGGTTTCCTTCATAACACAGCTTATTGCAAAACGGATCTGAAACCCTAGGGAGTTTATCTGTAGTCGGGAGTTTTTTTTCTTCTTTCCAGTAACTGTGGGTCGGAGGTGTTCCAGCCATTATGAACCCAAGGGCCACTCTGTTTTGTGACATCTAATCAGTGGCTGTCCCACTGTGAGAACCGATTGTGTTCCTTTTTCTCCCCCACCTCTGGACTGAAGAGATAAAGAGACAAAACTCATAGGTTGTTTTACTTTTTAAAAAATCAACAGCATAGGCCCCGTGTGAGACCTTCACGTGCGCCTCTTATGCAGCGGAGCCTGGGTTTAATGGGGGAGACCTAAGGGCTTGTGGGTGGGATGCTTTGTCCTCTGAATGGCTGGGGTTACCTGGCTCTAGGCAAGTTCCTATTTGAGATTATCTTGGATCCTGGGGCTTAGATGAAAATGCCAAAATCTGCGTGTGTCTCCAGGCCTGTGCTGTTCCTGGATGTCTTCATTCGCCTGAGAAACAAAATTCACCCCTCAGTTTGCAGGTGGAGATAATCCCAGGGCTATGAGTATTGGGCAGATAGCTTCCCAGAGCTTCTGTTCCCTGCTACGTAAAGTGAGAACGCCTGCCCTGACAATGGTCCAGGGCTCAGATGAGACCCAAGATAAGTGTGTCTATTAAACGTCCCACTTGATTCCAAGGCAAGGTATTACTGAAGCCTTGGTGACAAAGCAACACAAGCATCCAACATCTCCCTACAGCATATTAACTCTGCACCCAGATCGTTAGGAAAATTCTTGCAACTCTCTATGCTTTCACCAGTGTCCTCTCCCGAAGCAGCTTGTTTAAGAGAAGGGTTAGCTTTTATTTGTCTTTTTTTAAATAAAGAGTTAACATTTATTGTATTTTATTTATTTATTCATTAGAAAGGCAGTTAGAGAAGGAGAGACAGAGAGACAGTTTCCATCTGCAGTTTCACTCCCAAAATGGCCATGACAGCTGGGCCTGGGCCAGGCTGAAGCCAGGAACCAGGAGTTGCTGCTTCTTTTTCTTTTTAAAATTTATTTATTTATGTGAGAGGCAGAGTTACAAAGAGAGAGACAGACAGACAAAAAGGTCTTCCATCTGCTGGTTTACTCTCCATATGACTGTAATGGCCAGAGCTGGATCAATCCAAAGCCAGGAGCCAGGAGCTTCTTCCACGTCCCCACGCAGGTGCAGCGGTCCAAGTGCTTGGGCCATCCTCTACTGCTTTCCCAGGCCATAGCAGAGAGCTGGATCGGAGATGGAGCAGTCAGAACTCAAATTGGTGCCCATATAGGATGGTGGTGCCACAGGCAGAGGCTTAGCCTACTACACCACGGTGCCAGCCCCCAAAACATTCTTTAATTTAAGGTATATCTCTTGTTAACTTGTAGGAATACCTGGAATCATGGGTAACCCCTGAGATCTGGGCTGGACGGCCTGATTTGAATCTTGGCTCTTCCATTTCCTAGATGTTGACTTCTCTGTGCTCCAGTGTTCCTGTCTGTAGGATGCGGATAACAATAGCTCCTACCTCACAAAGGTCATAGTGAAAGTGAAATGATTTAGTGTTTCTAAAGTGTTGGAAGATGCCTCAAAGAGAGTCAGTGTTCAGAAAACATACAAACAAGTGCTTCCAGGAACAGCATGCATAGCATCAACACTGAAAACCACCCATTCATGAATGCACGGCTTCCACTCAGCTCATGCAGGAAATGATAGACAGCAGAAGCTTCTGGTAGTGCTAACCAGTCAAGAACAGCCCCAGGGAGGCTTTTCAAGCCTGAAGGGGGAAGTCACCTTTTCAGAAATAAATAATAATAGGGTCCAGTGCTGTGGCTTAGCGGGTGAAGCTGCCACCTGCAGTGCCTGCATCCCATATGGGCCCCAATTTGTGTCCTAGCTGCTCCAGTTCTGATCCAGCTCTCTGCTATGGCCTGAGAAAGCAGTAGAAGATGGCCCAAGTCCTTGGGCCCCTGCACCTGTGTGCAGGAGACACAGAGAAAGCTCCAGGCTCTTGGCTTCGGATTGGTGGAGCTCCGGTCTTTGCAGCCATTTGGGAGTGAACTAGCACATGGAGAACACCTCTCTCTCTCTCTCCTGCCTCTCTGTAACTGTGCCTTTCAAATAAATAAATCTTTAAAAAATGATAACAATAACAAAAATAACTGTCATATATTGAGTGCCTACTCAGCTGGTCCCTGTTGTAGGGACCCTGTATTATCTGGTTTAGTTTTTACAGCAGCCTTGTGCTATTTCACACCTGTGAATGAGAAAGCAGAGGCCTAGAGAGACTCTCAAGTTGGCCAGCATCATGCAGTTAGCAAAGGATGGCACCAGGAATCAAAATCTGTACTGGTAGCCCCTATGTTTCCATCTGTGTGTCCACCAAGGCAACCTCTCATCCCAGTGTCATTTCTTAAGTGAGTGCCATCACTGGGATGCTGACATTGATGTTTTCAGGTGCTAAGTTAGCTTAGGGAAATAACATTCCATGAGGAGACGGGAGATCCACATATGGTCTAGCTCTACCACTTTCTAGGCCAACTTGGACCCTATTTATGTCTGATGGGCTGTGAAAGGTAATAATGCCTGCCCTGTCTATCTCAGGAAATATGGAGAGGATCACATGAGCTCATGCACATTGCAATTACCAAACAATAATGCTCACTGTGGTCCCACTACTGTGCAAAGTGCATTGATGTGAGTATTTAATTACCATAAAATTACAAAACACTTAAAATGCAAGCTAGTATTGATCCTGTAAGTTTGGACTACATGAACCAGTTCTTAGTGCTTGATGGTCTCTAGGTAGGCTAACATGAAGGCTTGGGAGCTGGGAATCCAATCCCTATAGTTCAGGGAGCAAACCTCACTCTTGCGATCTTCTCTAGCTTTTTCCAACAGTTACATAATTTTACAACAATTACATGAAGAATAATGTCTTCAGAGTTGCATCTAGATGCCAATGCCAGCAAAGGCAGAGATATCAAACCAAAGGCCTTCCATGAAGATCTCTGTGAAGCTGGAGTGCTCACAATGCCCTAGGTATTTGTGTCCTTGCTTCCATCCCTTGGGGTGAAGTTTAACATGCCTTTTGGGATGCTGGCAGCTTGGGTTGGTGTCAGAGGTTGGGTTGGCTCTAGCTCCCTTGAGAATAAGGTATCAAGGCAGAAAAGGAAATGAAAGGCAAGGAAATAATAAAAAAATAAATCCAGGACTGTGTACAAGAGTGGCCTCACTTGTGTGTTCTGGTGGTCAGTGCCTGTGGTTGTTAAATAGGCTGACTTGCATCCACAGGATAAATCTTGCCTGCTCTTTGGTTTTGCAGAGCTCTCCCTGATTCTATGCTCTGTCAGGTGTCAACTCTTTCCCTACCTGCCTCCTGGGGGAATAGTGGAAACACAGCAAATAACATGCAGTTTTGGGGCAGGGCTCCTTTGCAGGGCACACACAGGGCTGGCACGTGGCAGTTGAAGTATGCCTAACAGCTGGGAGGATCTCAGGAAACATTTCCATTCGACTCACTGGACTCCAATGACAGAGCTAGATCTTTCTGGGTTCTTCTGCAGCAGCAACCCTGCATGGATACCTTGCAGGTGCCCAGTAAGCACGGGAGGGCCAACTGCATCGATCCATCAGAAAGCATCAGTGAATACCAGGCTAGGCGAGCGGCGGGCTCATTCATGGTAGGCGGTGAGTGGAGACATGAAGTTGTTCTCAGGGCATTTCCGGCTTGTGGTGCGTGATCCCATGTCTACTTGGCCAATAGACAGCACACACAGATCCTAGCACCTTACTCTGCACACATAGTTCATTTTTCAAAAAGGTCATCACCAAGTAGCATGAAAGAAGCAAAGGATGTAGAGGGTGAATAAGGATTTTTCTTGTGTAGGAAAGGCCTGGGAGAAGCAAATTCCTTTGGAAAGAACCCAATGTGTGGCATTTCTCCTCCCTTCCTTTGTCAAAGGCTGGTTTTGTTGGGTTTTTAGCTGAGAGCCTCAGGATGGAGGAGAAGCTATCTTCTCAGCACAGAGTTCCCCCCGCCTTTTCCAAAGGGAAGGCAGATTTGGGAACTGGCACTGCCCCTGCCCAGATGGCAGCCAGCAGCCGGCTCTGGCAAGGGGAAGTTCTCACTCTCGGCTGCTGGCGGCCCAGCCCCTCCCGTTTCCCCAGCAATGCCGGCCCATTGGAAAGGAGAGAATGTGAGAGCCCGGCCCTGCCAGCAGCTCCTCGGCACCCTGACCTGGCTGCTCTGGCTCTGGCACCCAGGCCTGTAGCCGGGTAGCAGGGGGAGCAGCCCCTGCCAGCCGCTTCAGCCTCCCTCTTCCTGCCTCAGCTGCTGGCTTGGCCCTGTGCTCAGCCACACAATGGCTTCTGACATCCACCACGGGCTGCAGCGTGCAGGACAAAGGGTGCTGGGGATTTCAGAAAGAGCTGCCTAGCCACGCGAGCACAGGCGGGCAGGTCGCAGCCTTCCAAAGGTCAGCCGGTCCACGGCCGCCCATGGGCTCACCAGACACCGCCCTGCCCTACCTGTCCTCACTCTCTGTGCCCTCAGCACCCTTCCCTTTCTTCCTTCCTGTCCTTTCCATTCACTTCTTTCTTATTCCTTTCTGTTCCTCTTATTCAAGCATTTCCCTCTGACTCCCCTCCCCTCCTCCCATCCCCTCTCTTCCCTCCCCTCTCTTCCCCTTCCCCTCCCCTCCTCCCATTCCTGTCTCTGTCCTAGTCTTTGGCTCTTCCCTTCCTCCCATTCTCTTCCTCCCCTCCTCTCTCTTCTTCCCCTCCCCTCCTCCCATCCCCTTCCTTCCCTTCCCTCTCCTCCCCTTCCTCCCATCCCTGTCTCTCGAAGTCTCTGTCCTAGTCTTTGGCTCTTCCCCTCCTCCCATCTCTGGTCCTCCATTCACTGAGCAGGTCCCATGCCCTTGGCAGGATGCAGGCCAGCACAGGTAGGACACTTGGCCTTGCCCTTGAGCTCACAACCCAGTGGGGACGTCTGTGCCTTGGGATGAGTCTGAGACCATTAGTGACAAGAGTGTGTTTCCTGCTGTGAGAGCATAAGAACCACCAATAAAGCAGAAGAAAGCCTTTCAGTTTCCCAGTTTTGGGGCCACCTTAGCTGAGGAGCTGCCATTTTGTTTACTGTTCCTTATGCTTCCCAGGAATAGGGCAATTGGAACATGAAAAGCATGTGATTTTATCTCAGTCCTGCTTATGACTCAGGTCCTGGGGTTTGAGTTTTAATATCGGGGTTCGGGGCTTGCTCTGAGTCCCTGAGTGGTTTTGAACTTGGGCCTGTCCCAGGGGATTGGTAAACAAACAAACAGAATCAAGAAGTCTCAGGGTACAACTTTTTCACACTATGGTCTTCGGATGGTCTCTGGCTGAAGTGAGTATGGGAGCTTTTAGTGGAATGTGTTTCTTCCCTTCAATAATAATTAGTTTACTCCAGATAAACTCTTCCCTAACAAGGTAGAAAGTAACAACAAGAAAAAAATATTTCACCACGTAATTCCCCAACATTTTTGGGCTGATGATCTGAGAAGTCCGCCTTGCAACGGAGAACGGAGTCTCCTGGCGGCTGGCTGCTCCCCGCTGCGGCTCAGGCCTGGGTGCCGCATCTGGGACACATGGGCGTCTTGTCCTGGAACTTCAGCAAGTGGCGCAGATGCATCCCTGTCATTAGCTTCACCCCGGGGAACATCATTAGATGCGCAGTGAAAGGCGAAGGGCGATCTTTTGAGAAGGTCAAAGAATCTTTTATGCAGTGGGAGGCACACAGTAGTCCAGGTAGACCAGAAGGGCCGGCTGGCTCCTCTGAGTGTCTGGGTTAACGAGGTGGTCAGGGGTCTGATGCCATCGCAAGCAGTTAGTGACACAACAGACCATGACTCTAGACTGAACCCTGAGCCTGGTCAGTTTTTGCCAACACAAAATACAAATCAAATGTATTGTTGTGACAACTTATGCAAAAGCTTGTTCCCATGACAAACCTATGTGCAAGCGTTTACTGCAGCTTTTCTTTATAACGGACTTTGTTTTTGTTTTGTGGTGATTTGTTTTGATTTTTCATTCTACTGGCTTAATTAAGACAGTTTCAATATAGTAAAATTCCCTGTGTGGGGTGTTCAGATCTAAGAATCTTGATAAATTCCAAGTGTTGTGCATCCACCACCACAGTCATCACACAGAGCAGTTTTCGTACCACTCTGTGCACCTCCTGCACTTCCTGGGCCATCCCGTCCTAACAGCACCTTCCTCTATCCTCAGGCCTGGCTCTGACTGAGCTGCACACCAGGTCTTTTCCAGAGTGCTTTACAGATGCAACCTCACCGTGCCAGCCTTTCGGAACTGTTCTCTTCCACTTAGCTGAATGCATTGAGAGTCTGCCTCGCCCTTGCATGTTCAGTCGTCTGCTCTTTTTCATTGCTGAGCGATATTCCATTTGTTGCAGAAGTTTAGTTGCTTTTTATTTGGGGATTTTTTTTGATAAAAGCTGTGATAAGAATTTGTGTGGACATTTTTATGTTAAGTGTAAGTTTTCCTCTGTGGAAATATCTAGATATGGGATTGCCTAGTCATAAGGTAATTGTGTTTTTAACTTTATAAGAAATTGCTAGAACATACCATTTGATATTCCTACCTGCAATGTAAGAGAGTCACAATTACTCCATATATGCTTGTTCTTGGTATATTCAGATTTTTAAAAATATTTATCCATTGAAATATGCATGTGGTGCTATCTCGTGTTTTGTATTTTTATGCCTAATTATGTTGAGCATCTTTTCATGTGGTTGTTAACTATCTGCAAATCTTCTATTGTACAGCATCTATTAAAACCTTTTGCCTAACTCAATGTTGCAAGGATTTTCTCCTAAATTTTCTTTTAGAAATGTTTTAATTTTACAATCTGCTTTTCTGTTAGGTCTATGATCTGTTTTGAGTTAATTTTTGCATGTAGTATGTGTTGTTTTCTTTCTTTCTTCATTCCTTCCTTCCTTCCCTCTTTCTTCACTTGTAGGCATTCAGTTGTTCCACTACCATTTGTTGAAAAAACAGCTTCTCTATTGAATTGCCTTTGCAGTTTAAGTAAGCCGACTCTATATGTGTGAGACTGTTGCTAGCTCTTTGGGAAGTGTATTTCTACATCTAACATCTTATCTCAAAATTCCCTGTCTCTCAAAAGTTTCCCTAATAAACACTCCCCTGTGCATGACCTAGGGTACCTAGTACTTGAATAGGTAGAAGAAAAGGAGTGTTGGAAACTCTAGGTTAGAACTAAGCTTGCCGTTGACTGCTATGTGGCTTTCATATTTAGGACTTTTTGATCTTGTAAAACACAGGTCAGGCTCAAAAAATCATCATCAATATACATAAGGGGTATGGGGCTGGGATGGAGAGAACCAGACATTTTTCCCATCAGCATCTAGATATTTGTATAAATCTCTATGTCTCATTTGTAGTGAAAATATCGGGAGGGGAGTGCAGATAGCAATGAGAATAGGTGTGATGTCAGACTAAGCACTTCCAGAGAAAATCTGTCCTCTTTTGTAAAAGAGAAGCTTGCCACATTGCCCGTACAGTAAGTAAGCACTAAACAGGCCCTCATAGCTCTTGTTTGCTTTCTGCTGCATCAGGAAGTGCATTTAATTCCCAAGTCCCCATTACATCCCCTGGGCTCTCCTTTGCCAATAGATTTATTCTTTTACAATTTTGGAATGAAAAGCATGCACAATGGTGTCTTCGTGTTGCTTAAATGTTTTCCACTCATGCCACTCATTTCTAATTTTTCATGGCCTTAAACCACCATCTGCTGGGACGGTGGGAAGGACACTTGCAAGATCATCCCGTCCTCCCTCCAGCCTCAGGTCTGGCTGCCTGGGGCCATACAAGGGAGAGCTCTTTTGGTTTTACTCTGAACTTGGCTTTTCAGAACTTGGCTCTTGCCTTTGGAACGTTCCTCTTTTCCAGAAGCCCAGCTCTCCCTGTGTGGAATCTAGTCTCTCTTGATGGACTAGGAACTTTCACTCCTACCCCAAACTCTGCAAGGTTGGTAAGATGACAATTTTGGGTCTTTGAACAACTTGGATTTCTTTTCCTTTATAAATCACCGAATGGCCACAATTCCAAATACTAACACTGGTGACAGCTTGTGATTAACCTCTCTTGGCTCCAAGAAATAGTCATCCCCAGTGATTCTTCCTTCTAAAATAGCTTAACCAGTTTTTAATACACCAAAAAGACTTTCTCCCATAGCCCTCTGGTCATCTATTTTCCTTAATAGCCTTTTATGAGGGACCTTATCAAAAGCTTGCAAGGAAATCCAAGTAAATTATGTTCCTTGGTTCACCTTTACCTACTATTTCATTAACTTTTTCAAAAACAATATGACAGAGTTTTCAATGTAATTAAAGGGGTTGGGAAAAAGGGAACTTTAACTACCACTTGACAGTTTCCGTAGTTGCTCAGGAGAGCTGGGTCACCGCTCAGATTCTGCCTCTGCTTAAGGACACTAATTCATTTCCCAGGCTGTCTGGTGGGGTCAGCCACCAGTTCAAGGTGGAAATGACAAGATCTTAGGCTTTCAAGTGTGCAGTACTCAGCTCTCCAGAGAGCATGAAGGAAGGAAGCCACAAGTTTATCCAGGTCTGGCCCAGAGAAAAGAGGAAATGATGGGAAAAAGCAAGGCGAGGGCAGAGGGAGGTGTGTGTCTGGCGGGGTGGGGGTAGGTGGTTATCCTGGGGTTCCTTGACATCCCCAAACAACTCTGTTTTGTGTGTGAACAGGCGGGGCTCATACTAAGACTTGGGAAAGTGTTCAGTGTTCCCCAGGATAGGTAGGGTCAGGAGGCAGGGGTGGGCAGAGGCTGGTAGAACAAGAAGGGAAGGGTTAGAAGCTTCCAGAAGCTCACAGGACTAACAGTAACGGCATTAAAAAGGATGATAATCACAGCAGTAATTGCCTCTTTGTTTGTTGAGAGCTTCCTTCGCATGAGGATGGGCTAGGCATGTGTTCATGCCTATCCCATGTTAGTTTAACAACAAGGGCTGGTAGATACCATTGTCCTCATTTATAAATGAGAAAAATAGGGCACAGAGAATTTAAAGGACATGGACAAGGTCACGCAGTTACTAAATTGTTAGATTTGGGAGATAATTCTCTCCTAATTCTGAATTCCATGGATTTCATGATGCTGCTAATCGGCCAATTCCCAGCCCACTCAGTAGCAAAATTTGCACGCAAGTCAAATATTCTAGTTAAATAAATGTTCTAAGTGTTCTAGATACAAATTACTAGTTTCATAAAGTATCACTACTCAGTGTTTTTTTTTTTTTTAAAGGCAGACACTATTTAATTTGTATTAATGATTCACAAGGCATTTCAGGGTCGCAGTTCTCAGAGCATTTTTATGAATCTCCATTTTCATTGGTCTGAGATTTTGGAAGTGCTTGTTTACAAAGCACCTTGGCTGACAAAATGCTAGTAGTGTTGGCTGTTAATGCAGAAAAGAACTAGTAAGGAAAAGCAGAAATGCTTCCATTTCTTTCTGGCTTACTTCTTGGTTTCCACTGGCTCATTGCCTATTTTTCCTTATGTCCTAAGAAATGGGCCATTTTTAGTCTTTTCTGTGACTTCAGAAAGCCCACCATTATTGTCCTACCACATACTTTATACTCTACAGGATATGATGCCTGAAAGATAGAAAACATTTTTATGTGCTTTCCAAAGACCTGCAACCTCGCCCCAGGCGCTCCTGCAGTTCCAAGTGATCATGACACCTTATCTTCTGGCTCATGTATGCTCTTGGGAAATGTCCAGGGTCTGAAGGAGCAGGTGGGTACTCAAGGCACCTCTGCCAGGCCAAGCAGCCCTGCTAGTGGGCTCCTAGCTCCTGATTTGTCAAGACAATGGCCCTTTATATCAGGGGCCTGCGAAGCTGAGCAACCAGAAAATCACTTGGATTTTTCTTCATTGAATGAATGTCTTATTAGACAGTACATATGTGGCAGCCTGAGAGAAAAAGAAATCTTTCCATCAAGCATCAAAACTAAGAACCTAGAGTGGGCATTTGGTTTAGTAGTCAAGATGCCAACTAAGATGCCCACATCCCATGTAGGAGAACCTGGGTTTGAGTCTTGCCTATGCTTTTATTTTGAGCTTCCTATAAATGCACACCCTGGGAGGCAGCGGATGATGGCTCATGTAATTGAGATCCTGGCATCCATTGGGAGACCTGGACTGAGTTCCCACCTCACATTTTCTGTCCAGCCCGGTTCCAGCTATTGCAGGCATTTGCGGGGAGTGAAACAGTGAATGGGAGTACTCTCTGTTTCAGTCTCACTGCCTTTCAAAAACAAACAAATAAACAAAAATTGGGAACCTGGGTGAGACAGAATAAGTCAAATGAAGTCAGAGGTCAATGGTTTTGAAGAAACAGCTTTGTGTCCATTCCCAGGAAACAGGTGGCATCAACCATGGTGTTCATAGACTTTGGGGTCATTACACAGGCTTCTGTATGACACGATCTAGGAAAAAGTACAGAGAGGTCTCACCAAGGACAGGCAGCTGTATTGCAGTTCTAGTCCCAGCACCTTCTGGTTTGGTGATCTTGGACAAACTGACTTTGATGAATTCATCAGAGGTTCAGTTTCTTCACCTATAGAATGGGATTAGTGCCTGACTTCTCTGGTGATTTGGAGAAAATGTAAGATAGTATATGTAAAGTTCCTGAGGCATAACAAGTGATTTCTTTCCACGAATTTCCTGGTTTGTTATTGTTCTAAATGCCAAATATAGATTCATAATCCAACTGTGTGTGTTCTCTAAATTCTCCGCATTGATGGCAAAAAAAACCTCACATTTCTTAAAGAGAAATGTAATGTTAGTGACTAATCCCTCTCCCCCATTGGACCTATGCTGTGAAAAAATTTTAAATAATTTAATAGATGAAAAGTCTTACATAATTATGCATTTTAGATGGCATTATGTGTGTTTCTGTCAAAGCTGCATCCTATCATTTAGGGCAAAGTTAGGGCTCTGGGCATTTAAACCAGTGACTTCATATCCTTAACACAGTCTGGGGATAAAAATTACACGCACTACACTCTGCCGAGTAAGAAATGTAGAACATTTCACATTTTCTATGTAATTTCTCATTTTGCTCTGTCCTTCTCTTATGCGGAAGTGGAGGGAAGCTGAACAAGACTTAAACTTGCCACATCAGCTTCTGGTGGGTAGCTGCCCAGTGTTTCTACAATTCTCTTCTCTCCTCCCACCTCTCAGCTAGGATGGCCTCTGGTCTTGGGAGGACACATATGTTCCTTCCAGGGAGGGGACCTTAGGCTTGCTTCTTAACTCTGAGTCCTTGCTGGTCTTTGCTGCAGGATGGTTTGATCCATTCCATGGGTCTTCTGGGTTGGTGGTCATGGAGGAGTGATTCTCTTCTTGACTTAATGCTGCCTGTGGCCCTGGTCATTGGCCTTTGGTGGAGGAGTCTGTACACTCTGTTATCCATCTTATTCTAACTCCAGGGCCCTGTCTGTCCTCTGGCCTCTTGGTACCAAACTTATAGGTACCATATGTACCAAGTACAGGCTTTGGGAAGCCAAAACTCTACTCCAGAGCACCCAAACAATGGCCTCCACCAGAAGAAGTACCCATTTGACCATGTTGCCATGTTGGAGAGCTTGCAGTGCAAATGTGGGATTCCAGAGGAGGGGGATATTGAAATTCTCCTGGTATATTCATAGGAAAGAAATGACAAATGTTGGTGCTCTGGAGGATTCCTAGTGTGGGGGGACAAGGAAAGATATGCATGTAACTGGCTAGTTTCTCTTTACTTACTTTTCCCATTTGTTGCTCTGCCCAGCCCCAGAAAACTCTTAGCTTTTCCCTAGACAGGTGAGAATGCCATTCCATCTTCTTCTAACTCTATACTTGTAAAATACCAAATTGTCATTTAAAGTAGTGCTTTGCTTACAGCAAGGGAGTTTTGAAATTTAAAGGTCTTTTTTTCTTAAAGCTTGTATTTCAAGAATACCATTTTATTAAGGACCTGTTAGGCATGGCTTGGAGATTATCCTTCCCTGGTCATCTGCTGCTGCTTAAGTGGAACTTAGGGATGGCCAAAGGGAAGAAAGGCACTTCACTGACATGCCCATCAAAGCTAAAACCATATCACCAGGTTGTACTGAGCCTGTAAAAATGGTACTTAGACAATACCTACATTGAAACTTTCTAGAGAGTAGTACTCTTAGAATTTCTGCATTTTCTTGTCATTATATTTAATTGTTTGACACTACTAATGTCCTCCTGATGGATTCATGTAAACTCATTATAACAGTTGATCAGCAATCTTATTTTGGTCTTAGGAGGTGAACTTCTATCCACTCCCCCCTCCCCCCATTTGATTTGAAGACTGCAAGAATCCTATTCTGCCAAGCAGAACTTGATTGAGTCCATTTAACAAACATTCATTGGGTGTTCTATGTGTCAAGTCACTGTCCTTGGCACTTCAAGTGTCAAGTGTAAAGAAGTAGAAAAAGAAGATTTGAGAAGGCAAATAGGAAGGCTGAATCATACAAAGATACATTCTTTTTTTATTTTTATTTATTTATTTTTAACTTTTATTTAATGAATATAATTTCCAAAGTACAGCTTATGGATTACAATGGCTTCCCCCCATAACGTCCCTCCCACCCGCAACCCTCCCCTTTCCCACTCCCTCTCCCCTTCCATTCACATCAAGATTCATTTTCGATTCAAAGATACATTCTTTATTTTCCTGTTTGTGAACAACTTTTGTGATTCATTGAATCTGTTGTAAGTATGTCCGTGTCCATATTGGTGCTATCTGGAGACACACAATGGCCCTTCAGGGACTAGAATGTTGCCCCTTTTTATCCATAAATGAAGCATCATTCTATTCAGAAGAATCTACACCACTAGTAGTAAATTTTATGCATTTTCAATTGCCTTTCTCTCCAGTCTTGCTGGTCTCAGTATTCCCCACTTCCTTCAAGCGGATGCAGAGATATCTCTCTCCTTCTAATTATTTGCGCATAGAATCTTTAAATTCACCTTCTTCAAGGGTCTTCTTTGACCCATCCAGCCAATGCTTTCTCAGAACTCCTAACACAATGAATCTCCCATTGCTAACCTCAAAACTAGATTGAGGGCAGGGTCTATGTCTTGCATTTCTTGGTATCTCTTATAATACCTAGAAAAATGATTGGCATATTGCAGGCTATCAAAGAGTTGTCTACTTATTGAATATACTCAGGGATGATATTAAAGTGACAGTGTAGATGGACACTGATGATTGAGAATGCCTGTATCAATTTATACTGTGTGAATGTCATTCATAATTTATATATGTCTCAGATACTCAAAATATTACACAAGGTAGATATGTTATCACCCTTTTCGTGTAGGGAGATGAAAGAACTGAATTTCAGAAAAGTTGAAATTGATTGCTCAAGGATATACAACTGATGGAAGACTTCAGGATGGTTCCATTCAAAACATGTGCTCCTTCTGCAGTACTACACTGATTACCTACTTGGTGGTGGATCGGGTCTTCTGTCTTCTTGGGTTTAGGTGTGCCTTCCAAATGGGAGGGAAATGCATGACTGGTGGCTGTGAACTGGGCACATGGGTAATCAGCTCACTTAGGCTAAGCCATCTCCATTGTGGGGAGCTGCATGCCCATGATTCACTATCAGTTTGTCACAGAAGGTTGTTTCTAAAACAACATCTGGTGACATGTTGGATGATTCACAGTGGGTCTCTTGAAACCTCTCATACATTGAACCTGTGCTTTTAATATGAAAATGGTTGTCCAGACATCTAGTTGGTGATTGAGAAATAAACTCTTCTCTATCATCAACTAGGAGTCAAGTAAATGAGTGATACATTCTAATTTATCATATACAACTATCAGCTTGCCACATTTCTCATTGCTGAGTACATAGAAAGACTTCATTTACTCATTTTGCAGTTTGGTTAGGGCCATGTGACAGAGTTCTGATCCCAAAAAATTATGACAGGGGGATGTAAGTCACTTCTATAAATTCCCCTTAAAATATCTCAAACAGTATTCCACCTTTTGCTTCTTTTGCAACAGGGAGATCAGAGGCCTTAGGTTTAAGATTCCAGCCTCAGAAGATGGAAGGAGACTGGGTTCCTGAATAACCAGTTTGGAGAAAACTTCTAAGGAGAGCTTCCAAACTGGTATTAGACACTGATGTGGAGGAGAAATAAACCCATGTGAAATCACTGAGGATGTTGCTGTAGCAACCAGTGTTTAATTGGTGCCATAAGTGATATATAGACACAACCAAACCTATTCCTTGCTTGTTATGCTGTGCTAAATATGTATGGTTTAGTAGTTCAGCAACAGGTAGAAGAGAAACTAATACTAGTGAATAGAAAAATGGAAATAAATGTTTTGCAGATAAATCATATGATGTAACTATGGCCTATTTTTAATTGTAAGGTTGTCTATATGTAATATTATTGGCTAATATTGGATATATATTATAGAAAAAGATAAATTAGGAAATAATTCTTAAGTTTATAAGCAGAAACAGAAGGGAATATAGAGAGCCCAGGAATTTGGCCTTATGGGGTTGTTAAAAAATTATTTTAGTTTTGAAAAATAAAATATGGTACGAAAAAATTTTAAGAGACAGAAATCCAGCAAAATTCTCATTTGAGCAAAGTGAGTTGAGGCAAAATCCAAGAGTATGGCATGAAGTGCATGGAGGTAAAGAGACAAAGAGCAAAAAGTAAATTTGATAGCAATGTCTAGAAAATAACTCTGGATATAGTTACTGGCATGGGGACCTGACTAGAAGCAGATAGATTGTATGCCTTCTAAGTTTAAAGACTTGCATTGACCAAGAAACCAGGGGCTTAGACCTAAAAAGTCCTTGCTCATCAAAGCTTACAACAGGTTTTGAGCTCCCCACCCATTTCAGACTAAGTGGAAGTCATGTATCTAGGACTACACTGCTCTGAAGGAAAGTGGATTTCTCCAGCCTTCCTTCTCACATGGCCAAGGAGAAGTTTGACTCTTTCTCAGAGTCAAATGCATACACTTCAACCATTCTCTGGGGGTATGGGCTTCACCAGGCTGGCCCAGAAGTGTTTTAGCATTGCTCGGCACCATGATGCCATGTGTTGTCTATAATTTCCTTTTTCAAATGGGATTACTTAACGTATTTTTCCTGTCCTTTGGCTTATGATGGTGATAACGTCGGGTACAGATCATGGCATTTTTAAAAAATGTGTCTATCACATCACTGGCTCTCCTGGCACTGACCTGGAGGTGGTGACTGGTGGAAACCTTGGGCTGTGAGGTGGGTGTGCTGTGTGAAAGGAAGAGTGAAAGGGATACGCTGTGCCCAGGTGGGTATACTCCAGCAAGAAACTCTTCGTGGTCATCATTCTCAAGTGACTTCCCATGCAGAGAGGAAGAGAACCCTTCCCAAACTACCCTGCAGATGGACTCAAACTCTTGCTATTAAATGAGCAGAAATGATGACTGTCAGTTCCAAACCAAGCCTGCTATGTCTTCTCTACATTTTCTCCCATCTTAACAGCTGGAGGCAAACGACGCCAAGATAGAGAAGCCCAAATTTCAAGGCAGTACCTTGAAGAAGGAATACCCAGAGGAGCTGTCTAACCCACACAATATGACTGTGAGTTAACGGTAACCTTGTATTGGGTTCTAGAACTTTTATTTGGAGGTAATAATTTATACCAGCACACACTGATCACCTAGAGTAGCATGAGAATGCTTCAAAAAGTTCTTGGAAAATGTGCATTAGGAAAAAACTATGTGTGGATGCCAATATCTTAAAGCTGGGGAAGCTATTTCTCTTAGAAGGAGTGAAATAATTTCCTGACCCCATCATATCATCACTGTCATCTTCATAGGATTTGATTCAATAATACATTTTGAGTGTTTAGAATGTGACAGATATTGGAATGCAAAAAAGAACAAGGCACTGTTCCTGGACTTGTCCTTAATCTGGGAAGAGGAATATATTAAGAAGTAGGAAAATCAGGGCTGATGCTTTGGCATACTTGGCTAAGCTTCTTCCTGCAGCACTGGAATCCCAAGTGGGTGCTGGTTTGAGTCCTGGTTGCTCCTCTTCAGATCCAGCTCTCTGCTAATGAACCTGGGAAAGCAGCAGAAGATGGCCCAAGTGCTTGGGCCCCTGCATCCATGTGGGAGACCTGGAAGAAGCTCCTGCCTCCTGGCTTCAGATTGGCCCAGCTCTGGCTGTTGTGATCATTTGGGGAGTGAACCAGTGGTTGGAAGACCTTTCTCTCTGTCCCTCCCTCTGTGTCTCTAACTCAACCTCTCAAATAAATAAACTTTTTTTAAAAAAAAATTAAGACTTGCATCCCAAGTGAAACCATCATATGACTCAGCTGACTCCGGATCTGGGAAGAGACAGGCAGAGGTAAAGACCTTGTAGAGGAGTTCACATACTCCCATGTACTGCTTTTTTAAAGATTTATTTTATTTATTTGAAAAACAGAGTTACAGAGAAAGGTAGAGCCAGAAAGAGAGAGAGGTCTTCCATCCACTTCTTTACTCCCCAAATGACCACAACAACCAGAGCTGAGCTGATTTGAAGCCAGGATCCAGGAGCTTTTTCCAGGTCTCCCACTCAGGTGCAGGGGACCAAGCACTTGGGCCATCTTCTACAGCTTTCCTAGGCCATAGCAG
Organism: Oryctolagus cuniculus; assembly: GCF_964237555.1. NCBI lineage: Eukaryota > Metazoa > Chordata > Mammalia > Lagomorpha > Leporidae > Oryctolagus > Oryctolagus cuniculus. The sequence continues at coordinate 28,196,437 of NC_091444.1, read as the reverse complement.
AGAGTTGGATCAGAAGTGGAGCAGCTGGGACTCGAACCAGTGCCCATATGGAATGCTGACCTTGCAGGCCAGACTTTAACCTGCTGAGCCACAGTACCGGCCCTCATGTACCAGCTTTTAAAAGGATAAAGGGGGATTTTCTAGGTAAATAGGGCAGGTAAAAAACTTTCTCAGTAGAGAAAATATGTGACATTGATTTCTTCAGGTAGTGATGAAAGATGTAATTTTTTCCAAAGAAATTTTTTATTTAATAAGTACAAATTTCATAAGTACAACTTTAGGTATATAGTGATTCTTCCCTCCATACCCACCCTCCTACCCCACTCCCACCCCACCTCCTCCTCCCTCTCCCATCCCCAGTTCCATTTTCCATTAAGATTGATTTTCAATTAACTTATACACAGAAGTCCAACTTTATACTAAGTAAAGATTTCAACAATTTACACACACACACACACACACATACACAAAATATAAAAAAACTGAAAGCAAGTTTTACAGTTAATTTTCATAGTAGAACTCATTAAGGACAGAGGTCCTGCATGGGGAGTAAGTGCACAGTGACTCCTGTTGTTAATTTAACAGTTGACACTCTTATGTATGATGTCAGTGATCACCTGAGGCTCTTGACACAAGCTGTCAAGGCTATGGAAGCCTTTTGAGTCCACAAACTCTGACATTATTTAGACAGGACCATAAGTAAAGTGGAAATTCTCTCCTCCCTTCAGAGGAAAGTACATCCTTCTTTGATGGACCCTTCTTTCCACTGGGGTTTCACTCACAGAGATCCTTCATGTAGGACATTTTTTTTTTTTTTTGCCACAGTGTCTTGGTTTTCCATGGCTGAGAAATGCTCTCATGGGCTTCCCAGCAAGCCCAGAATGCCTTAAGGGCTTATTCTGAGATCAGAGTGCTATTTCAAGAGATTGTCATTTTATGAGTCTGCTGTGTGGACTGCTTCCCATGTTGAAACATTCTCTCCTTTTTAATTCTATCTATTGTTATTACTGAACAATTGATCTTATGTATATGACCCCTTTAACACTTAATCCTATCTATATGATCAGTTTAATGCTTAATATGATCACTTTAGCACTTAAGGTGGCATTATTACCTCACAGCTTATTGGGATTTGGAGTCCATGGCAAGTTTTTAGCTGTGCCCTTAGAAGTAAGTCCATAGGAATATATGCAGAACCATACAGCTCCTCCCTTAGTCCCATTCTTATTTTTTTTTAACAGGGATCTACTTTCAATTGACTTTATACACATATGATTAGTTCTACATTAAGTAAAGAGTTCAACCAATGGTATTAAGAAGGAAAAAAAAACTGTTCCTTGATAGTCAAGACAAGGGTTGTTCAAGTCATTGCTTCTCAAAGTGTCAATTTCACTTCTACAGATTTCGTTTTAGGTGCTCTGTTAGTTCTCACTGATCAGGGACAACATATGGTATTTGTCCCATTTGGACTGGCTTATTTCACTAAGTATCATGTTTTCCAGATTCATTCATTTTGTTGCAAATGATAGGACTTCATATTTTTTTTTTACCATATTGTGTAGTATTTATAGAGTACATATCCCATTATTTCTTTATTCAGCTTTCAGTTGATGAGCATTTAGGTTGATTCCATGTCGTAGTCATTGTGAATTGAACTACAATAAACATTGGGGTGCAGCTAACTCTTTTGTTTGCTGATTTCATTTTCCTTGGGTAAATTCCCAGGAGCAGGATGGCTGGGTTGTATGGTAGGACTATGTTCAGATTTCTAAGGTATCTCCAAACTGTCTTCCATAGTGGTTTTACCAGTTACATTCCCATCAACAGTGGATTAGGGTACCTTTTCCCCCCACATCCTCGCCAGCATTTGTTGTTTGTTGATTTCTGTATGAAAGCCATTCTAACTGGGTTGAGGTGGAACCTCATGTGGTTTTGATTTGCATTTCCCTGACAGCTAGTGATCCTGAGCATTTTTTTCAGATATCTATTGGCCATTTAGATTTCCTCTTTTGAAAAATGTCTGTTTAAGTCCTTGGCCCATCTCTTAACTTGGTTATTTGTTTTGTTGTTGTGGAGTTTCTTGATCTCTTTATATATTCTAGTTATTAATCATTTATCAGGTACATAGTCTGCAAATAATTTCTCCCATTCTGTCAGTTGCCTCTTCAATTTCCTGAGTGTTTCTTTTGCAGTACAGAAGTTTCTCAACTTGATGTAATACCATTTGTCAATTTTGGCTTTTATTGTCTGTGCTTCTGGGGTCTTTTCCAGGAACTCTTTGCCTATGCCAATGTCTTGTGGGGTTTCCCCAATGCTCTCTAAAATTTGATGGTATCAGGTTATAGATTTAGGTCTTTAATCCATTTTGAATGGATTTTTGTGTAAGGTGTAAGGTAGGGGTTCTGCTTCATACTTTTGCATGTGGAAATCCAGTTTTCCCAGTACCATTTGTTAAAGAGACTATCCTTGTTACAGGGATTGGTTTTAGCTTCTTGGTCGAATGTAAGTTGGTTGTAGATGCTTGGATTGATTTCTGGTGTTTCTATTCTGTTTCATTGGTCTATCGATTTGTTTTTGTACCAGTACCAGGCTGGAAAAACATATTTTTACCCTTATCAGCAACTTCACCATCCTACCAAAATTATTTATTTCTTTCTATACAGAGTGGCTACTTGATCCTCATCCTCCAGCAGAGGTCAGCTTAGGGGAACAACTTACAGATTAAGCTCTGACTAGGGGGCTGGTGTTGTGGTGCAGCGGGTTAAAGCCCTGGCCTGCAGTGCCGGCATTCCATATGGGTGCTGGTTCAAGTCCCACCTGCTCCACTTCTGCTCCAGCTCTCTGCTATGGCCTTGAAAAGCAGTAGAAGATGGCCCAAGTGCTTGGGCCCCTGCACCCGTGAGGGAGACCTGGAGGAAGCTCCTGGCTCCTGGCTTCAGATTGAGGCCATCTAAGGAATGAACCAGTGGATGGAAGACCCCCCCTCCCTGCCTCTACCTCTCTGTAAGTCTGACTTTCAAGTAAACAAATAAAATCTTTAAAAAAAAAAAAAAGCTCTGACCCGGTGACTTAAACTTTACAACTTTATAATTCACTTATGTGGCATGGACCAAGTCACTAGAGTTGTGTTTATTTCCTTTGGATGAGTTCACATTTATACTGTCTTATTCATAACCTTATTGTGCAAATGCAGGAAGTAAAATGTGTGAAGCCTGGTTTGAAAAACCTAAACACAGCAAACCTAGTTTGTTTATATATATATATATATATACACACACACACACACACACATATATATATGTATATATATACATATATATATATATTAAAGATTTATTTTACTTATTTGAAAGGCAGAGTTACAGAGAGAGGTAGAGACACACAGAGAGAGGTCTTCCATCTGCTGGTTCACTGCCCAAATGGCTGCAACGACCGGGGCTGGGCCAGGCCAAAACCAGGAGCTAGGAGCTTTTCTGGGTCTACCATGTGGATGCAGAGGCCCAAGCACTTGGACCATCTTCTGCTGCTTTCTCAGGTGTATTACCAGGGAGCTGAATTGGAAGTGGAGCAGCTGGGACTCAAACTGGCACCCATCTGGGACGCTGGTGCTGCAGGCCAAGGCTTTAACCTACTGTGCCACAGTGCTGGCTCTTTATGTTTATATTTTTAAAAGACAGTTAACAGGCGCTGTGGCATAGTGGGTAAGGCTGCCGCCTTCAGTGCTGGCATCCCATACAGGCACTGGTTCAAGTCCCAGCTGCTCCACTTTGATCCAGCTCTCTGCTATGGCCTTGGAAGGCAGTAGAAGATGGCCCTAGTTCTTGCTCTAGTCAGAGCAGACTCTGACCCATGTGGAGACCTGGAACTGAAGCTCCTGGCTTCTGGCTTCAGATCAGCCCAGCTCCAGCCATTGCAGCCATTTGAGTAGTGAACCAGCAGATGGAAGACCTCTCTTTCTCTCTCTCTCTCTGCCTCTGCCTCTCTGTAACTCTGCCTTTCAAATAAATTAATTAATCTTAAAAAAAAAGATAGTTAACAAAGAAAGGTTGTGGAAGCATGGACCAGAGTCATAGCAGTTTGTGTCGTGATATTCAAGGGTGCATTTTTCGTGTTTCTGGTGGAAGGTGACTGCTGTTTGCAAACAGAATTTACCTGTTGGCTGTGAAGAGAGCCAGTCTGAAAAGATGGGGCATGCGGATATAGAGAGGTCCCCGGGGGGCAGACTGGACCAGATGAGGTGTCTCTCAGTGTTCCCAAAGGCAGTAGAGCCAGAGCAGGAGTTATAATCAGAGTTTAAGAGAAAAATAAATATCTTAGCCAGATAGTGGCTGGTTTAGGGTTGAGTGATTAAGGCTTTAAAAGGGAAAATAAATCACCAGATCAGAAGCTAAGAAGATGAGGAATCAGTCAGGTTATAGGAGATAGGAAAATAGGGAGATAGGAAAAATGGTTCAAAACTAACGGTTCAAACAGTGACAGCACCGAAGGCCAACCTTCTCCTGCGCTTCCTTCTTCACGAGCTGTGTGTATGGCAGAATAGCAAGCCCCATTGTACACATGCAGGTTCCAGACTGCAGCAAAGAGACGTGGACCTCAGTCCTTACACTGAACATCCTTGTCCAGGTCTTTGGACTCGAAAAGCTCCATCTGAAAGAAACATTTCGCCAGTTGCTTCCTGCCTTCTACCTTCCTGCTCATTTTTACGTGCAGAACACATTTCCAAGCTTCAGTGACTCTCGACCTAACAGTAGCACCTAAGGAGACCTTGAGGCAGGCTTGAGGACTCCATCGGCCTCATGATGGGAAATAAGTCCTTGAAATGCCCCTTTCCTCTTGGTGATCCATCCTGGAGCTGTTATGTATGCAGCTTTCTGAAACCTGCTTAAGCCTACTTAGATTGTCAGAATACATAACCTTGCAGGGACACAAGTCCCTGGTACTCAGCTCCTTTGTAAAGTAGTACCTCCCATGTCTTTGAGATCCTAAATCTGCCTCATCAAAGCATGAATGTTCCAGGTAAACAATTACATTTGTATCTATCAAGATCTTCAAAACTGTGAGTAAGGTGTAGAGCTTTATCTTTGTAATCTAGGACATATGACATTACCAACTGAATGCTACTGGTGACACATCAGAGAGGCTTAGACCGAATGAAAACCAGATTCAGATGGCCCTGCAGCCCCTCCAACCATAGATAAATCCTTGAAGCTTTAGCTCTGTCCTTCCCCAGGCCCCCACCACCACACAATGCTTTCTCTTTTAGAAGAAGGATAGTGGAATTACTTTGCATTGGAATTAATGGTATAAAAAGCTACCTTCTTGTCTGAGTAATGCTAATTCATCTCCATCCCTGGTCATTTGCTACCTATTAGAAATATCCTGACAGCCTGCATCTCATTACCATCGCAGCAGGTCTGGCCCCCAAGAATAACCTTCTAAGGAGGATGAAATGTACGCCAGTGGCATCTAATACCAGGGCATTCACATTCATATTTTTAGCAGCATCTATCAGTTAGCCCAACCTTTAGTGTACTGTATGTACTTTTAATAATCTCCATAAAAGCCTGATTTCCAATCCCTAGGCTCAAGCTGACAGTGTAAATAAAATCACCCAAATCCACAGGGTAAGAGAAATGAAAATGACATGGATTAAAATTTGGTCAAACCTCTTTCTTTTTAAAAATTCTGCTTCCCTTCCAATTGGATCACGACCCTCTGTGTGCTCAGCTTAAGACCAGACGGTATGCTTTCACTTTTATTCCTCTCTGTAGCAGGCTTACAGTATTTAGTGAGAGTCTGTAAAGAATGTGTGCTGGGTGGAGAGTTAATACCATAATCCCCCATCGTTGGGGTCAAATGCTGAATAGAGCAAAAGAATTAGAAAACATGTTACATACAATGGCAGGAAAAATGCATCAGCACGCTGTTCTGTGAACACGAGCATTCATTGCTCACAAGTAATAGCCATGAGGTAATAGGATGTATAAAGAGATACGTACTTGGAGTCTAATGTGGGTGCAGAAGCAGGGATGTAAGACTTCAGCACAAGTCTAAACACTCACAGAGTTGGGGAGGTACTTGTCAGTACTGTTACTGCTCCTTTACAAGTACCTGCTTGGATTGAGTTCCTAAGTAACTCATTTAGCCACTAAATTGTTTCACAGAGGGGAACCTTGAGCTATCTCTTTTCACTCTTCAGCAGTGGGTGTGACTATTGCTCTCAGAGTGCTGTAATTCATCTGTCTCTAGAGAATTCTCTTAATGAGCACATAGAAATTTGAGGCACCTTAGGAGAAAAGGGTGAACAGCCTCCTTCTATTATGCCTTGGGAAAGTCAAGCAAACTTCCCTGGAATAAGATTATGAACAAATAAAAAACTTTCTATGGAAGTAAGAGAGAGAGAGAGAGAGAGAGAGAGAATGAGAATAAATGGCATGAGCATAAAGTGACACATTGGATTTGCTTTTGAAAATAACCCTTGAAGTAGTAACTATTTGAGATAAAAATTTTAAATTTATTTTAACGTTTGTGCATAGTAAAATTTACTCTTTGAGGTTTGGATTTCTACAGTTTTGACAAATGCATGAAATCATGCAGGCACTGCCACATTCAAGATCCACAACAGCTTAATTTCCCTCACCAATCCCTTGTGCTTTTCCTTTGTAGTCAAACCTTTCACTGCCACCCCCTGAAAATCACTGATCTGTCCTTTGTTCTTCTAACTTCTGCCTTTTCCAGAATTTCACTTAAGTGGAATCATATGGCATTTGCCTTTTAGATCTGGCTTCTTTCATTTAGCAAATGCACTTAAGATTAATCCATGTTGTGGTACCAAAAGTTTGTTCATTTTTATTGTAGAGCAGTATTTTATTTTCTAAAAGATTGATTGATTTGAAAGGCAGAGTTACAGGGGGAGAGAGAGAGAGAGAGAGAGCGAGAGATCTTCCATCTGCTGGTTCACTCCCCAAATGGCTGCAACCAGGAACCAGGTGTTTCTTCTGGGTCTTCTACATGGGTGGCAGGATCCTAGGGACCTGGGTCATTCTTTGCTTCTTTCTCAGGTGCATTAGCAGGGAACTGGAATGGAAGTGGAGTAGTTGGGACTTGAATCAGTGCCCATTTGGGATGCTGATGTTACAGGTGATGGCTTAACAAGTTGTGCCATAGTGCCAGTCTCTTTTAAAATTTTCAATGTCATTTTAAGAGCCTTTGTTTTCCAGTTTTATTGAAATATAAGCTTATTTGGAATAAATGCATCCATTTTGTGTACAGTTTGATGAGTTTTGTCTATGCTAATTTTGATCGCGTATGATCACTACAATAAAATAGAAGCCATTTTTATCACCTTCCAAACCATTTCTTTGTGCTCCTTCCCAATAAGACTCCACCCCCAAGCAAACACTGGTCTGCTTTTGCCTATATAGATAAGATTTTCCTTTTCTAGAGTTTCATCTAAATGGATTTATATAGAATATACTCCTCTGTGTCAGGTTTCCATCACTCAGCATATTTTTGAGATTCATCTCTGTTATGCATGCATCAATGGATAATTCTTTTTCATTGCTGAGTAGTACTCTATGGTTGCAAGAACAGGCTACAGTCACTTACAATGGGGTGCACTCTCATTATAGTCAGTTACAAAATGGAACTTGATATAAGATGGGGTTTATTTTCAGTACCCACATATCAAGGTGATTTAGTGACAGCATCTTAAGACCTCATATAAGGCCGGCGCCGCGGCTCACTTGGCTAATCCTCCACCTATGGCGCCAGCACCCCAGGTTCTAGTCCCTGTTGGGGCACCGGGTACTAGTCCCAGTTGCTCCTCTTCCAGTCCAGCTCTCTGCTGTGGCCCGGGAAGGCAATGGAGGATGGCCCAAGTGTTTGGGCCCTGCACCTGCATGGGAGACCAGGAGGAAGCACCTGGCTCCTGGTTTCAGATCAGCGCAGTGCGCCAGCCGTAGTGGCCATCTGGGGGGTGAACCAATGGAAGGAAGACCTCTCTCTCTCTCTCTCTCTCTCTCTCTCAGTGTCTAACTCTGCCTGTCAAAAAAAAAAAGACCTCATATATATGATATCTGCACCTGTATGTCTTGAACAATGATTGGAATGATGTCCTGAAATCATATTTTCTATATATATACACATACATATATATATAACACATATACACAGGCAAACAATTATATTTGAAAACAATTTGAGAACAAATGTTGAAACAAAAAGGGTTTCCCTGACTTAAATAACAGCACAGCAAAAACAACATTATTTGTATTTTTGTTTTTAAGATTTATTTATTTATTTGAAAGTCTGAGTTAGGGAGAGACAAAGAGAGAACTTCTGTCCATTGGTTCACTCCTCAGATGGCCATAGTGGCCAGGGCTGGGCCAGACCAAAGCCAGGATCCAGGAGCTTCTTCCAGGTCTCCTAGGTAGGTGCAAGGGGCCCAAGCACTTGGGCCATCTTCCGCTGCTTTTTCCTAGGCCATTAACAGCGAGCTGCATCAGAAGTGGAGCAGCCAGGACATGAACAGTACCATGTGGATGCTGGCATCACAAGCGACAGCTTTACCTGCTTCACCACAGTGCCAGTTCCCATATGTATGTTTTAAACAAGGTTTTATATAGGTGTGTTTCTATAGATGTAAATAAATGTGTGTTAAAATAGAGAAAGCCACTCTTTCTGGTAAAAATAAATAAATAAATAAAAGTCTTACTTATTGCTCTATAAATTCTTGAAAACAAAAACCATAACCTGACAAACTTTTATATCAGTATGAACAAAAGGGCTACTTAGGAGCCACTTTGTGGCGTAATGGGTAAAGCCGCCTCCTGCAGTGTCAGCATCCCATAATCCCAAATGGGCACTGGTTTGAGTCCTGGCTGCTCCACTTCTAATTCAGCTCCCTGCTAATGTGCCTGGGAAAGCACTGGAAGATGGCCCAAGTCCTTGGGCTCCTGCACCCACATGGGAGACCCAGAAGCTGCAGGTTTCCGGCTTTGTATTGGTGCAACTCTGTCTGTTTCAGCCATTTGGGAGTGAACCAGCAGATGGAAGACCGCTTTCTATCTCTCTCTGCCTCTGTCTCTCTGTAACTGTGCCTTTCAAATAAATAAATAAATAAATAAATAAATCTTTTAAAGAAGGGCTGATTAAATGTATGTTGAATTAAATATTAATTGAAGGGAAAAGATTGTGTGTGGGTGTTTATGTGTGTGTGTGTGTGTGTGTGTGAGCACCTGTGAGTTTATGTCACAAATTCACCAGTCCACTAGTCTAATGCTAAAAAGTATCTTGTTATTGCACATGGCCAACTATATATAGGACTAAATGACTGAAAGCTAATGGCCTTAAGAAAAAAATTATCAGAAAAAAATTATGAATTATTGTTTTCGAGTTTTGTGAAGAATAATCTTTAGTTTTCTTAAATATCGGTATGTGTGAAAATACTGAGCGAGGCTGGATTCTAACCAGGAAGCATAAGACATACTAAGACTGATTTGGCATGTGATCTGTTACCCATGAATCATAATGACTGAATCACTAAAGAGATCTTACTGCAGATAAGTCGTTACTATTTAAAACAGAAATATGAATATGCCTTTAATTTTATACATTATCTTATCTACATTTCTATCAGTCCAAAGTCAGCCTCTCGGTCTTTTTCACTAGCCACTTCTCCTCTACTCCTCAACCATAAAAGTCCATGTTCCTTTTCTCACACTTCACCTGTTTTCATGGAGAAATCATTCAAACCTGTAATTAGATGGGGTTACCCAATCCACTTCTCCAACTCAGGTTCCTTTTCTGAGTCACAGACATGTATTTCTTTTTTGTTTGTTTGTTTTAAAGATTATTTATTTGACAGTCAGAGTTACAGAGAGGGAGAGGGAGAGTCAGAGAGCGAGAGAGACAGAGATAGATCTTCCGTCTTCTGGTTCACTGCCCAAATGGCCACACCACAGCCAGGAGCTTCATCCAGGTCTCCCAGGTGGGTGTAGGGGCCTGAGGACTTGGGCCATCTTCCACTGCTTTTCCAGGCCCATTAGCAAGGAGCTGGATCAGAAGTAGAACAACTGGGACTCGAACTGGTGCCCATATGGGATGCTGGCACTGCAGGCAGCAGCTTTACTTGCTATGCCACAGCACTGAATCCATCGGACACACATTTTTAACTTCCTAATTGACATCTCTCCTGCGAAATTCCACTAACAAACCTACATTGTCCAAAATAGAAGTCAGTAGCTATCATACTAGTTCCTCATCCATATAGTTTTCTATATACTTCAATAATTTTTTCTCGTTTCCTTCACTGGATTGAAGACGATGGACATGTTTCTTTCCACTAGTGTCTGGCATTTGGTGGGTATTTATAAATATTTGTGAAAGGAAGGCATGCATATGACTCCATACACAAATAGGGATTTAATTCTATCACAAACCGCATTGTTTTAAATGGTTTATTTACTTATTTAAGGGTAAGAGACAGAGAGAGAGAGAGAGAGAGAGAGAGACATGGATGAACAAAGCAACAAAGCACCCAAATGCCTGCGATGAGAAGGCTGAAGCAAGAGCTGGGAACTCAACCCAGGTCTCCCACATAGGTGGCAGGGACCCAACCACTTGAGCTATTACCTACTGCCTCGCAGGGTTTGCATGAGCAGTAAGCTATATTAGGAACACAACCAGAACTCAAATGGGCACTTTGGTATGGGATGCAGGGGTCTTCAACCCAGCCTCTTAGCCATTAGGCCAAACACTCTCTCCTCCTTCAATAAGTGGTTTTTACGGCCAGTGTCATGGCTCACTAGGCTAATCCTCTGCCTGTGGCGCTGGCACCCTGGGTTCTAGTCCTGGTTCGGGCGCCGGATTCTGTCCCAGTGGTTGCTCCTCTTCCAGTCCAGCTCTCTGCTGTGGCCCGGGAAGGCAGTGGAGGATGGCCCAAGTGCTTGGGCCCTGCACCCCCATGGGAGACCAGGAGGAAGCACCTGGCTCCTGGCTTCGAATTGGTGCAGCGCGCTGGCCGTAGTGGCCATTTGGGAGGGTGAACCAACGGAAGGAAGACCTTTCTCTCTGTCTCTCTCTCTCTCTCACTAACTCTGCCTGTCTAAAAAAAAAAAAAAAGTGGTTTTTAAATGAATGAGTTACTATGATACACACACAGAGAAAAGCACTTATTCCTATCTTAATTACCAACCATCATATATGCATGAAATCTAGAGGTCAAATAATATGTTTCATAGAGCAGAGAAATTGATTAGCACATTTCACTTTTTTTCTCCTGTTACCTTTTCTCATTGAAATCATACTTTTTATTCTATCTTATCAACACTTTTTTGTATGTTAAATATTCCCAGATATCATTTGCACTGGTTGGATGATATTGTCTTTCTGCTTTACCCTACAAGTTCAGCTGGAGGCATCTTGAGGACCTCATGATAGAACTGACCCCTCTTCTTTAGTCTGTCCTCTGTACCAGTGGCAGTGGGTAGCAGCAGCAGCAGCAGCAGCAGCAGCAGCAGCAGCAGCATTTAGGAATTTGTTGGAAATGCAAACTCCTAGGCCTCACCTCACGCCTTTGAATCAAAAACTCTGGTAGGAGATCCGACAATATCTATTTTAGCAAGCTCTCCAGGTGTTTTCTATGCGTAAAAAGGGCTGAGAGCCACCATCATCCACTTTTCTATGCAGGTCCACCTGCTGTATGGAATCTTCCTTCATTTGTTCTCCCTTCCACCCACTCTTGTTTATTCAATAAACAGTTCCAAATTCCACTCATATTGAAAAGAGCCTTCTGTACTTGACAATGAGTCCGTAGAAGAGGACCTAGTGTCTTGCTATACATAAAATATAAGCACGGTATAGGGCAACAGAGCTTTGTTCTGAAACTTGGTTTTAGAAACACAAACTTCCTTCAAATGAAATATGGTGCAGAAGCTGTGTGTGTGTGTGAGTGTGTGTGTGTGTGGTGTAAGGGAACTGCTGTGATTGAATGTGGTGGAAGGGGTGGTAGACATGGCATTTCCCACTGACCTAGGCTTCCTCCTGCCCCACTGCTGTATTTGTGACATCTCTAGGGCACAGAGGTGGGTGACGACTGAGGCAGAGGAAAAGGAACTCGATGAGGTGCTGAGGACCTGGACCGTCTCAGCAATTCATGCAGCATCTCTGTGCTGTACTTTTCTGATCTGAAAATGATAACTTTAATTGGCCTTCAGTGTCTGTGAGTTCTGCATCCAAGGAGTCAACTAATTATGGGTTGGAAACCTTGAAAAAGTTTCCACTTAAACCAAATATGCGTGGACTTTTTGTATGTTACTGTTCCCTAAATAATGCAATAAAACAATTATCTGCACAGTATTTGCATTATGTTCGGCCTTGTATGTAATCAAAGGATGATTTAAACTAACAGGAACTTTGTGCAGATTCTATACAAACACTGCCATTTCCTATAAGGGACTTGAGTATCAGCGGGTTTTGGTAATTGCAGAGAGTTCTGGAGCCATGCCCCCATGGATACCAAGCAATGACTGTAACCTGTAACATTGCTCTTCCAATTGGAACTTATTTTTTCTTTTACATTCTTAAGCTTCTGATATAAAGGAATAGGAGCTTCTTGAAAGTTCTCCCTTTTTTGGAGACACAGAGACTAGATGCTGGCTTTGCTGCCTGCTGGTTCTCTGTCTTCTTCAGTATTGACTTAGAGGCATTAATGAATAAACAGGGCCAGGCTGCTACCACTTTGACTGCCAGCAAAGTGAAGGGAGAGTCACATAAACATTTAACAGATTTTCAGCCCCAGCGTTTGACTGAGAACACGGGCTGATGGTGCGGGGGCATGTGAAGAAGTGGGAGACCAGCAAATCGCAGTTGCACTGGTCTTCTCTGCCACTCTGCTGCCTCCCCCTTTATTCTCTTCCCCCTCTTTCTTTCCCCTCTCCTCTTCCTCCCCTTTCCCCCTCCTGCGCTTCTCCTCCCCTTCCTTCATTCTCCTGCCTCCAAGAGCTTCCCAAGCACTGGCCTAGAGCCCCCCTTCCCACAGCACCTCTTCAAACTCTGTCTTGTCCCTGATGCTCCCAAGGCCAGATTCTACCAGGGGTAACGAAGTGCGCGGTGCCACATCGCCTTCTGGGTGTTACTGTCACACTGCCTCCCACAGGCTCCTGACATTTCTGACTTTCCCTTTCTCTTGCTCACTCCTGCCTCCTCCTCTCCTCTCCGGGTGCTGCGGGCCCTGCCCAAGGGCTCCTTGTAGGGAGGACTCTAGTTCCTGCTGGTTGGCTGGCTGGAGCTGTCAGAGTTGAAGTGAGAGGGGACTGCAGGTGGGAACTGTGCTACCCTGTCCTTACGAAGCAGCAGGGGCTGCAGGCGTGTGTGCCGGGGGTAGGAGCTGCAGCAATGCAGAACTTTCAGGGGCAGTCTCAGTCTCCTGTGGCTCTGTTCCATCCAAGAACCCTGCAAAGACCCCGCTGGCCTCTGCTCCGCAAATGGGCTGATCGTTGGCAATTCAGCCACTGCTCCATCCGTCATGCCCTGATGTAGCAGAGGTTCTGACAGACATACCAGACACACTTTAATTAAATTTGCGTACCCAAAATGGCCTGCTTGGAAAAGCATATTGATAGAAATCTGTGCTATAGCTTAACGTTGTACATTAGACCACACGACTTGCACACATACGATTGTTTTTTTTTTTTTTTTTAAGTGGGATTTAAAAAAATGGAGTCTATAGGCCTGGTTTTTCCATGTGTGTATTTGCTTTTATCTTAGGGAAAAGTAAAGCACCAAGCCGCTTGGTTTGGACAGCTGGCAGCTTTCCCCAAGTCCTCCCCGCCCCTGGCATTTTTAGCTCCCCCACAGTTTGGTCTCTTTTCCTTCAGCACCTACATGGCTGCAAATTTCACCTGCATTTTACCCAGTGTCTCCCCTTATCTCCTGCTCTGCCTCTCTTTTTCTCTCTACAGTCATGTTCAAGAGGTAAGAATTAGCACCTGGGGTCTGCAATGACCCCTACTTTCTTCCTCACAAGCACCCGTGGGATCTCTGGCTTCCTAGCTCCCTACTCCCCCATAGCCCCCACTTCACTGAAACTAACTTACTAAGTCACTGTTTCAAATCCTGTGCCAACTTCTAGGTCATGATCATGTTTGATGGCCCTAAGAGAAACCGCCCACTTCTCTCTTAACTCTTCCCTCCGTGGTAGTCCATGACCCGCTGCTTTCTGGTTTTCCTCATGGCTCATTAGTTCATTCTTCCCAGCCTCGGCTGGTCCTTTCACTACCAGTGTTTCCTGGGATTCTGTCTTTTGCCCTCTGCTTTTCTGTTATTTATTCTTCCTGAAAAAATCCTGCCATGCCAGGGTTTCAGTCATCACCTGCATGCTGACAGCTTGTAAACTTCTGTCTTCAGCTCAGATCCCCCTCCCCTGGATTCCAGAAATACTATTTTTTTGGACTGTCTACATTGTATAGGTGCCTCAAATCAGATCTGCTAGCAAATTAAAATTGTCAGTCTACCTTTTGTTGACTGAAATGGCCAAGAGTCTGGTTGGAAAACCAATGGTGATGTTGAGAATTGACCCGGAAACAAGCAGTCAGTTGCCCGAGCTGCCTGTTCCACTAGCCTGAGTTTGGGTACAGGTTTTATGTTCTTCCTACTGGGTGGGTACATGCACTGAGTCAGGTTTCAACAATACCGACTTATGTGTGGTAATCAATTACACTGAGAACTAAAGAATATCTCATTGAAAAATCAAAGAATCCCTGGTAATAGTTAACAGACTCGATTATTGATTAAGGAGGTGCATACATTCCCATACTCATTCCCACACTCCATGTTATCTATATGCAGGGAGGAAAAAACAATGGGGGCTTTCATCATGCTCCCTGTGGTAGTCCTAAGACAGAAAGTGCACCCCTTCTTAAGGGCCAATAGCTGTTTCCTGGGAATTTGGTGAAAGGTCGTGTTACCTGGGGACCAGCTGCAGGCACCTTCACAGCACCGACTTACGGCTCTGCAGTCACCATTGCATCCTTAAGTCCATGCTTTTTTTAAATCCATTTATTTACTTGAGAGGCAGATTTAATAAACAGAGAGAGGGATAAACAGAGAGAGAAGTCTTCCATCCACTGGTTCACTCCCCAGATGGCTGCAGTGGCGAAAGCTGGGCCGATCCAAAGCCAGGAGCCAGCAGCTTCTTCCAGGTCTCTCACATGGGAGCAGGGACCCAAGCACTTGGGCCATCTTCTACTGCTTTCCCAGGCCATAGCAGAGAGCCAGATCAGAAGTGGAGCAGCTGGGATTCAAACTGGCACCCATATGAGATGTCAGCGCCGCAGGCAGAAGCTTAACCTACTACACCACAGTGCGGACCCCATAAGTGCACCCTTTTAACTCTCCTCCTTTTGCTTGATGGAGAGCATCATTTAGCTACCCAAGACAGAAACTGAGATATGTCCTGGACTTGACTGTGCCTACATTCAGTCAACTAACCCCCCTAATACTACCTCTGACATTTCCCTTTAACCTTCCCAAGAATCATTATTGCTGCTACCCAGGCTTGCATTCAGGTTCTGATCACTTTCAGGCGAGCAAGTGCCTTGGAGGATCCACACCTTGAGGTTCCTCACTCCAAACTGCCTGCATCCCACTGTCCAGATGATCTTGCTGAGAAAGCACTGTCCAGTTTAGTAGCCATGAGACTCAATTTAGTAGCCACGAGACTCAAATAGCTATTTAAAATTAAGATTAATTTAAAATTCAGTTTCTATGTTTCCATAACCACTTTTTTAAAAAGTTTTTAACTTATTTGAAAGGGGGAGGGAGACAGACTGAGACAGAGAGGGAGAGAGATACCTCCCAACCACTTGTCCACTCTTCAAATACCCATGACAGCCAAGGCTTGGCCAGGCTGAAACTAGGAGCCTGGCACTCAATCCAGGTGTCCCATGTGGGTGGCAAGGACCCAAGTGCCTGAGCCATCTTTCTTGCTTCTCAGGATGCACATTAGCAAAAAGAAACTGTCATCGGAAGCAGAGTCAGGACTTGAAGCAGGCACTTCAATATAGGATACAGGTATCTTGAGACATCTTAACCACTGTGCCAAATGCCTGCCCCTAGCCACATTTTACACACACAGTAGCTCACTTGGCTAATGGTTACCTGTTGAGCAGTGCAGAGAACATCTGATCACCGCACAGAGTTTTGTTGGATAGTGTCATTGTTGCTTACTGCTTGCTTCCCCACACACTTCAGACTAAACCCCAAACTCATCCCTTCAGCATGTAAGATCCTGTGTCCTTCCTCCAACCCAACTTCACGTATGAGCCTTATGCTTCCGTCATGCCACTACTGCTCCCATCCTGTCACCTCTGTACTGCAGTGATGCTGCCTCTCTTTGTCCAGGTAGAAGCCCTGCATCGTCTTCAAAACTCAGTTCAAGCATTGTCCCATTGCTGCGGCTTTTCCTCACCATTCTAGGCAGAGTTCAGGCTTGCCAGTTCATGCTTCCCTGGCAGCTTATACTAGCATCACATGCCTCATTCATGGATGTAAAACATCTGCTCGCTCACTGCAGAATCCAAAATAGTGCCCCCCCAAAGATGTCTGCATTCTAGTTTCCAACACCTGTGAATGAGACCTTCCTTGGCAACAGGTGATTAAGATCAGGCAATGAGAAGGGTACCTTAGATTATCCAGGTGGATCTGATGATGTAATCACAGGTTTGTATGATAGATGCAGGAGTGTCAAGGTCAGAGACACAGACTGTGACAGCTGAGGTTGGAGTCATGGACTTGAAACAGAGGAAGGGACCACAAGTCCAAACAAGGCAGCTGCTGTATGCTGGAGAAGACAAAGAAATGAATGCTTCCCAAGAGCCTATAAAACCCACAGCCCCATGGACACATTTTGTACTTTTGACTTGCAGAACTAAAATACACAAATCTGAATGTTTGATACCATGAAGTTTGTAATGATTTGTTACAGCAGCAATGGGGACCTACAGTAATCTTGGCTTATTTGAGGTGGACGTGTTCCAAGACCCCCAGAGGATGCCTGAAACCACAGATATTACCAAACCCTATATTCTCATATACTATATTACAGGTGGCTATCTATGATAAAGTTTAATTTAGAAATCAGGCACAATATGAGATGGACAACAGCTTACTGTAGATCTTAGCAACCTCAGCATATAACATTTTGCTTTCCTTTTGTCGCTCCCCCTCTTCGTGGAGGAACGACACTAAACCCTGCCTAGGCTTCATATCCGAGTCACGGCACCATTATGTCGCTCCCCCTCTTCGTGGAGGAACGACACAGGACCCTGCGCTGTTCTTTCTGTCTGCTCGGCCCTCCCCGGGTTTGCTGCTGGTTCTTCCCGGGTTGGCTACTATCCCTTCCACCTCCGTGGAAGGGCAGTTCCTCCTGGCCACATTCCCCACTTCCGCAGGGGAGCGGCACACCGCCGGCCGGCTTTCTCGGGGGCTGCACAGGTGTTCCCTCAGATGTTCCCCTTAGATGTTCCTGGTGCATGCCGTCTCTCTCCTCCTTTATAGTCCTCCTCTGCCAATCCCAACTCGGCTGCCCACACGCCGAGTACGCTGCTCTCCTCCAATCAGGAGCAAGTCCTACAGTTTATTGGTTGAACTGGAGGCAGCTGTGCAGAAGCTGTTTACTTCTCTCCCAGCGCCATATTGTGGGAGAGCAGATGCATAGAATAAGTCTTAATTCCAGTAACTCAGTCCAGTCCGGATTGCTCCCCACACCTTTATTAAGCACTCTCTTTGCAAGCTCTCACCTTTCCACCTAGAGGAAGCACTGGGAATTTTATGACTTCTCCTTGGTATATCCAAATTACCAGCATCACAACTTTTGCACTTTGGGGCCATAATGAAGTAAAACAAGGGTGACTTGAACACAAGCACTGTGATAACACAACAGTCATCTAGATAACCAAGATAGCACCAAGTGTTTCACTGGCAGGTAGGGTACACCACACAGATTCACTCAACTAAGAGACAGGCAGGACCGAGGCAGATGGTGTGAGATTTTTATCATGCTTCTCAGAATGGTGCATAATTTGAAACTTATGAATTGTTCATTTCTGGAATCTTTCATTTAGTATTTTCAGACTGTGGTTGGCCATGAGTAACTGAAACTGGAAAGTGAAATGGTAAATAAGAGGTGACTTCTGTAACACTTTAACTCTTTTATGAATCCATCCATACATCCACGGCACATAGCATTTGATGTAGATTCAGTGAGTACCTGCTGTGTCACCTAGTCATGTGCTAAGATTATAGCAATGACTTAGACCCAGAGTTGCTGTCTGGGGAGGGATGATGGGGAGAAGGGGAAGGCAGGAGTCCTGGAAGCTTGGTATTATAAAGGTAATCAGGGGCCAAACTCTGAAGGGCCCCCGTGTCACTGTCTGAAATGGGCTGTTTCCTACAGATAATGCAAAGCCGTTGAAGAGCTCTGTGTTATTAGTGTGTGATTGCATCCATGTCTGGCCTAAGTTGGAAATGCATCAATGCTGGAGGCCAGGAAACACGTCTGGCTGCTGGTGTTTTGGCTGAGAATGATGAGAAGGGGCAGTAAGGAAAGAGAGCTGGTAATATTTAGGTGATATTTCAGAGGCAGAACAGATAGGGTTTTGTGATCCATGAGATACTATGCACAAGAGGGCAGAATCCAAGATGACTCGGCTCCAAGATGACTCCGAGAACAGATGACTGTAAGCTCCGTGCCTGGCACACAGTGGATAAGAAACAATTGTCTTGAATTGAATTGTGTGGCAAGAAGACAATGGAGTGGATCATCACTGGGAGGAAAGGATGATGCCAATGAATATGAATAGTGGAGGAAAATAAATAGAAGAATAAGTGTGTGTGTGTGTGTGTGCGTGTGTGCGCCCGTGGGTGCGTGTGCAGAGTGCTGGAGAAGGATGTGAAACATGTGTCCTGCTACCCAGCATGCTGTTTACTGCTCAGTTTAAACTTTTACTCTCTAAGCTAGAACCATGTTCAGAGTGATTTTAGGAAAGTGAACCACCACCTGGAAGATACCAGGTTTCTCTCAATGGCAGCCTGACCAACTGTTTTCACTGGACATTGAGATGGGGAGGGAGAACAAGTGGTTTGGGTAGTTTTGGGGTGCATTTGCTGTCTCATTCTGGAACAAGGCCAACAAGGCCTTTGTTTTCTCCACTACTCTCCCTCCTCTGGCTGTGGGTGAGCCTGGTGTCTAGGCCCAGGAGTGGAGTTGGCTCCTGTATGTATTGTAGGCCTCCCTCACCCAAGCTGCTCTGCAGGGACACAGGCTGTTAAATGGTTGCTGTGTTGAAAGGGGTCAACGACTGCTGGGTCCCCCACGCTGATGGAGAAACATGCCCAGGTATCCAGCAAAGGCCCTGGATGTTTGTTTCCCCCCACCCTGGTGCTGATGCAGGCTGACTGCAGTCCAAGCACAGCAAAACAGGGTCCATGGGGCCGGCACCGCAGCTCAATAGGCTAATCCTCTGCCTTGCGGCGCCAGCACACCGGGTTCTAGTCCCGGTCGGGGCACTGGATTCTGTCCCGGTTGCCCCTCTTCCAGTCCAGCTCTCTGCTGTGGCCCGGGAGTACAGTGGAGAATGGCCCAAGTGCTTGGGCCCTGCACCCACATGGGAGACCAGGAGAAGCACCTGGCTCCCGGCTTCAGATCAGCACAGTGCGCCGGCTGCAGCTCGCTGGCTGCAACGGCCATTGGAGGGTGAACCAACGGTAAAAGGAAGACCTTTTTCTCTGTCTCTCTCTATCTCACTGTCCACTCTGCCTGTCCAAAAAAAAAAAAAAAAAAAAAAAACCCACACAAAAACAGGGTCCATGGTAGGTGGAAGCACCGTTTCTTAGACATGTGTTTCCAGAGAGATTTTTCTAAAGCTGTTGATGGTGACTTTATAGACTGATGAAAGATAAAGGGTCTCATGATCCAATTAACTTGGGAAATTCTGGGTTATGCAATAGACTTAAGTCCCTAGGGCTTCTCAGAACCCTTGCTCTGCGAAGATGCCCTGTGATTGCCTGAGAGAGGAGTGAAGACTTCCCTTAATTCTTTGACCCCAGAGCCCTACAAACAGGGTGTGAAACAGCCTTGAATGCACCACAGTTTGGAGAATGCGCTACTGAAGGAGAGACTACAACAAAGATGGGTCACCCCATCTGCCTTCACAGAATCTCCAGTGAGCAGGAATCACCAAAGACGGACTGAAATGGTAATGGGACCAATGTTCTGGCCCTAACACTTTGAGCTTGGTTTTGGACTCAACTTTGCTGATGAACCAGGGTGTTTTTATAAATCAGAGCCCTTTCTGTCATCAGCCCACATTCTGGAAGTGTCATCTTCCAAATCTCATGGCTTTACTAATAAAGCAACGCCTATTGTTTTTTTTCTTTTTTTTTTCTTAAAAAAAAAGTTTTTAGGAGCACAGTATTGTGACATAGCAGGAGAAGCCGCCGCCTGCTGCACCAGCATCCCATGTGGGTGCCAGTTTGAATCCTGGCTGCTCCACTTGCAATCCTTCTCCCTGCTAATGCACCTGGGAAAGCAGTGGAGGACAGCCTAAGTTCTTGGGCCTCTGTACCCACGTGGAAGAGGACCTAGAAGAAATTCCTGGCTCCTGGCTTCAGCCTGACCCAGTCCAGACTGCTGTGGCTATTTGGGGAGTGAAGCAGTGGATGAATCAAGTATCTCTCTCCGTATCTCGCTCTACCTCTGTAACTCTGCTTTTCAAATAAATGAAATAAATCTTTTAAAAATTATTTTTAAAGTACCTTGGAAACATGAATTGATTTTCTTTGGCTCTTGGGGCATAATATAAAAGGAGCCAGTTATTTATGTTTTCTTTCCCTGAGTCCTGTGTGACTTCACCTTACAAAAGGAAATAAAAATTTTTAGCAATATTTTTATAGCAAAAATATTTTACAGTTTTTAGGGATCTTTATCATTTACAATCTAATTTGCTGATCCTTCAAACAACTTTGTGAGGAGTAGATAATCAAGCCTCATTTTATAGAAAAGCAAAGTAAATAACATATCTGGGTGCCTACATTGTAGTGCACACTCTGCCAAGCGTTTGACACAAGCTAATGTAAGCTTCATGTGGGAAATGAAGAAATAGGTGCTGGCGCTGTGGCATGGCAGGAAAAGCCACTGCCTGGGACACCAGCACCCCATATGGGCACCAGTTCAAATCCCAGTTGCTCCACTTCCGAGGCAGCTCTCTGCTATGGCCTGGGAAAGCAGTGGAAGATGGCTCAAGTGCTTGGGCCTGCACCCATGTGGGAGACCTGGAAGAAGCTGCTGGCTCCTTCCTTGGCCTGGCCCAGCCCTGGCTGCTACAGTCGTCTGGGGAGTGAACCAGAGGATGGAAGCTCTCTTTCTCTGTCTCTCCCTCTCTCTCTGTAACTCAAATAAATAAAGAAATCTAAAACAAAAAAAAAAAGAAGAAGAAGAAAATATGATCAGAGTCAGTGAACTCAGGGAGCTTCCATAGCCTTGGCAGCTCATGACAAGAGCCTAGGGTGATTACTGATGCCATAAACAAGAGTGTCAATTTGTTAAGTCAACAACAGGAGTCACTGTGCACTTACTCCTCATGTAGGATCTTTGTCCTTAGTGTGCTGTACATTGAGATTTAATGCTATAACTAGTACTCAAACAGTATTTTTCACTTTATGTTTCTGTGTGGGAGCAAACTGTTGAAATCTTTACTTAATGTATGCTAAACTGATCTTCTGTATATAAAGAGAATCGAAAATGAATCTTGATGTGAATGGAAGGGGAGAGGGAGTGGGAAAGGGGAGGGTTGCGGGTGGGAGGGACGTTATGGGGGGGAAGCCATTGTAATCCATAAGCTGTACTTTGGAAATTTATATTCATTAAATAAAGTTAAAAAAAATTAAGGCTAGAGAGTGAACTCACCTGCCCAGAGCTGTGGAATGTCTAAAAGATAGGTCTTGTTTTCAAGCTCATGCATTTTCTACTCTGAACCCCACTCTCCCCTTCCACTATGTCAGAATGTCAAGGGCAGCCATAGATTTGCCCAAGATCACACAGGGAGTTTAGGAAGATGCTGGGATTTGGGGATGATGACCTAATCCCCTTGACTTTCAGCCCGATGCCCTCTCTTCTATGTATTTTGCCAGCCAACTGGATGGCATTTTCAGGAATAAGTGGTATCTGGGAAGCATGGCTGACAACAGCAAGAGTCACAAGGAAGAGGGAGAAAAGCAGTGGTCCCAGATCTCTTGCTGTGCTTCAGTGCCCTCAGTCGTGAGAATGGAGGAGACCCTGCATTTCTGAGAGAAATGTCACCTAAATGTCATTCTCTTTTGTCACGTGAGAAGACGACTTGGACGCTGAAATACACAAAGGACATGTTCTCACCTCCTATGGAGCAGGTTCCATCCTGCTCCAGTGATGCCTGATGTGTCCACCGATCAGATGAAGATGATTCAGTAACTTTAAAAAAGGTTTACTTATTTATTTTCATCTGCTTAAAAAGGTGAGAGGGAGAGAGAGGGAGGGGGAGGAAGGCAGAGAAGGGGAGAGAGAGAGAGAGAGAGAGAGAGAGAGAGAGAGAGAGAAACTTTCCATCCCCCGTTTCATGCTCCATATGCCCAAAACAACCAGGACTGGGCCAGGCCAAAGCCATAAGCCCAGAATGCTTTCTGTATTTCTCACATAGATGACAAGGGCTCAAGCATTATAGCAACTGTCTGCTGTTTTCCAGGGTGCATTAGCAAGAAGCTGGATTGGAAGCAGAGGAGCTAAGACTTGAACCTGCACTCTCATATGGGATGTAGGTGTCCCAAGCAATGGGTTAACCCATGGCACTGCAATGCCCACTGGATTCAGTAACTTTTACCAAGTGTATCCTGTGGCTGAGTCCCACATGTGCTGGTGTCTTGTAGACAGCCACAGAGGTGAGTAGGGCACACCTTCTCGGAGCCTGCAGTCTAAATAAAGAGACAGGTGTGAGAAGCACTACTGAAGCTGTACAAACTGCCAGGAATGCAAGAGGCGAGGTACTTGGGGGTGGGGATGTAAGAGGGAGCCCTGCAGCCCTGCACATTTCACACATGTAATGTTGGTCCTAACCCCTTAAAGCAATGACTGTGTACACCCTACTTAGAGTTATGTGTGCTCGCCAGTTCACCAGGGACATTTACTGTGTCCAGAAGTCACGGCAGCAGAAGGACACATTTGTGTTGCCACCTTCCCTTTTAAAATCCACAGCCTTTTAAAAGTTTTCCTTGAAGTTGGATTGGAACACAAAGGTAGCTATGCCTCTTTATCTTGGTTCCACCCTGAGAGCTCCTTGACCCACACTAGACTGGAGAGTGAAGCCAAAGATAGAAGTGCTCTGGTCTTTATTTGGTTGCTCAGTTCTAGCCCTCCTCTGGAAGTGATCATATGCCTCTCAGCTCCAGCTCTGTGTCTTGAACAGTCTCTTGCCCTCTTTTTAATGCACAGTAAGCAGAGTTCGAGCTTAGAACCCTGTGCAGGATTAGTGATGGGAGGGTGTGTGTTTATCAGCTCAGAAATGTATGTTCTCATAGTTCTGGAAACTAGAAGTTCAAGATTATGATTATGGCTTATTCGTTTTCTGGTAAGGGCTTTCTTCCTGGCTTTGGGATGGCTGCTTTCTTGCTATCTTTTTGTATGGCCTTTCCTTGGGATATTCATGTCTGTACTTGCATATGTTTCTGCAGGCAAGAGTGCAAGCAAGTGCGTGCTCTTGGTATTTCATAAGAAGACTAATTCTGTGGAGTCAGGACTCCATCCTTCTGACTTCATCTAACTTTAATTACTTCCTTAATAGCTTCATCTCCAAAGATAACTACACTGGGGGCAGTTAGGGTTCAACATATAAATTTTGGAGGGACACAAACAATCCATAACATATGCCCTCTGACCCCATCCAAATTCATGTCCTTCTCGCATGCAAATTACATTCACCTGCATCCAAGCAGCCTCGAGTCTTAACCCATTCCAATATCAATTCTAAGTTCAAAGTCTCATCTAAACCTCATCTAAAACAGATGTGGGTGGGTGAGATTCAAGGCATGATTCATCTTGAGACAGAATTCCTATCAGGTGTGAACCTGTGAAGCCAGATGAGTTATGTGTTTCTGTTATACAATGATAGGACCTGCAGATAATAGGCATTCCTATTCCAAAAGGCAGAAATCAGAAAGAGGAAAGGGCTTCTGGATCCCAAGTGAGTGCACAACCCAATAAGGAAACTTCCATTAGATCTTAAGGATCCCCTTTGGTTCAGTTCTCTGCTCTCCAGGCCTACTGGGGTGGCAGCAGTACCCTACATATCCTATGTGGCTCTAGTCCTTTCTGCCATAAGGGAAGTCCTACTCGGCAGTGGTATCCTGGTTCCTCAGAACCAAAGAGGAACCACTGAGCTTATGTCAGAAGTGGCAATCCAGATGATACCACTTTTGAGGTCATTTTTCCCTTTCTTTGAAGGGTAACTCACATTCTTGAACTATCTGGCCCTGCAGAATCCCAGAAGTCTGTCTCCTTTCATTCTATGAATTTCTTTCTGCCCTCTTTAATCTTTTAGTATTAGCTGGCAGTATTTTCCATCTCCATTCCTGGCTTCTTTTTATGTTGCTGATAAACTCATAGCTTACATCCATACTAATGCATTAGCAAGTGATTGTTCAGCCACACCCTTAGTGCTCTCCTCAGAACAAGCATTCTCATTTTTTTTCTAGTATAGAGGGGCTGAGAATTTTTCATACTCCAAATTCTGCCTCCGTTTTGCCTCACATTTTGTTTAGCTCTCGTCTTGCATTTTACTATAAGTGGTAAGGAAACACCAAGTTCTTCCTTCAACAGTTTACTTAGAAATCGCCTCTGCTAAATATCCAATTGGCAATTATTATTGGCAAGTCTTATCTTCCACAAAACAGTGGAGTACAACTCAGCCAAGTTCTCTGCCACTTTAAGCAAGGACCACCTTTTCAATAGCCTGTTCCTCAGTTCCACCTGAGGTCTCACCAGAACCATCTTTATCATTCAAATTTCTACCAATAGTCCCTTCAAAGCAATTTAGGCTTTTTATGGGATGCACCTCAAAACTCTCAGAGTCTCTATCCATCACCCCGTTCCAAAGCCACTTCTACATTTTCAGGTTATTTGTTATAGCAGCTCTTACTCCTGGTGCCAAAATCAGTAATCATTTGCTCAGGCTGCCATAAGAATACATCATGGGGGTGAGCACTGTGGCAGTAGGTTAAGCATCTGCCTGCAGGGCCAGCATCCTATATGGGCACCGGTTCGAGTCCCAGCTGTTCCCCTTCCGATCTAGTTCCTGCGGATGTCCTGGGAAAGCAGCAGAGGATGGCCCAAGTGCTTGGGCCCCTGCACTTGTGTGGGAGCCCTGGAAGAAGCTCCTGGCTTGAGGCTTCAGATCAGCCCAGCTCCAGCCAGTGAAGCCATTTGGGGTTGAACCAATAGATGGAAGACCTTTCTTTCCGTCTCTCCCTCTCTCTGTTTGTAACTCTGTCTCTCAAGTAAATAAATAAGTGTGAGGAGTGAGGACACTAATCCCATCAGACCAGAGTGCCATTTTTAGGACCTCATTTAATCTTAATTACTTCCTTAGAAGCCACATCTCCGTGTATAGCTACATGGTGGCGGGGAGGGAGATTGGCCTTCCACATATGAATTTAGGGGGGAGCAGACACATAAGCAGTGTCCCTAACATTGTAGGAAATAATCATGATTCTTCTCCTGATCATTCAGGCTTGTTAGGGTTATCTTACTGTTTATATGTATACTACTATCTTCAGCTATGGAATGAAAATTGATAAATCAAGCCTTCTGTGATTAACAGAAATTTTGAGGATTATAAGAGAAATATGGAAAAGAGTTCAGGCTTCTCAAAGAAGAAAAGGCAGTGTATAAATCAAGGCAGTTATAGCCGCTTGGGTTAAGAATTCCAGTGGGTTCGTTCATGTTGGCCACACTGACGTGTACCAGTGCCCAGTGATTCTCCCTCTTGCACATTTAGGCTTCCAGATCATTAGTTGGAGAGAAGCAAGCCTTTCCCTGGAGGAAACTCAGTCACTACCCTCCACCCACCCATAGACTCAGCGAATCTCCAAGACTCTCCAGAATGGACTTAAAAGTCATTTTGTCCAGCTGCCAGCATATTCCCTTGATAAGCAGACAAGTGGGAATATAAGATAAAAGTGCAGTTAATTCTCAGTTATTTGAATACAGAGCCTTCACAGACACAGAGTGAAAGATTTGTGTATTTGGAGGCAGTGATCCGGTCTCTTCTTATCTTTTCCTTCTCCAAGGTACATGATTACAAATCACTCCAGGGTTCCTCCAAGGACTGATTTCAAACTTTTGAAATCACATAAATTGAAGCCACCTTCATCTATAACCATGTTGATGCTGCCTTCATTTTCATCCCAGAAACTTTTGGCTGTTCCCCATTCAGAAGGGATTGACTGCATTTGCAGTAGGATGACAGAGGAATTACTCTCACTGATATTACCCTTCAGCTACATCCCAGCACCGAGAGACTCTGCTAACTGCTATTGCCATAATGACTAGCAATCACGGTACAATCACTGAAATGAATTAAATTATTAATTTCAATAGCACCCCATGGTGCATTTATAAATTCCACCATCTGGGGAACATAAATATGGAGGTCCACATTCTAAACTTGGAGGCATGATGCTGAGTGCCAAGGGCTGTATCTTTGAAGGCAGTAAAGATTTTTCAAGATACTATATGTGGAGCGGCAAGCTGTGCATTTCAGAGGAGGCTGTGTCCCTGGGTCTCTATTAGCTTTGCCATTTGTTTAAAGTTCTCTTCTCCCTTATTATTTTTTAACCATTTCTTATCAATAGACCCAATGTATAAAAATCTCAGTTTAGAAAGAGTATAAGATGGGAAATAAAACTCTGACTTAAACTCTTCTCTTCATTGAATTTCCTTTCAGTCTTCCCCCAAAGTCCCTTCTTTTATTGATCAGCTTTGAATACACACATCTCTGCGTTAATAAGTATGTTACCCTGAGATGGCTTTTCTTGGATTCATGAATGTCAGGATAATTGTTCCTGAAGCAGAGGGGATGGAAGATCCAGCATTGGTATATAACTTACTCTCATAAAAGAGATTTCATTCTCCTCCCTTACATGGAACCATTTGACCAGATGTTGGGGTTCAGTGAGCCTTCTCTGTTTGCCATCTGTGACATCCCCAAGGGCTGGCTAGAGAGGGGCACTTCTAAAGAGCATATGTAAATGACTTCCAGGGAGCCCTGCAGGGGCACTGTAGGCCGGCTCCTTCCTAATGTGGTTCACTAACTCAAAGCCAAGTAGCAGCCCAGTCCTCAGTTGCTGCCTATACCACAATTTCCTAATATCCACAACAACTAGATCTCTAATGCATGGGCTCACTTAAGTTACAGGAGAGAAACAGAGCTTTCTGAAGGATAAATAAATCTAAATCATCACTGTGGTAATTATGCAGCTCTTGGTCTTGTTGTCTGTGTCCAGGGCTTCAGTACAGTTTGTGTGCCTTTGCCAGCTGATGAGGAAGATGACAACTGAGCAGCAGAAGTGCTCCTGTGATTGCCTCTAAATGCATACATCTAATCTGATAGAGTTGAGCCAGCCCTGTAAATTAATGTGGGCCTGCAAGCCAGTGGACTTCTAATTGAGACTGAAGGCGTAGACTACAGGTCTCCTCCAGCTCCCATGCCATCACCACTGGTGGATGTTCATGGCCAATCAGTAAGACAGCTCTGGGATGTGAGGCTAAGGGAAAAATCTTTGGGGGATGTTATGCTTTTAGTAACTGTCTTTTAGGTTGATTCCCTTCAACTCCCAGTAGAGCCAAATATCAGAGGGTAGCTTGAGATAAGGTGATTGGGAGCTTTGGGAATGGGTAAGTTTGTTTCTGATTAGAGTTTTGTTTATTCATTGTTTTAGATGCCATTCTTGTAACTCTAGCAAATTAGCTTGCTATGAACCACATTAGGACAAGAGAATAAATAGAACCTGTATCACAGTGGATTTAAATGAAACTTCTGATCTTCATGGCAAGGTCCTTGCCTGCAGCTTCCCTTTCCTTCCCTGGGTTGCAAACACAAACAGACACCAGGTTTGAGGAGCTGGCCCTTGAGGGACTTCCCAGTCCTGAGTTTATTAACGACAATAAAGGACCCAAAATCAGTGATTTATGCAATTTAGCCACGGCGCTCCCCAACCTCTGCGAGAGTTAGTAGACTGGAATAATTACAGACTAAATAGTGATGATAAGGAGGAAATGTACTGTAGTTGGAGTTAGTGGGCTGAGAAAACAAATGTTTCCAGTCTCAGGAGATTCTGTTCGCTGTTATAAAAGGAAGAGAGGGCCAGAAGCAAAGAGACCTTGCTGTGATCTGTATGAGTTCAGTAGCCGGAAAAGACGATGCAAAGTTATCGTAAAAATCACAACGGTGATAAACACCAAAGAACCTTCAGCATCCTGCCCCCTGCTCAGCCTGCCAGCCAGCCATGGGAAGACAAGCAGCACTGCTGGGGAGCGGAAAACCATGGCTGGATGCTGCTCTGCGCTCAGAGCCAGTGCTGGGCGGCCTGGGGTACCTGTGTTTTGCAGCTTGAATTTGCTTCTTACTCAAACACAGGAGAAAAGTTCTCTCCTACAAAAGAAATGAGACGCTTCCTGTTCGGAGGCAAGCTGAGTGAAGCCCAGTGTGAGACAGTCCCAGCCACAGAGCTTGGGAATGACAGAGCTTTTCTCATTGGGTCTCAAAGTCGCTCACCTTAAGCAACAGCAGCAGTTCCACATTTCCCAGCTGCCCAAGGCCATGAGGGAGGGCCCAGCTATATGGGGAGCCCAGGAAGCCTGGCTGCCAGCCAGAGACAATGGCTCCTCACTGCAACACCTGTCTCCTTGAATCGCTCTACCTGGATAGACACCACTGTCTGACACTGCCCTGCCGGGAATAAGGGGAAGATGCTAACTGGCATTTCTTTCTGAGATGAAAACATATGGTTCCATTAAGGGGAGGTGGGGAGAAGGAAGATTCAAAAATCGCAGGCTGGCTCTGCCTTCAAGGACAAGTAGCATTAGAGAGAAGATGTTTTTTCACTATTTGAGCAGCATCTCAACAGCCTTCATCCCTGGAAGGCAGACTGCCTGCCTGAGTGTAGAAGACGAGTTCTACACAGACTCAGAACTACCTGTTTGGTGTCATGGCTTTTCCCGGTGAATTTCACTTTGGGATAAGAATTGATGGCTTAACTAGTTGACCCTTGGGGCCACAGGATTGAGAAAAACAATAAAACTTTATGGGGAATCATTTAGGGAAATCGCTATAAAATCTAGAGAAGTCACACTTTGGTGCCTTATAGTGACTTGTGGTCACTAGCAAGTGCATGTACATTGGCAGACATCCTGATGGGACACCCTTCATTCTTCCACTCTGTTGCTTCCCAAGTTTCTCATGGGCTTGCTTTTTCAGGAAGGCTTTCTGGGGAGGATTGGAAGAATCGATTCCTACAGGAGAGCTCTCTGGCTGCCCCAGGCCTAGCCCAGCCGCCCTGCAACACTGCCTGTCATACCCATAACCCAGCTGTAGCGCTTAGGTGTGCTGTGACACATCTCAGGGAAAGCTCTCTTCTCCTCTTCCAATGTGTACTTTCTGTGACTCTCCTAAGAGAGAGGAACCCTATACTGATATCTCTGAATGGCTGACTGCAAGCCTGTCCCTGAGGCAAGGACCTTTAGGGCTGCCTCCATACCTGCCACAAAACTAATCACAGAGTCTCCTACCTTAGAGAACATTCTGTAACTCTAGCTCAAACAAGACATATGGATTCCTTGGGTCCTTCACTGTGTGATTCTATTGGGCATCATAGGCCATTACTGGGAAGTTCAGGCTCTCTCACACCACCAAGGCCCCTTCTGATCTTGAGCAGAGGCAGCGTTGTTTTGCTTCCAAAGAGGGGTGGCACAATATCCAGCACTATTTGAACTACCAAGAATCAGGTCTAGATCCTCGTTCTCTGATTGTCCAGGTAAGTTGTTTTGCCTGGCTAGCTGATACTTGGCCCCTAACCCTTTATGGTATGGTTCTCTGGACAACAGACTCTGAGACAGATTTGTGTGCAGGTGCCCTCAGAAGGAATCAGAGGAAGCAAGGTTGGGCAGAGGGGGAAGTTGAATCATGAAGCATTTATAACAGAGCCTGGCTGATCTCACAGTGAGCCCTGGAGCCAGGATGACCCTTTACAGTGGTCCTGAATGGAGGCCAGGGTGCTAGGAATTTTGTATTCCTGATCCTGGGTGAGTTGGGATGTGAGCCAATCACCATGGCAGCCTTTGGTGATAGGTGAGGCCTGCCCCAGGTGGAGGAGTATAACCTTGGTGAAACAAAGCTGTTCTCTTCAGTCAAGGGCAAGGGCCAGTTATGAACAGTCAGGAATTGACTTCCAGCTGCTGTGAGAATGAGTGTCTTGGTCTTTAAGGAGCCTGTGTACACCATGGGAAACGCTGTATACCACCCCCTGATTCATGCTTCACTGCGAAGTAATTTACCCAACCTGGGGACAGTTCCTACAGGATTCTGGATGGTATCTTTCCTGGAAAAAATTAGGATTAATTATAGAAGTAACTACAGTTCCCACAGTGATAGCTGGTCTTAGTGTCACAACTGATGCTCAGCTCTCTCCTCCACTGCCAATTTCACAACTTCCCATACCCTTTGCACCTCTACCTGCAGTTAGCACCTGCACTACAATAGCGCTCACTCAATAGGCCAACAAACCTGCATGAGGGCTCCTCCTGCTACCACGTGTGTCCATTCCACTTATGCAAACCACAGCCAATGGCCACAGTGCCTTCATTGACCCAGCAGGCCCAGCGCAAGCCAGAACCAGACTAGAGTTTCATTTATTGACTGATTCTCATAAGCTTCTACTCCATCATGGGATCCATGATGATATTTGAGTCCCTAGTTATTGATAAAACCTCAAACCTTGTGTCTGGGTATATCTGGATATTCCCCATTCTCTAGTGTATGGTTACTAGAATCAATGGCCACAGGTACTTTCAGAAAAGAACTAGAGGAATTCTTACTGCAAGCCTTTGCCATGGTGCTGCAGTGTTCTTCATCATGGGACCTGGCCTCTCCTGCAGGTGATGGACCTCAGGTAATGGGCTTCAGATGATGGACTTAGATCCAGAAATAGTGCAAAGAATCATAACTTTTATTGGGACAGCTATCCCCAATCTCTTGATCTCCCAACCTTGTTTCCTTAAGGTTGCATAACCTAAGAGGTCCTCTTGTCAGTGGCTCATAGTTTGTCCCTAGGAATACTAGGTTCTACCAGTCATCTTCAATGTCTCTCTGCCTGCTTTGCTGACCTTGAGGTTCATCAAATTGCCCTCACCTTGCTTCTCACAGGTGTATGCCACTGCTTGGCTTCTATTACACAGCCATCCTGTCTTCCCCATTGCTACCAGGGAACCCAGTTTTGTAGCAGCAACTCCTACCATCAGCATTTGCCAACAGAGAACAGCCACTGCTGGGTGTCTGAATCATACAAGTGCTCCTCTTATCAACATATTCCTTATCATTTTCATAAATAGATCATGCTCTGAGTGCTCCCACTGACTAGTTTTTTCAGGCTTACCTAAGTGTTGGAAGTTAGGATCCTCAAGAGGCAGACTCGGAGGTGGAGTTTAGTGCATAGGAAGTTGATTAGAACTGTTCTTGGGATTAGCACCCATGGGAGAAAGATGACAAAAGGGGAAGTTGGCCTTGGATGCGGTTTTAAATCAGGTCTCAGTTGTCTCCTCATGAAGGACTAAGGTTGAGCTGGCCCTTCTGAGCTGTCCTGAGTTGGAGTGAGTGGGCCAGACACTTGAACACTCACATCAAGCAGTCATGGTGAGCAGGCTGCTCTTGGGACAGGGACATGGTCCTGGGAAAGGCAGCTCCATTCAGCTGATGGCAGTTTCCAGGGAGACCAGTGAGCCAAGCACAGTCAGCTGACAGTATTCCAAGCAACTGGGGAAATGAGACTTCATTCCTAAAGAGGGATCTGCAAGGTGCATCCCAGGGTCCACTACACTAGTCCAGCCACTACACATGCCCGCCTCTAAGAGCCTTTCCATCTCTTTGCCACCATCTGCCACCACAGTCTGTGATTTCTACTTCACTTAGTGTGAATTCTCTCCAAGAGTGTGGGTCATTTCCAAGTTTCCAAGAGCCATCAGCAGGGTCTGAGCACTGTCTCCTGGGTTCTTGCAAGGGGGCTAAATTCCTCGTTACAGGAGAATGCTTGATCAGATGTCTATTCACACTATGGTCTAGTCCTTCAAGCCCTCAGGATCAAATCCCATATGAACTCCCCTGGCTCCTGCCAGTCCAATTGGCTGGGGCATGCAGCCCCTTCACTGCCTAGTTCCTTGCTTTCCTTTGCAGGCACAACTGGTGACCAGATGGGGAATAGAGTGGATTCTGTGGGGGATGTGTCTTACAAGGCAGAGGCTTCAGCATCATATTCCAGCAAATACAGCACACTAACTTTTTTTTAGAGAGGAGGAGAAGGAGGAAGAGGAGGAGAAGGAGGAGGAGCAGGAAGAGGAGAGAGAGAGAGAGAGAGAGAGAGAGAGATGAGAGATATCTTCCATCTGCTGATTCACTCCCCAAATGACCACAATGGCTAGGGATGGATCAGTCTGAAGCCAGAAACCCAGAGCTTCTTCCAGGTATCCTGCATGGGTGCAGATGCTAAACACTTGGGCCATCTTCTGCTGCCTTCCCAGCTGCATTAGCAGGGAGCTGGATTGGAAGTGGAGCAGCTGGATCTTGAACCGGCACCTATATGGGATGCCGGCATCACAGGCAGAGGCTTAGACTGCTACGTCACCATAATGGCCCCATCACACTAACTTTTTAACAGAGTAGGGTGGTCATTTCTGCAGCCTCAAAGGTACTAGGGAGTCCAGGGATTTAGGATTTCTGAGCTTATCAAACCAGAGAGTGCCATCCCAAGTCTCAGAATCCCAATCCTTCTAAATCAGGGCTCTGACTCTGGCACAGAAGACTCCCTGGGGTTGAGAAATATTTGCTACCCTTACAATTATGCTCAGGGCTTTTTATGTCCTATGGCTGCAAGCAATGAGAGTCTCTTTATATGTTTCCAAGTCAGCCATTTGGCTTTTGCTCTTCACCTTCAATTGGTGATTAAACAACCTCAGCTTCCCACTGTCTTTTTCCAAAGCATCAGGAACACCCAACAACTACCATCCAGTTTCATCATCCTTAAAAATCATTACTTCCATCAATCCTTCAAACATCTCAAGATATTCCATTTCTAGTGCATTCCATTCTACTGGAACCCCTTCCCAACTCACCACTGGTAAAAATCCCAACAGTTGGACCACTCAGCATTCCAGTGCTAGCAGAACTATACCTTCCCAGCTGGCCGGCAGATGACCCACCAATAACATTCCTTTTAAGGTCTTACTCCTTAGACCACCTTTGAACCAGTTCTCTAAGGTCATATACCCAGGGAAAATTTTCCGAGATCTGCATGCAAGTAATTTATTGCAAAGTGTCTTAAGGAGCACTGGGAGGACATAAGAGAACATTGTTGAAGAAGTTGTAATAGAGTCCTCAGACAATCTCGTGAGGAACCCTAGGATGGTCCTTCCGAATTGTACCATATTGAGACACAGAAGTTAGGTTTTGTGACTCCAGATCAACTGGTCATTTGATATAAGTTGCTGAGTTGCCCCTGGAGGGAGCATAAACTTGGGCAAGGAAGCTCCCTTTAGCTGAGGGCAATGAAGAGAGGAACCTTTAGTCGGTTCTCCCAGCAACGAAAGGAATGCATGCCTTGATTTTGAGGGAGATCAGGACAGTCCACTGCACTGAGTGTCCACTGCACTGTCCCAGCCCTACACACTGGGTTCTACTGCTGCCTTGCAAGAGCTTCCCCGTGTCTTCCCTTCCAAGTGTAGCTCTATCTGACCTAAAGTACCTACTCCTCTACTCAGCTACATACTCACTGTGTGTGTGTGTGCATGTACGTAAATATGTGTACTTTTGACCATATAGGCCAACTTTCAGCAAGAGTTCTGGGGCACAGAAGAAAAAGAGGCCAAGAAGTTTTCTGAAAACTCACTGTGCTGTGTTCTAAAGGGTGCCCTGGCCAGAAGCTCTTCCATCTGCTTCTGTGGGAGGGCTCTACTGGAGTGCGGAGAGTAGGGAATCAATGGGAAAGATGAGAGGGAGGACCAAGTAGCTTATGTGTCCTTAGATAGGAAATCAGTGAAACATCAAGATGAGGCCTGAAAGGCCACACCTACTTTATTCTATAGGGGGTCGGACTTTGGAAGAAAGAGATGTAGGGCCATGTTTCTCAAAGAGTGTTCCATGAACACCTACACCAGCAGCTACCAGCAGAGCTGATTAAAGAAACCCATTTCAGACCCCACCTGGTATACAGGGAGACTCAGTGTCTGGGACTGAAACCTCATAGTTGTGCCTGCTTCACAAGTTACTCTGATATACTGTGAGCGCTAAGGACATTCTGATCTGGATGTCTGGGCTGTTGCTGCAGGGGTGGCTGAAGAAAGATCCAGCCTCCTTTACGAGGAATTGGAAAGAGGTGGGGTGCAGGTGGTAGACATCTCCGAGAGTTTCTCTTGCCCTGTTTGCATGCAGGAGTTGTTCCCATGTGAGTCTTAGGCTTGCTAGACATGTGCTCCAAGGAAGCAAGACCCAGTCTAGCCTGCACAGTCCCTACAGCAGTACTAGCCAATGTGCCAACAGTCACCAGAAAACATTCAGCCCGTGAGAGTCTTCGCAATATTGTCAAAGAATGGCAGTAATTGTGGCTGTGAGCTAGCACAATGCTGAAAATGGAGTTAAAAACGTTTTGCAAACGTGTTCAGATATTTGCAAACTGGTAAAAATCGACTAGCCAAATGATGGACTTTTTTTTCCCACTTAAACTGAATTATGTGATACCTATCACATAAAGAATGAATCCTAGAACTTACATTTATATGTCTTAGAGCCAACAGACTCTTTTAAGATAATGAACAAGAGAACAATAAACCAAGGAAGATTCCCTCTTGGAAAGTTCCCAGGGTCCAATTTAACTCTGGTCCTAGAGGACTTGTTTGGTTCTTTCTCCCTGGCCTCGGAAAACAGGGAATCGCAACTGCAGAAGCTTCAAATTGGCTTTGTCAGGGGGGACACTCCCGCGCACTCCGGAACATCCGTCTTGGGGTGGTTCTCCCAACACCCTTCCTCACCTTCCAGAACAGAAATGACAGTGACAGCCATTTTCATTAGAATGAGCCCTAATGTGAGGCTGGGAAAATTCTTAGAAATCACTTGTGGATAGTGGAGAAGCTGTCTCTTCTTAGCAAATCAGCAGTCGTAAGGCTTTTCTTGGCTCCAGGTGAAGAGGTGACTTCCCTCTTTGATTTAGTATTCATAATTGGGCTGTCTGTTAGCTGAAGTGGTAAGAAAACAATGCTAATGAGGGCAGGGGTTCAGCGCCCACGTGGGTCAGTCACTGTTCCTTTGTTCTTGGGCCAAAAGTCTGTATCCTCTAACTGTGTCCAGCTACTATGACGACAATAGAGGTTGGAGAGAGCGAGGGAATGTGGATGGCTCTCTTTAATTCTATTCTTCCTACCATGGAAAATAACCCCAAGTTCATGTCCTTCTGCCAGCAAAGTCATCTTCAGGGTTGAAGAACTGCCCATTAAGAAGCTGTAAAGAAAAGAAAAGGTATAGTTTCAGAGCAGTGTGAAGGAGGCTGAAGCAACAAGGTCAGTGATTACAGACAGAGCATCAAGTTGCTTATCTGTGCTGATGAGAAGACAGCAGTAGCTCATTTTCAATGCCATATTAGCCAAAATTTCAACATTTCCTAGACATTTGTTTGGGAATAAAGTGGGTTGGAGCTTCATCTCTTATCTCTTTTTTAAGCCACTATCTATTGGAGATCCTTTAAATGGGTAATAAAATGCTTGTAGATATCCAGGAAAAGAAGGCCTGAGTATTCCCACAAGGAGGATCTCAGCATTGCAGCGACTTAGGTCTGACTTTTTTTCACAATTCACAATCCCCTCATGTTATACACTATTTCTTCAGAATTACTATGTCATGTCGCTATGTAGCACCATGATTCAAAGAAGGCACTAATGTTGCATTATGGGAAAACTATGGGCTTCTATGTTGGGCATACTTAATCTTGCGACTCCCTACCTTTGTGTATGTTTGTGTGTGTTTGTAAATCCCTGGGAAAGTTACTTAATTGCTTTGGGTTTTGATCTGTTTACTGCTAAAGTGAGGATATCAACGCTTACCTTCTATTCTGTTGAAAGGATTCTATGGGAGTATATGAAGTCTGGCAGGTCTAGTGTGGTACCCGGAATATTCTAAGCATTTTCTCTAATGACTAAAACTGTTACTAATATTGCATAGTTCTTTTCATTGTTTGGGAAGTCTCTCCACTTAATTGCAAACTCATATGTATAGAACGTACATTATTAATAACTCATTAGCAGATGCTATTGGTGGTCTTCCTATACTATCACGTATATAGGTTCCTGTACCTACTACCACAGTCAGGATACAGAACAGTAGTAGTTACACACAGACACCCCTCCGTGCTCCAAATTCCCAAGTATGTAACCTTCTGAAACTGGCTTTTTTTGTTCACTCAGTATAATGCCTTTGAGACTCATCTATGTAATTGTGTATATCAATATTCATCCCTTTTCATGACTCAGCAGTATTTTACTGTCTGGATACAAGAGTGTATTTATTGATTGATTTATTGAAGAATACTTGAATTGTCTCCAGGTTTTGGAGATTATGAGTAATACTGCTTTAAATATTCACATACAATTAATTCTCAGCCTTTTGGCTAAAATCAAGTGTAAATATTCACATGAAGGTTTTAGTGTGACCATAAATTTTCATTTCTCTAGGGTATATCCCTGGGAGTGAGTTTGCTGTATCATATGGAAAGTAAATGTTGAACTTTATAAGAAGCTACCAAACTTTCCCAGAGCGGCTGCACAGTTTTGCACTCCCAGCAGCAATGTGTGAATTCCAGTGGCTCCACACTCTTGCTAACACTTGATATTACCATTACTTTTATTATGTTAGGCATTCTAATGTCAGTAGTGGCATTTCCTTGTGGTTTCATTTGCATTTCCCTAATGGCTAATGATGTTGAGCGTTTTTTAATTTGCTTATTTGTCAACATGTATTTTCTTTGGTCAAGTGCCTCAATCTTTTGCTCATTTACTTAATTGGTGATTTGTTTTCTTAGTGTTGAGAATTGAATTATATTGAATTAGAATTATATTCTAAATATAAGTCGTTTGTCAAATACATGATTTCCAACTATTTTCTCGCCGTCTGTCGTCTTTTGAATCTCATGATCATAATTTTTTTTAAAAATAAGGATTGTTGGGTTTATACACCAAATTCTTTTAAAATTAAATACACATACTTTACACACACACACACACACACACGCGGTATTCAAAAAGGTCATAAAAATGGAATTAATGGTTAGTGTATTTTGGTCCAGAATTTTTAAAAAAATATTTATTTATTTTCATTGTATTTGAAAGGTAAAGAGATATTGAGAGACAGACATACAGACAGATAGACAGATACACACACACACACACACAGAGAAGAGGGAGGTAGGGAGGTAGAGAAGAGAGAGAGGGAGAATCTTAACTCCCTTGGTTTTCTGCCCAAATAGCCAGGGCTGGGTCATCCTGAAGACAGGAGCCTAGTGGCAGGAACCCAAGTACTTGAGCCATCACCTGCTGCCTCCCAGGGTGCATATTAGCAGGAAGCTGGAATTAGAAGTGGAGCCAGGACTTAAACCCAGTCACTACAATACGGGATGAAGCCATGTCAAGCAGCCTGTTAACAACGGTGCCAAATGTTCACCCTGATGCAATAAGGAAAATAAAATGAAGCCCATGCACACATATTGTTTTTTCATAATACGCATTTTCCACGAACTTTTTGATACAAGTGTATGATAATTGGGAAAGGCAATATGGAAAAAGATAATGACTTGGGACTCACACAATCTTGGGTTTGAATCTTGATTGACTTACCCATTAATTCTTGTACCACAGACCAGACGGTTAGCTTCCCCATCTGTAGATTATAGATAATAACAGTACTTACCACCAGGCTTGCTATGAGGATTCGATGAGATAATGAATTTCAAGTGCCAGGGCATTTTAAATATTCAGATTCAGTTCAGATTATAATATTCTCTTTCACCTCCATGCCTCTTTGTAAGCTACTCCCTCTGCTTCTACTATTCTTCTGCCTCCACCCCATACTCCTCATCCCCTGAATTCCAAGATTTCTTAGTTGCCTAAAATAATTTGTATTCAAGGAACACCTCCAGTGGGGGCCAGGTGCTCCTCCTTAGTGCTCCCATAGCACCTACAGGAGCTTCCGTAACAAGGGCAAACGAACTCATGCCAGGCAGTGTTCGATGGGCAGTGTTTGAATGAATGACTTCTTGTCATGCTTTGCCTGGCCAAGCAGTGTTTGATGGGTGAATGAGTGAATGACTTCATGTCGTGCTTTGCCTGGCCAAGCAGTGTTTGATGGGTGAATGAGTGAATGACTTCATGTCGTGCTTTGCCTGGCAGTTGCAAATAGCCATTTCCTGTGTGCCTGAAAGGCAAACTTAAACTCCACGAATGGATGTAACTGACTTAGACCAGGACCCTGCCGGGGATCGGCCCAGCAGACATGCATCTTTGACAAGTTGGATGCTGAATGAAGAAACTTGACGGCTGCGCATCTATTTACTTTTAGCACATGCCATAAAAATTAAAAATACATTGTAGCACAAGTGCAGTATTTAGTGTCTCACTTTAATTACAATCAAGTGTGTTGCTAAATAGTCTTGAGAAAACCTTAATGACCAGCTGTTCTACCCTTTTCCCATATGTCAGAAATGGTTTTGGAAATCACATTCTGGGACAGTAAGGTTGTATAATTAGACAGTGTATAGTTAACACTTCGAGATTTTCCCCTTAAACTGAGGACCCTGTACACTAACATATTGTGTGACTCTGCCAGTTTGGCGCAATACAATTAAGTGATGTGCCAAACAGCAACAGAGATATGCAAACGCCATCAGACGTGCTATGATTGCATCGTTATCTCCTCATGTCTTTTTCATCGTTAGGATTGTATGCTTTTGTGTGTGTGTGTGCGCTATGCAATATTCAGCATGTACGGCTGACAAATAAACTTAGTAAAGAAGGCTGTAAATTTTTAATATTCCCTTCGTAATGCCATTTATCTCATTAGAATTAGATGTGAGAGTGGCTTTTGCATCCTTGCAAACAAAGAGCTATCACTCAAATACACAGCAACCGTTTAAGGAGACAACAAAATGTAAAATTCCCTCTGGTTTGTAATCAAAACTGGTATTTTAGTTTGCTTCTGGTGGAGAAAAGAGGATTTTATCTACCACCAAACTGGATCTGAGAGATAAAAGAAGTTGAATCTCAAAAAAAAAAAAAAAATAGAATATTATGACAATAAGTCCTAAGTTGCTTGCAGTCCTTGATTCAGAGCTTAATGAGTTGTTTTGAAAACACAGTGACATTTTGTTTGATTAAATTTGGCTAATTCTTTGATTTCTGAGTGTAGCCTGAGATGGAAATAGAAATATAAAATAAGGAATTGGGAAAATTCTATCAACTGGATAATATTCTTGGGCATCTCTTGCTCCTTCTCTCCCAAAGAAAATGTCCCTGATATTGTCCCAAATCACAAGTCAAAAACAGAACTCTATTTCTGGTCAGAATTGTCCATATAAATACATACAAGGCCAAGTCATAGCTGAAGCTTCCTTGAGCTTCAAAGTGGCAAATTCATTTTGGAAAAGGGCTCAGAGGAAGCTTCGCTGCTCTGATAAGACCAATTTACAGCATTTTTCTCTTCCTCACTTGTATTTCCAATGACTTATTTAGATGGAAGCCCTGGCAGTTCTAACCATGTTTTACATCTTGCTTTGTCTTCTTAATTCTAATGCTGTTCAATTAATATTCAGAATAGTGGAGGTGATGTGCTGTTTTGGAAAGACTTGAATACAACCCAATGCTTTGGGAAGCTGACTCTCAAGAGGATTAATCAGCATTTAAAACTCACTTTAATAAAAATCTCATCTTGCACCATGAAGCATGCATGAGACTTTTCATTTTCAAATGTTTTTGTTTAATAATATGGCATCCTTTGCCCCAATTTTTAACATATTTTCAGATCAATTCTGTCATGACCCTTGCACATAATTAGAAACTTGCAATTCAAAATATAAAGGTATCCTTTTGTATGGCACAGCAAACTATATTTCCATCACTAACGGTAAGGGAGCAATAGTTGGCTATAACTTAGTAGTTAACATTTCAGTTTTTTTCTTCCCATTTACATCCAAAGAGTTGTCAGCCTTTTTTTGATTGTTTCCAAGCTCAATTAGCCAAACCCAATCCTTGAAAAGAACTAAAAAGTGTGTTTAAATAATGACAAATGTGGCCAGGACTTGTGCAACCAAGGTTAGGGTGTCACGTGGGACTCCTGCATCCCATAGCAGAGAGCCTCGGTTTGAGTCCTGACTCTGCCCCTTATTCCAGCTTCCTGCCAATGTGCACTTTGGGCGGCAGCAGGTGATGATTCAATTATTTGAGTCCCTGCTACCCATGTGGGAGACCTGGGTTGAGTTCTTGGCTCCTGGCTTTGGCCTGGCCCAGGCCTGGCTGTTGTGGGCATTTGGGATGTTACCTCTCTGTCTTTCTGACTTTCGAAATAAATAAATAAATAATGATCTACAGCAATAGGACATTTTGCTGAAAACGGTATGTGCTAAACATTCAACGTGGCATTTATTAAACAAGTTTCATGATAGGTGGTCTCCTTTCATTTTTTTTTTTTTTTGACAGGCAGAGTTATACAGTGCGAGAAAGAGACACAGAGAAAGGTCTTCCATTTTCCGTTGGTTCACCCCTCAAAAGGCTGCTATGGCCGGCACACCGCGCCAATCTGAAGCCAGAAGCCAGATGCTTCCTCCTGGTCTCCCATGCGGGTGCAGGGCCCAAGCACTTGGGCCATCCTCCACTGCCTTCCCGGGCCACAGCAGAGAGCTGGACTGGAAGAGGAACAACCAGGACAGAACCCAGCGCCCCAACCGGGACTAGAACCCGGGGTGCCAGCGCAGCAGGCAGAGGATTAGCCAAGTGAGCCGTGGTGCCGGCCTTCATTTGTTTTTAAATAAGCATAAGTAACATTGAGTAATTTCCTTGTGGTTGAAGGCAAAGGAAAACAAACTAGAAAAAAGTGGCCCGAGTATTCCTGATGTATAGCCACACAGGAATGAAATAGAAATAGAAAAGAAAGATGACTGTGAAAGCAAAAAAATAGAAGAAAATTGTTGTTTTATCCTGGCAGAGTGATCAGTTCTTTTATGACCAGAAATAAAGTCAGGTGAGAAGGTGTTTCTTCCCCTTTCTCCCTCCTTAGCCTGCGGGCTTGTTCTCTGGTCCAAACAGCTGCTTTCCTTGTGCAGTGGCCCAGTCTGCTTCCTGGCCATCACTGGAGAGAAAGATCTTCTTCACAGTACTAAGGTGGCCCGGCAAGGACTTTATTGTTCCCATTACTTGAATTTAGAAATTCAGTTTCCATAAAGGGGACTCATGCAATCACTCTATTAGTTTCCATATTAAAGCAGTAAACACCATAGAGAAAATTCTTTTTTAAAAATTGATTGATTTGAAAGGCAGAGTGACAAGGACAGAGGGCAAGAGGCAGGGCTGGATCCTAGGCACTCTGATATAGGATGATATAGGATGCGAGTACCCCAAGCAGCAGCGTACCCCACTGTGCCACAGTGAATTCTTATCACTGCTGATAAGGTCTCCCACATGGGT
Source organism: Oryctolagus cuniculus (assembly GCF_964237555.1). NCBI lineage: Eukaryota > Metazoa > Chordata > Mammalia > Lagomorpha > Leporidae > Oryctolagus > Oryctolagus cuniculus. The sequence goes on along the minus strand of NC_091444.1, from coordinate 28,154,376 downwards.
AGCAGGGACTCAAATAATTGAATCATCACCTGCTGCCTCCCAAAGTGCACACTGGCAGGAAGCTGGAATAAGGGGCAGAGCCAGGACTCAAACCGAGGCTCTCTGCTATGGGACGCAGGAGTCCCACGTGACACCCTAACCTTGGCAGTGATAAGAATGGAGTGAATTCTTATCACTACTGGGCATCATTAGGACGCCTAGTGTGGTCTGTAAGTTCTGTTCACAAAATCCACGTGAAAGGCCCTGTCCAACACCTGCTCAGCCCAGACCCACCTTTGCAGTAGTGGGATCCCTGCTCTTCCCTGAGCAGCAGCCCCTTCTGACTTCCCCGAAGCCTGCCGCGGAGAGGAGCATGAGGGAAGAGCTAAGAGGATGGCTGAGGTGCTGGAGAGGAAGGGACCTGAAGGAGCCATAAGGCAGGGCTACGGGTGGAGGAGCTGCCGTTCGGAGAGGCTGCAGAACACAAACTTCAGGGATCGAAGGCATGACTGTGGCTGTGCAGTGAAGCACTCACATTGTACCAACGCTCCAGGGCTGGTGCTGTGCATAGACAGTGAAAGACCTGAACCTGGGAGAAGCATGGGGCCAGCGTTGGACTGAAAGTCCAGGGCCACGTGCTAGTGGTGAGTGCCTTTTGAGGCACGTGCTGAGCCCATTTGTGGAGTATGGGGAATGGCTTGGATCAGAAGACTGAGAGGGCCATGAGTTCTGTCTTTCTACAAGGAAACAGACTTGGGATTAAGAGTGTCTCTTTCTCTGTTGAAGAGTTTTGAGTGTCAGTGTCTGTTTCTTGCTCTGTAGCCTCTTATGGCCACACACGTCCACAAGTTGCTAGGGATGAAGCAGGTGACAGAGCTGTGCCATGGGCCTGCGTGGGTACCCTGTCCACTCTACAGGGGGTGGGGGCTGTGACATGGATGCACTTTCCCGGGATCCTGGCATTTGGGGAATGTGCTGAGCTTCCTGGAGAAAGGTTGCATCACCTCTGTATAGGGAACAAATTATGAACATTTTAGTAGGCTAAAGACCCCCTCTGACTCATAGCCCAACATCATCTGTCAAAATCGCAGCTAAGATCATGTCAGTTTCTGGCTTTAAAGCTTAAATGGTTCCCCTAGCCTATTTATTTATTTATTTATTTTTTTTTTTTTTCTGAAAGAGTTAGAGAGATAGAGAGAGAGAGAGGTCTTTAATCTACTGGTTCACTCCCCAAATGATTGCAAGGGCCAGAGCTGAGCTGATCCAAAGCCAAGAGCCAGGAGCTTCTTCAGGGTCTCCCAAGTGGGTGCAGGGGCCCAAGGACTTGGGCCATCTTCTACTGCTTTCCCAGGCCATAGCAGAGACCTAGATGGGAAGTGGAACAGCCGGGACTCGAACCAGCGCCCATATGGGATGCCGGCACTGCAGGCCAGGGCTTTAACCCACTGCGCCACAGCGCCACTGCACCATAGCTCCAGCCCCTCCCCTAGCCTATTTAAAAAAAAAGATGCCCAAGCTTTAGTGTTACCAACAAACAGTTCCTTCAGCGTCTATCTCACACCACCCCTCTGTCTTGCATCTTCTGCTATCCTCAGGCACTCTGCTTGTGCTGAAGTCAAATTAGCCTACATGTTGCTCCTTCCATATGAAATGCTCTTTCTAACACTGAGCTGCTGCTGATGGAAGACCCCCTCCTCTGCCCTTTCCCTGATGGAGAACTCCTACTCACCCCTCAGTACCCAGCTCAAATGTTACTTCCTCTCCATGGTTCTTTCAGAACCCTCATGATGCCTTTCCTTCCTTCCACTTCCCCCACTCCACCTCCACTCAGGAAGAAGCAATTGATAGCTGTGCTCCCTTCTTGTTGCGTTTATCACCAATGCCTTAGGTGTATCCTGTTTAGTTTCTCCCTCAAAAATTCTCTTATCAAAGGGTTACAGTTCATCCAACATTGTTTAATCCAACATTGTTGATTCAAACATATTTGTTGATGTAAATACACCCTTAATAAGTACTAAGGGAATTTCAGGATCTTAGAAAGGAATACCAAGAGTTTACAGTCAAGAGTTGATTTGTTTTCCTTAGTTACATCAAATATGATCATATGTCAATTAAGAACTTCAGTCTGCTCTCAAGATTTAAGAACTTTCTCCACATATATGGCTATAAATAGCAATTCTACATCTAATAACCTCAGGTATATCTATTTATATTCTGATCTTAGAAAAGCTTAGAATGTAATTAGATTGATTGCTTGGTTTAGACTGTGTATCTAATAAGACTCTCTACCTCCAAAGGGACTGGAATTTACTTTGTGGATCTCTGAAAAGGATTTGATCTGATTCAGTGTAATCTGATCACTGAAAGAATTATTTCAAAATATATGGTTTTCTCTACCATGGCATGGGTAGGGAAAAGCCACATTACTTTGTTAATTGAGAAAAAGTTCGAAAGGTAAGAGCAACCCCTTTTCCCACCATACACAGGAGTGCCTGTCACACCCTCTCCAAAGTCGCAATGTTTTCTGCACACAAGATCTCAAACTGAGTCAAGAAAACTACAACTCAGTTGGAACAGGAGTCAGAAAACTACAGCCCAAAGGTTAAATCCAGAGCCCTGCTTATTTGTGTAATAATAACATTTTATTGAAACACAGCCAGGCTCACGTATTCTCATATTGTCTGTGAATGCTTTTGTGTGACATGGCAGAGGTGAGGAGTTGCAACAGAAACTGTAGGACCCTCAAAATGGAAAATATTTACTATCTGGCTCTCGGCAGAAAATATTTGCCAATGCTAGACCTAAGAGTTTCATTTTCTTTTCTTTAAAAAAAAAATGCCTAAAGCAGATGCCTGAGCCCAACATTAGGCCCATTGATAACCAAAGAAAGAGTCACAGTGATTTGTATTTTTCAGAAGTTCTGCAAAAGATTCTGATTAGAGATTCCTCATTTTTTTTTCACAAGAGGTTATCCATAAACCGTGCCAAGCAAATTCTCACAGCACAAGGAATGTCCTTCCAAAGCAGGTAGCATATTTTACTCATCTTTGCAATGGTAATACCCAACATAAGTAGATGTCAACAATACTTTTTCTAAGTGACTATGAACAAACAGACAAAGTGAGGGTGCTTAGATTACAGATACAACAGGACCCACTCAAAATCACAATACACTGCAAGCACTCTCTCAGGCCTCAACACCTCCCCTGCTACTTTCTAGTGGGATTTCTCTCTTTCTTCTGACTGCAGCCTAACCTGGAAAAAGACAAAAATGTCACTGATCATCTGTGGGTATGAAATTTTAAAAATAATTTCCAAGAGATGCAAGCCTTGGTCTGCATAAATGAGGCCGTCTTCTCACTGCTTGGGACACACAGGGAAAAAAAGTCAGCTCATCATGAGAAATGGTGCAGATGGTATATTTGGCATCACCAGCCTGCACAGATCAGAGATGCATTTATTTACATGATTTTGTTTGCATTGTGACCATTTATCTAGGCCCTTGCTCACATTTAACCTTTAGAAGGGTCAAGAGGGTGTGAGCCATTTTGCCCTTGGGATTGGATGGAGTGAGTCTCCTGTAGTGGGGATGTTTGCATTTCCTGCTACCTGCAAAATACTCATTTCTTACAGCATCAGAAAACATTTGGTTATGTTATCTCATAGGTCCAGAGGAGTGTGGCGTGTGCCAAATTTAAGAGCCATTGCCAAATGCCATAGTCTGCATTCTGTAGACAGAGCACGCCAGTGGAACTGGTGCTAACTAGTTATAGATTCCAGCTCTTGCCTCAGAAGCAAAGAATCCCTGTTAGTCATTTCCAGTGGGGATTCTCTGTTTGCCTTTGGTGAGATGGCTTTGTGTCTGTTCAGACACTGACCTGTGGGCACAGTTGACTGACCACTGTGCCTGACCTCTTTTAGGTTGGGATGGTGACATCTGAAAGCTGCACTGAATGGTCCAAGACCATCAGGTAACTGGGAAATGTGAAAAACAGCATAGTGCCTTAGACAGAGCCTTGGAGAGCTTCATTCTAGACTTGAAAATTTCATTTGCTGGGATCAATTACTGGAGCTCTCATCTGTAATATGGGCACAAATCATCTAATCTCTCTGTACTTCCGTTTTCTCATCTGCCACCAGGAATTACTGTAGAGCTGTTATGATAATCACACTATGGGTTGGACGTGTCCCCCAGAATCCATGTGTTGGAAGTTTAATTCCCCCAAGTCATATAATAATGGAGGCTGGTGCCGCGACTCACTAGGCTAATCCTCTGCCTTGCGGCGCTGGCACACCGGGTTCTAGTCCCGGTCGGGGTGCCAGATTCTGTCCTGGTTGCCCCTCTTCCAGGTCAGCTCTCTGCTATGGCCTGGGAGTGCAGTGGAGGATTGCCCAAGTCCTTGGGCCCTGCACCCGCATGGGAGACCAGGAGAAGCACCTGGCTCCTGGCTTTGGATCAGTGCGGTGCGCCGGCCGCAGCGCACTGGCCGCAGTGGCCATTGGAGGGTGAACCAATGGCAAAAAGGAAGACCTTTCTCTCTCTCTCTCTCTCTCACTGTCCACTCTGCCTGTCAAAATAATAATAATAATAATAATAATAATAATGGTATTTGGAGGTGAGACCTTTGAGAAGTAATTAGGACTAGATAAGATCATTAGGGGTGGATTCCCATGGTTGCAGTAATGGCTTTATAACAAGAGAGACCTGAATTAGCTTGCCATGTGATGCTCTGTGCTGCCTTGGAATTCTGCACAGTCCTCATCAACCAGCAGGCTCACACTAGATGTGGCCACTCAACCTTAGACCTTCAGAATCATGAGCTGAACAAATCTTTATGTATGACTTACTCAGTCTGTGTTATTCAGTCACAGAAGTGGAAAACAGATGAAGACAATCCGAGATAATCCATACAAAGCATGTGGCATGGCCAATGGCACAAAGTAAGCTCTCAATAAAAGTTGTTGCTATGATTATCATTCTTTATACATGCGTCTTACCTAATGCCCATGGTGGTTGAGATACTAAATGGAATAACTAATGTTAAAGTGCTCTGTGAATGTGCAGAACTTGGCAGATGTGAGGAATTTTTATTTCTGAGGGGTGTAAGAGTAATTGCTCTTAGAGCCTGTATGTTAAAGCTGACAAGAAATGAGCTTTTGACCAAGAGTTCCTACCCTATTTGAGATTAGAAGCTACTGTCCATTTTTCTGAACCTTTGAGAGACCAATGACTTGTTCATGGGTGAACAGTAGAGCTGACGGTGATGTATGTTAACGAGAAGGTAGACGATGTGCTATGGAAATATTTCTGAGCAGAGCCAGGCTGGGGCCCACGTGCTGCCTGGACCACACTTCCCTCCTAGTTATTGGGACAGTTACTGGGAAAGTGTGAGGGAAACTGTTCAAGATAAGAAGTGTGCACTGGTAGTAAGCATCCCAGCCATCTACAGAGAGCAGTACTGAGATAAAGAGATGGTTCTCTGGTTTGTTGCATTATTTGGCTCATTCATCTGATGGCCAGGGAGGGAGGGAAGAAGGGAAGAATGGAGGGAGGGAGGGAGGGAGGAAGGCACAAAAGAAGGAATAGAGAGAGACAGTGAAGCAAGAGTAGAAGGGAAAGGAGGAGAGAAGGAGGGGACAATATGAAGCTATTTTGCTGCTATGAGCAGACACTCTGTGTGTGTATGCATACTGTGGAGACACCAAGGAGAAGAACAAGAGCTCCTCTCCATTATATGGTCCCATACTTTCATATTTTGCTCTTTATTCTTCCTGCTGTTTTACTAAGTGATCTTCTCAGAGAAGTATCCAACAGTGACTTTTCACCTTATCACTACCATATTTTAAGCATATTTTTTATCATCCTGTGTGTGTGTGTGTGTGTGTGTGTGTGTATGTATGTGAAGGGTTCATGGAATTACAGTCAAAAAGTGCTGATGACATGGTTTTCCCTGTGGGTGACTCCACTCCAGGACCAAAGGGAAAGCCCCGACTGTCTGGTCCCTTAAGCTTGGGACAGGAAGTGAAGGGCAGCCAGACTCTCCTCATCCCATCATGGCTCAGTGTCTGGGGTTTTGTCAGCTCCCTGCGGGCCTCTGCCCTGGCAGACAGGAGGCCTGGAGAAGATGAGGAGCTTGCACTGTGGGGAAACTACGGGTGTGGGAAATCCCAAGACGGAGACACCCTCTTCAACGCAAGCAGTGCCTGCATGGCAGAGCGCACAGAGACATGGCAAGGCTGTCAGCAGGACAAGGGAAGCTGGCTGTGCATGCGTTTCACAGAGAGGCCAGGGAGTGCTGGTTCGCAGTGGACTAGGTAGCCAGCTCTTGGATAGCACTGCACAGAGGAATAGGACGGGCTCCCACATCTAGAAGTGTTGCAAAAGATGAAAGGGGAGTTTTCAGCCTGAGAGCAAGAAGCATGGCACACCCAGGACCCCTGGAGAACAGAGAGCAAATGACCAGATGCTAGGTGCATGAAGAGGTTATTAGCTGTTCCAGTCAGGAGAGAGGGATACATGGTAGGCAGAAGAAGCACACCTCCTCTATAATGAGGGTTCTCAGCAGTGTCAGGGACCAAGGTTATACAGTCAGAGTCAATCTACAAGAGTTCTTTGAACTCTCCCGAAGTGCTTTGAAATACAAGAGAAGGTGTTGTCAAAAGCTCTCCCAGTGACAGAAGCAGTGGTGATGGATGATCCAACTTGCTAAGTCTTTTTCATAGTTGATGTCTGACACTGGGTAATTGACTTAAATATGCACCTGCTGTGATTCTGTCCCTTTGACTTTGTCTTTCCAAAGGTGCTATGGACTTCCACCTTGTGTGGAAGCCCTAAAATCCAAGGTGGCCTGTTTGAAGTAAGGAAGTAATTAATGTGAAATAAAGTCCTAAGCTGTATCCCTGAAAGGATTGGCATCCTAACAAGAGGAGACCCCAAATCACCATGTGAACCCACAGTATGAAGGTGGTTGGCTGCCAGCTAGGAAACTGAGTTGACCAGAACCTTAATTTTGGACTTGGATCCTCCAGACTGTGAGAAAATAAACTTCTGTAGAGTAAGTCTGTGGCTTAAAGCAGATGACAGAGTCAGGGGATTTTTCTAGTGAGGAGGAACATTTTAGGAATTTAGTTTCTTGATAAAGAACTTATAAGGAAATTAGTTAAATGATTTGTTAAGAATTGTCCAAAAAATTGGCCAATTGCTAGATTCTCAGAGATGAATGGAGAATCCAGTTCCTTCTGGAGGTGGCAATTCTCTCGCCTACTAGAGGAAATAAATTATAATGTTCTACTTGTGTTTGAGGTGGGGGAGGGGAGTCTTGGACTAAAATGGGCTACATCTGCTGTCCTGTCCTGTTGATTGTTTTCAGTATCTCCTGTATTTTCCCACACTGTCATCTTTCTTTGTTCTTTGCCTCACCTTACAAACTGAGATGTGAGTCATTTTTAATAAAAGACCATAGGGAGAAACCATTTTTTCTCCCCCCTTTCTCAATAACAGTGCTGTATTTGAACTGACCAGAGTCATTTGTGGTGAGGAAGAGAGGCAGGGAAAGACTGAGTGGACTCTTGAGTAGAGCATGTGGAGTGACCAATTTAGAGCAATGTGCGCTGTTCCTGAGACTGGAAGTCAGACCATCAGAAGGGAAACCAGTCACAGCCAGCTCCAGACCAGCCAGTGCCAGGGTCAGCCCAGCCTGGAGCCTTGTTGCCCAGGTGGGTTGGGAGGATGGCCAGTGATGGTGGGTAATTACAACCACATTTAATTTTCTAGTTAATAGATGTATGTTGAAGTGGTAAGCCAAGGAGATGCAAAAGTAGAAGTAGTCATAGATATGGCCATATGGCTGAAGGCAACCACAAGAGAAAACATGCCAAAAACCAGATCCATGAAAGGGAATCATTTCTTCTTGGGGCAGCTCTCAGTGAAAGGGAGCTCTGATTGTCATGTAGTAGATGCTTAATAAGACATTTTATTTTTAAGCTCTTTTTAAAGATTTATTTTTATTTATTTGACAGAGTTACAAAGAGAGGAAGACAGAGAGAAAGAGAGAAGTCTTCCATCCGCTGATTCACTCCCCAAATGGCTGCAATGGCCGGAGCTGAGCTGATCTGAAGTAAGGAAACAGGAGCTTTTTCCAGATCTCCCATGTGAGTGTAGGGGCCCAAGCGCTTGGGCCATCCTCTGCTGCTTTCTCAGGCCTTAGCAGAGAGCTGGATCAGAAGTGGAGCAGCCAGGACTCAAACTGACACCCATATGGGATGCCGGCACTGCAGGCTGGCAGGCTGGGGCTTTAACTCGCTGTGCCTCAGCACTGGCCCTGTGGCATTTTCAATCAGATTATTGTTTAAGAAAATTTTATCTTTTTTTTTTTTTTTTTTTTTTTTTTTTTTTTTTACAGATGAAGCATTTGCAGTTCAAAAAGGTTGAGGACTGGGTGATTGTTATACTTTGTAAGCAGTGAAACTGAGATTCCAACACAGATTTCCCTGCTTATAAACTCCCCAGGTGCTCACGGACTACAGAAGATCATGAATCATGTGGGCTTCATTGAGTTTTGATGGATGTGAGATTCTGAGAGGAATGGAAGAGGGATGTAGTCACCACATTGGGCTCTACCGTGTGGCCAAAGGCTGTGGGTAGACTGTTATTTCTTGCCACGCACCTACTGGCTGCAAGTTCCACCAAGGGATTGGAGTTCCAGGCAGAGGCAGAAGCAACAAGAACTTCTGCAAATTTGGTGGTAGAGCATGCCAAAGATACCCTCTTTGGCAACTGCCTTGTGTTCCTTGGGCTTTCAGATGCAATGGTTCCAGTGCAACATTCAGTGAATATGAAGGTACATATTGATGGGAAAATGGGCTAAGACAGTAGGGAGCCTCCTTTGGTTATTGTATGAACTGGTTGTTCACCACCTCTCTCCTTCCCAACTGAGGCCCTCCAAAACTATAAACCTTTACTGAGGGAACATGTCAGGCACAGTATGAGGCTCACAGAACTAAATGTCTTTTCTCAATGCCCCTAAGATGAATAGGAGGTGAAAAAGGCTATCTGGTATTTGTTGCATTACCTGTGCATATTTGTCTCTGTACCTTTCTCTGTGTATGCTTCTTGCAAGCAATGGTTCCATCATCAACAGTTGTGTCCCTAATGTTTATCACAGTACTTTAAAATGATTTTTTTGATGAAGAAATATCTAGCCTATCCATTATTATGGAGAGACAAATAGTTCTAAAAATAATTACGTTCATTAAAGGTACTATGGTATAGGTCTACATGGGAGTACAAAAAAGAAAATTATCAGTTCAGAGTAGGAGCTGGCAAGGAAAAGATTACATGATTTTTAAGATCATTTCAAACAAACACTGATTTGCTGGACAGTTAGACGGGAGGAGGTGGTAGAAGCATTACAGGTGATAAAAAGTTGAGTGAACATATTGCCCATAATGACATGGAATAGCAATGTGAACGACAGAGGAGTGGACACGTAAGAACTTTTCTGTGATGAGCAGATAGGGTGTGAATCTTGGTGACAGAAAGGACTAGAGAAGATAATCTCTATGCCATGCAAAGGGATTGAAATTTATATCAAGGGCAATGGAGGGCTGTTAGGGGGTTTTAAACACACGAGAGATTTAACTAAAACTATTTCTTTAAAAAAAAAAGATCTCAATTGATGATTATGTCCAGAAATGTTTGACAAGGTCAAGATCAGAGCAGGCATGTATTTTAAGGACAGGGGGCAATCGGCAGTACATGGAAATGCCCTGGAGTCAGAAAAAGCTTAGATCATGAAAAAACATTCAGAGCAGAGAGGTTATGCCAGTAGTTCCAAAGAGAAAAGATTAGGGTCAGAGTTAACAGCAGGGGCACAGGAGAGAGAAGAATGTTGCAGAATTTAAGGAGAAAGACGAGGCTGGATGCTGGGGAGGAAGGAGCCTGGGGACACTCCCAGTTTGGCTTGAGAGACTGGGTAGACAGTTACGTTACTCACAGCAATGGAAGAAATGGTAAAGACCAAATCTGGGGGAGGGGTTTGATAGTGGGGTTTTGTACATATTGTTTTGGGATGCTGGTGAAACCTCAGAGGAGGCGATCCAGTGCACAGTGTGTAAATGAAGAGTGAGGTTTGAACTAGAAATGAAAACACTGGGGTCAGCAGAACATGGGCCACAAGGAGTGAATGAGATTACCTAGAAGCAATCTCATTCGATGAGTCATGAAATAAAACAGTACCAAAAATAAAACTCTGGGGTATAAGAAAGGTGCAAACGTTTATGGAGCAACCAAAGGAAGAAGAACGAGGAAAGAACTTGTTGGCTCTGTACATTTGTGACTGGGAAAGAGAAAGTAGTAAGGAGCTAGAGAAATTTAAAATCCAGAAGATTTCAAGAAATGAAAAGGTTTATAAGAAGACAAAGAGGGAGAAGTGAAATGACAGCAGAGGTAAACACGTTGACTATAAAGAGATCACAGATGAGGTGAAGAGTAGATGTTTCTTTGCATGAAGCTAGAAGAAAGGGCACACTGGAGAGAATTAGTCATAGATGTAGGGATGGGAATAAGAGGCAAGTTCACTTGCTGAAAGAACAGGGTTAATATCAGGATCAGAATAAGGAAATTAATAAGGAGGTAGAACAGCAACTTTGAGAATTAGGAAAGACCTGACCAGGTACAAACACAGCAGAGAGGCTGGCGCTGTGGCTCACTAGGCTAATCCTCCACCTGAGGCGCCGGCACCCTGGGTTCTAGTCCCAGTTGGGGCACCGAGTTCTAGTCCCGGTTGCTCTTCTTCCAGTCCAGCTCTCTGCTATGGCCTGGGAAGGCAGTGGAGGATGACCCAAGTGCTTGGGCCCTGCACCTGCATGGGAGACCAGGAGGAGGCACCTGGCTCCTGGCCTCAGATCGGCAAAGCACACCAGCCGTAGCAGCCATTTGCGGGGGGTGAACCAATGGAAGGAAGACCTTTCTCTCTGTCTCTTTCTCACTGTATAACTCTGCCTGTCCAAAAAAAAAAAAAAAAAAAAAGGCAGAGAATTGGCACTGGGGTTGGCATCAGGGGTGGGGGCTTCCATGGAGCCCAGACGTGGATGTTGTGGCCATTTGGAGAATAAACCAGCAGACGGAAGATTATTCTCTTTGTGTATCTTTGTGTGCTGCTCTTTCAAATAACTGATAGCTGAATATTAAAAATATTTTAAATAAAATCCCCTGTTGTATGAATGATAGGTAAGATAAATTATAAACAAATTGATAATCCTTCAAGACATATATTCATTTGATGTGATTTACTTCCAAGTCTCAAATTTATTTTAAGATTTTTTATTTATTTACTTATTTATTTGAAAGAGTTATACAGAGAGGTGAGGCGGGGGGGGGGGGGCGGTCTTCTCTCCAATGGTTCACTCCCCAATTGGCTGCAACGGCCAGAGCTGCGTTGATCTGAAGCCAGGAGCCAGGAGCCAGGAGCTTCTTCCAGGTCTCCCACGAGGGTGCAGGAGCCCAAGGATCTGGGCCATCTTCTGCTTTCCCAGGCCACAGCAGAGAGCTGGATTGGAAGTGGAGCAGCTGGGCCTGGAACCGGCTTCCATACGGGATGTCGGTGCTTCAGGCCAGGGCGTTAACCTGCTGTGCCACAGCACCGACCCCCCCCCCCAATTTTTTTTTTAACAAAACTGGTTCAAATGATTACGACTTTACCTACATGCATGATCTTATGGAAACAGCCAAGAAAACACTGAATAAATGAATGAATGGCAAATTGAACCACCAGAGAGGTAAACATTATTAGAAATATACATTTGTGCATCATAGAGAGAGATGGAACCAGAAATAAACCCTAGCACAATTGAGAACTTGAATATAGTAAAATTGGAATTCAAACTGGTAAAAAAAGGATTGATGATCTAGTACCTTGGGTTACTACTAAAGCCCCATGCCCTCCAAGTCCCAGTGGAAGCACCGGATTGAATTTGCTGAGCTCCACCCACCCCCTGGGCCTCAGGTGCTGTCACTCATCTCCTAATAGTTCTACTCAGTCTCCCAGGCACAACCTCCATGGCTCTTGTCTGTCTCAGTGGGAGCCAGAGCAGTTCCAGCAGCCAGGTCTGCCCCGCTGAGACCATGGACCTTAGACACTCTTAACAGCCCTGCCAGGAGTGCAGACTCCAAGCACTGAGAAGGAGGGAGTTGTTGGCTCAGTTTGTCACTCCTTAAACCCCTCTGTGCCATTGCCATTGGACTTGTGCTTTGCTTCCACGGCGGCTCTGTTGACATCCTGTGGGACTGGGCCACAGCCGTGTTTTCTGAGGATGCTGTGGCCAGCCTGGAACGATGCACTGCCTGATTCTCTTCCTTCCTCTCTCCTTTTCCCTCACTCTCCTGCCTTGGGATCCTTTTCCTCACAAACCCTGAACACACAAGATTTGCCTCGGGCTGTGCTTTGAAAGTGACTAGAACACATTCCTTTTCATTCCTTACACCACAGCAAATCACAGGCAGATTAGAGCATCACATAGTGAAAATAAAAATCCATGAAAGGTCAAAAAGAAAATAATAATTCACACGTCTATCTACAAACATGTATGTATTGAAGTATGGGAAATCTAGACTAAGAATTTAATACATTTGGCTTTCTACAAATAAAAAATACTATAAACAGAGTTAAATGACAATAAATGAGAAATATTTGAAGTGTCTTTAGCAAAAATAAGATAACATGTATTAAGATGTTGATACAAGCTAATACATAAAAAGCTCTTATAAATCAATAAAAAACCATAATAAAAATAGACTAAGGATTTGAATGAATAACTCACAAAGAAAAATGATCGAAAAGCATATGACAAAAATTCAGGCTCATAATAGTCAAGGAAATACTAATGAAAACATCACTGGTTTAGTGTTTTTATCTGGCACATTTGGAATCATTAAAACCACACTATGCACTGTGGCATAGTGGGTTAAAGCCCTGGCCTGTAGCACCAGCATCCCATATGGACCCCGGTTTGAGTTCTGGCTGCTCCACTTCCAATCCAGCTTTCTGTTATGGCCTGAGAAAGCAGTAGAAGATGGCCCAAGCCCTGCAACTGCATGGGAGACCCGGAGAAAGCTCCTGGTTCCTGACTTTGGATTGGCCCAGCTCTGGCCATTGCAGCCATTTGGGGAGTAAATCAGCAGATGGAAGATCCCCCCACCCCCACTCTGCCTCTCTCTATAACTCTTTCAACTAAATAAAATAAATCTTTTTTTTTCTTTTTTTAATTTTTTTAACTTTTATTTAATGAATATAAATTTCCAAAGTACAGAATATTGATTACAATGGCTTCCCCCCCATAACGTCCCTCCAACCTGCAACCCTCCCCTTATCCACTCCCTCTCCCCTTCCATTCATATCAAGATTCATTTTCGATTCTCTTTATATACAGAAGATCAGTTGAGCATACATTAAGTAAAGATTTCAACAGTTTGCTCCCACACAGAAACATAAAGTGAAAAATACTGTTTGAGTACTAGTTATAGCATTAAATCTCAATGTACAGCACACTAAGGACAAAGATCCTACATGAGGAGTAAGTGCACAGTGACTCCTGTTGTTGACTTAACAAATTGACACTCTTGTTTATGGCCTCAGTAATCACCCTAGGCTCTTGTCATGAGTTGCCAAGGCTATGGAAGCCCCCTGAGTTCACTGACTCTGATCATTTTTAGACAAGGCCATGGTCAAAGTGGAAGTTCTCTCCTCCCTTCAGAGAAAGGTACCTCCTTCTTTGGTGACCCGTTCTTTCCACTGGGATCTCACTCGTGGAGATCTTTCATTTAGGTTTTTTTTTTCCCCCCCAGAGTGTCTTGGCTTTCCATGCCTGAAATACTCTCATGGGCATTTCAGCCGGATCCGCATGCCTTAAGGGCTGATTATGAGGCCAGAGTGCTGTTAGGACATTTGACATTCTATGGGTCTGCTGTGTATCTCACTTCCCATGTTGGATCATTCTCTCCCTTTTTGATTCTATCTGCTAGTATTTGCAGACACTATTCTTGTTTATGTGATCCCTTTGGTTCTTAGTCCTATCATTATGATCAATTGTGAACAGAAATTGATCACTGGGACTAGTGAGATGGCATTGGTACATGCCACCTCGATGGGATTGAATTGGAATCCCCTGGTATGTTTCTAACTCTACTGTTTGAGGTAAGTCAGCTTGAGCATGTCCCGAATTGCACATCTCTTCCCTCTCTTATTCCCCCTCTTATATTTAACAGCTATCACTTTTCAGTTAAGTTTCAGCACTTAAGAAGAATTGTGTATTGATTACAGTATTCAACCAAAAGTATTAAGTAGAACAAACAAAAAAAAAATACTAAGAGGGATAACATATTAAGCTGCTCATCAACAGTCAGGGTGAGGGCTGATCAAGTCACCGTTTCTCATAGTGTTCATTTCGCTTTAACAGGTTTCCTTTTTGGTGCTCAGTTAGGTGTCACCTATCAAGGAGAAATAAATAAAATAAATCTTTAAAAAAAAAACAAACCAAATGGAATGCCCACAGTTGGTGGGGGGATGCTGTGGTTTGTTTACAACTACTGGGAGGTCTAGAAGTCAGTAGCTTCTTTCTAGAAACATATATAAAAAGCTTCAAGGATAGTCTTAGCTTTAAACTGATAAATCCACACCTAATACTTTTTCTTAAAGAAACAGAGAACTAAGACATCAAGAACATTCAGAGCAACATCCTACTAGCAAGCAGCTGGAAACAATGTAATTACCAAAGAAAGGATTGGCTAAATCCATTTTTGCATTATTAATGTGAGGCGATTTCCTATAATTGTTCAAATTATGGTCTAAAGATTTTATTTATTTATTTGAAAGAGTTACACAGAGGAGAAGGAGAGGTAGAGAGAGAGAGAGAGAGAGAGAGAGAAAGGTCTTCCATCCGATGGTTCACTCCCCAATTGGCTGCAATGGCCAGAGCTGCTCCTATCCAATGCCAGGAGCCAGGAGCTTCTTCCAGGTATCCCACATGGGTGCAGGGGCCCAAGCACTTGGGCCATCTTCTACTGCTTTCCCAGGCCATAGCAGAGAGCTAGATCAGAAGTGGAGCAGCTGGGACTTGAACCGGAGTCCATATGGGATGCCAGCACTGCAGGCGGTGGCTTTACCTGCTGTGCCACAGCACTGGCTCCCAAATTATGGTTTAAAAAGTATAAAAGTTTGTGGGAAAATGTTCTCAACATATGCCAGAATATATTTAGAAAAAGGTTGAAAATAAAATTGCAAGTACAAAAAGCCAAAGAGCTTATGTAATATATGAAACCAACTTCTGGGGCAGGTGCTGTGGCCTGAGAAAGCTGCCTTCTGCAGTGCTGGCATCCCATATGGGCGCCGGTTTGATTCCTGGCTGCTCCACTTTGATCCAAGTCTCTGCTATGGCCTGGGAAAGCAGTGGAAGATGGCCCAAGTCCTTGAATGCCTACACACATGTGGGAGACTGAGGAAGAAGCTCCTGGCTCCTGGCTTCGGATCGGTGCAGCTCCAGCCATTGTGGCCATCTGGGGAGTGAACCAGCAGATGGAAGACTTTCTCTCTGCTTCTGCCTCTGTCACTCTGCCTTTCAAATACATAAATAAATCTTAAAAAAAAAGAAAGAAAGAAACCAGCCTCTTTCTTCTCATTCTCTCCTACCGTGTCTTCAGCATAAAACTAATCTAAATAAGAACTGGGAATACAAACCCTGAAAAATCTGATGGTGAGTCTCTCAGACATTGTTTTTCCTAAATTTTTTTGCTAGATTCATAATCCTAAAATATTATTTTTACATGATTTTGGACCATGGACTTAAAAGTAAAAGTGAAAATTATGAAACTTCTAGAAGGAAGCAAGGGAGAAAATTAGGGACTTTGAGATAGTAAGTACTTCCTACTACATACAAATCTCAAACGATGAAAGAAAAGAAGACAACTGAGCTTTCTCCAAATTGAAAGCTTTCTTCAAAAGATAGCTATCATTAAGAAATGAAATGGCAAGCCACAGAATGAAAGAAAGCATTGGCAATGGATGTGTTTAACAAAGGAGTTGGATCAAGAATATATGAAAAACCTAACAAGTCAATAATGAAACGACTCAATTTAAAAAATGAGGAAAAGATTTGAAGGCATATACTACAAAAGGAGTTCTAAAAGTAGCAATAAACCCATGCAAAGATGGTCAAAGCATTAATTATCTGGGAAATGCAAACTATACCCCCATGAGATACCACTACATGCCCACTAGAATGCCTGGAATTAGAAAGACTGGTAATGCTTAATGTTGGCAAGGATGGGGAACACCCAGAACTCCCACACTGTGCTGATGGAACTGATAATCACACCACATTAGAAAATTGGCAGTTTTGGTGCTGGTTCGAGTCCTGAGTACTCCACTTCTGATCCAGCTCCCTGCTAATGCACCTGGGAAAGCAGTAGAAGATGGCCCAACTCCTTGGGCCCCTGCACCCACATGGGAGACCTAAAAGAAGCTTCTGGTTCCTGGATTCAGTCTGGCCTAGCCCCTGACCATTGCAGCCATTTGGGGAGTGAACCAGCAGATTGAAGATTCCCCCTCTCTTTGTCTCTGTTTCTGTCTCTCTGTAATTGCACCTTTTAAATAAATAAAATCCATCTTAAAACTCTAAATGGACATAGTTAGTAGTATATAAATTACATATCAATAAAAATAAATTTTTTAAAAAGATTTATTTACCTATTTGAAAGTCAGAGTTACAGAAAGAGAGAGAGGAAGAGACACAGAGAGATCTTCCATCCCCTGGCTCACTCCCTAAATGGCTGCAATGGCTGGGGCTGGGCCAGGAACTTCTTCCAGGTCTCCCAAGTAGATGCAGGGGTCCAAGCAATTGGGCCATCTTCTGCTGCTTTCCCAGGCACATTAGCTGGGAGCTGGATAAGAAGTGGAACAGCCAGTGCATGACCCAGTGCCCTTATGGAATGCAGACATTGCATGTGGCATCTTAAGTCACTATGCCACAACACCGTCCCCTTAAGAATTATTTTCTTCCTGTATTCCTTGCTGAGTGAGATCTACTCAATCCTGATTACTCCTTTGTCTTTTATCTTGCCTTCTACTTAATAATGTGTTACTTTTTATCTTTTCTTTTACTTAATAATGGCTTAGGGCCACAATGGCAATTGCTCTGCATATTGTGAGCACCTGTGTGTGTGTGTGTGTGTGTGTGTGTGTGTGACAGACAGAGAGGCAGAGAGAAACAGAGTGAGACAGAGGGAAACAGAGAGGGAGAGATTGTGAACCAAAGAAGAAGCAAAATGGTAGCAGACTCTGTGTAAAGAGAAATTCTTGGAAGTATGGGATCCAGAATACAGACGGGGCTTGGAGAGGAGAGAAAGGATAGGGCAGTGGAAAATTTGAGGTGGACCTCAAGTGTCCTGCCAGCATACAATGGTGCCTTCTGAGACTGTCTGGATGGGGCTGATGGGTGAGCACTACAGAAACCAATCAGGGATGCGTAAAGGCTTCAAGGGAAAGGAGAGGATCTGGGCTGGGCAGGAAGCCTCAGAGCACAGGAAGCCTCTGCCTGCTCACAGTGGCCTTTCAGGGTCGCCCTCTGCTGCGATGGGTACGAGGCATGGCACTGCCGTAGACCATGGGTTCTCGTCTCTACCTTAGTTCCACTTCCAACTCACAGGTACCTGGTAAAGTCCTAGAATTCCAGTGTGCAGAGACTGGGGACCAGAAACCTTTATGCCCGACGATGGCTGGGTCTTTGTGGTTTTGTTAAGCTCTCTCCAGCTGAGAGAGGGCGATGCTCCTCATGCAGATCCATCTCCATCAAGCACCTCATGCTTTCTTTGCTAAAAGCATGGCACTGTTTTTTTCATATAATGTGCCCATTAAGGACCCTTTGCTTTTCACTGGAAGAAAATATAGTCCTGGTCAAGAGAATCCCAAGTGCCTACTAAGTGGAATGTAGGACTAGAAGCATCGCTGAGAAGATCCATGCCAAACACACTTTATCACAGTGAATTTGGTCTGTATCATCGGTCTTAGAAAATTGTACAGCAGCAGAGCTGACTTTCTTCCAAAAGCAGACTGTTAGAATTCATGACATGACAATACCACCATTAATCTGACCTCATCTTCACCAGACAGTCAAGAGGAACAAATTCACAGATTCCCATAACTACTATAAAATTATACATCAATTCAACATTTAGGGGTCAGATATCAATCCTGAAATACATTGTTAAAAATAACATCCAGATAAAATGAACACTTGGATCCCTTGGCCCCTATAAAAAGGGTAATTAACACACATAATAAATGGAATGAATTTCTGACATTTTTAGTTTAATTTCAAAAGATTTATTTATTTACTTGAAAGGCAGAGTTACAGAGAGAGAGGAAGTGATAGAGAGAAAGAGAGAGAGAGAGAGAGATCTTCCATCCACTGGTTCACTCCCCAAATGGCAATAATGTCCCGGGCTGGGCCAGGACAAAGCAAGGAGCCAGGAGCTTTATCTGGGTCTCCAATGCGGGTGCAGGTGCTCAAGCACTTGGGCCATCCTTTGCTGCTTTCCCAGGTGCATTAGCAGGGAAGTGGAGCAGCCAGGACATCCATATGGGATGCTGGTGTCATAGGCTGCGACTTAACACTGGCCACCATTTTTGATATTTTAATTTGGGGTTTCAGAATTTAAACTTAGGCTGCTGATACTGATCACTACTGCATCATTATTGAAACAAGAAAGAATCCCCTTCCACCTTACCCTTACTTCTATTTTTTAAAACTTGCTAGAAAATTTACATGCAATGTTACTGAAAGACACTTTCCAAATACTTGTAATTGATCTCAATGCAATCACTTGTGCACTGATTAACTTTAATGGCCAAGGTAACAAAAAAGAGCACTTTCACTACTATTTGATGTTTTGTTTTTGATCATGGTTGTAGTAGAATCTAAAAAACTTGGCTTCAGGAGAGAATAATTAGCCAGCTAATTAATTAAGATCTATTTATGCTTTTATTTTCAAGGCATTTGTTGGTCTTAACTGAAGTGTTCTATTTTCTTTTAAGATTTGATAGCCCAGAAAGGGGTAGTAAGGCAAGAAATATACTTCAAAAAGTCCATGGTAAATGCAATGAAAAGGTTGGTTTATTTGGAAACAAAAATTTTTGAAATTCATACCTAGTTTTTTCAGAACATTCATTCCCTAAAAACTTCTTTTCACTCTAAAAAAGAGACACAGAAGTCTAACATGCTAGGAGTTACTAGAGGGAGAGAAGCAACCTGAGGTCCCCTTCAGGTATAGGATCCAGGGTACACCTGAAAGAATTAAGCTTGGGGAACTCTGTTTTGAGGGTTATACATTTAATCATTGCACTTCTATTATTATCATCCCTATTTTCAGATGAAAAGACTGAGGCACAGTGAGAATAAGTGATAGGTGCAAGTTAACAGAGAAGGTGGGGGAACAAGGATTTTCATTTAGACAATATAAGCCAAAAGTCTTGCAGGTGTATCATGATTAGATAATATGCAGTATCAAAAGTTGTTAGCATGGTGTTCTTCATATAATAGGTGCTCGAAAATGTTAGACAGTATTAATAGATACAGTCCTTTGGTCCCTATAGATTTTATAGTCAATAACAAGTGATAATATCATAAGTAAGATATTAACAAATGGGCTCTTTGTTCTTCTCTGCTATAGTGAGTGTGGTTGACACAGGACCCTTATCTGCAAACCAAAGTTACACAGGTGTATGTGGTGCTGAGGTGAGGAAGCCGAGGAGCCTCTTCCAAACAAGCACATGGGAATAAGGTCTCAGTTCTTTGGTTCACCTTCATAGTTTAAAACAACCAGTTAAATCACAAACTTTGGAGTGGAAGCGGGGAGATTCAAACTTGTTCGACAACAGATAGAAAAATAACGAATCACTGGGCTGAGCGCTTCCAATCAATGATTGCAAAATTAAACAGGAATTCTAACCTGTTATTTAATTTCTATATACCTAGTTGTTTCCTTAAGGGAGTTTAAGGATAAATGCTAAGGTTGGGTCTGTCAGTTTTCCTGTTTTCTGGGGGAAGGAGGGGAGGGGGTGAGGGGTAGGGCAGAAGGCTGGAGGGTTCCTTGTGGGGTTTCTTAAAGAGTGGGAGCTGGGCAGGGGTGTTTCAGGGCCTTGAATGTGCTGATGTACCTAGTGTGGCTGAGCAGAGGGAGATGAGATACACATCTTACTTTATACTGTTTTCTACTTTTTGCAAGATGCATCTTGCTAGACTAGTTTTGAAGAACTATGCTTAGTAGACATTTGCTTAAGGAACTCTTGTAAGTTTATACACTTTCTCTGTTCACATAAACTGAGAATTATTTTTTTACCCATTTTCTTATAGACCGTCATTACATAAAGAAGGCCTGTCATTTTCAAGTGTGTTTCTTTATATCTTATTTTTTTTTCCTTTTCACATTTCTGTCGCTTACACCTAACTTTTGGAAGATGATATCAGGGCTTACATGGTTAATAAAAGCAAACTAAACCAAATAATCACCTTCTAGTACTTCTTTCAGCATATTCTAATTTTTTAATGGAGAAAATGCATTCTTAAATTAAATATGCATAATAAGGAATACTAATAATAAGAATAAAGTGGAATATGTGAGAATGAATCTAGTGCTGTAAGCAAAATGCATTTGATTTGCTAAGGATAAAAGCTGGCTTGAATCAGTAAGAATCAGTACAATAAAGAAAACCCTCATAATGTTCATAAATTGTCCATAATTGTATGGATTTTAAATATAAAACTTGGCAGTGGCAAAAGCTAAAAGCCATTAGGAGAGATACTATTGTGCAATACATCAGAAGCAGCAAGTCACAATCTTATGAAAAAAAAAAAAAAAACCCTAGCTAGAGTTTTCTAAAATTTTGATAACCATACTTGAGACTTGTCTTGATGTTTACTACAATGTGTGCATTGTTCAACAAGGCATGGCCTAATGCATATATGAATTGTATTTGAAAAGAGCTACTAATTAACATGAATACCCTTCTTCCCTGAAGGTCGTGTATTGCAAAGTTCTTTTTTTCTTTTTCTTTTCCAGCTGAATATCGCTAAAGGAATCCTCCACAACAACCATTAGATTAAGAGACTAGTCTGTTTTCTCTCTGACATTGAGTCACAGTTTTAAAGAGTCTTTCTTGTGCCAAGAAGTCATACCAAAAAATCCCACAATATTTAAAGGCAAGGTAGAGAGCAGAGAAAATAATCTTCCTCATTGTTCAGTGCACCTGGCCTCAATCCATTCATTAAGCTTTATTCAGTCATCATCTTCTTCTTATAATATTTAAAACCTATTTTCCTAAAATTTTTAAACTTTATCTCTTAAGTGAGATTGGTCAGGAGTTTTTTTCTTTGGACACTATTTCAGCCAATATTTTCCAGAATCCTTGGGGGGTTGTCCCTGAAGAGTTTTCCAGATAGACTGTAAAAGCACTTAGGGTCTTTGTTCTACTATTCTGCCCTGAGGGAAACTCTAGAACCTTCTGTTGTTTCAGATTGGGATCCAGTAGGTTTTTTGGCATAGATGTTTCAAGAAACATAGCTAGAATATAGGGAGTCACAAGGTTTAATATTGCTGTATACCAAAAATAACTCTTAGCTAAATCCCTTCAGTTGGAGTTTTGTCTCTGTATTGGTTGATTTTGTATGTCAGATTGGCTAAGCTATAGGGTCCACCTATATGATCAGATACCAGTGTAGACATTAATGTGAACGTATTCTTAAGATATGATTAACACTTACATAGGAAGACTTTAACAAAGCCCCAATAATCTGTGTGAGCTTCATCCAGTAAGTTGAAAGTCTTAAGAGCAAGGACTGAAGTTTTCCCAAGAAAAAGCATTTCTGCCTGGAGACTGCACCTGGAATCCTAGACTAAATTTCCGGACTGCCGACATCAGACTCAAGACAGGCAAACAGCTCTTCCCTGGATTCCTTGCCTGCTGCTGTCCTCTCTAGATAAGTCCTTAAAATCAACCCATCAATCAAAAAACTCCATTCCTACTGAATCTGTTCATCTGGAGAAATCTGACTAACCTTATACACTATTTAAATAAAAGTAATAGCAAAACATGCTCTTTTAACCACTTGGCTTCTAGAATAAACCTGGGTTTTGAGCCAAGTTTGAATAATGCAATGAAGTGATTAAAGAACTAAAGTGATTAAATAACTTTGTTATTTTGCCTACTTGGTTCCAGATAACCTATTTGATAAATACATGCAGGGGTACTTCAAAAAGTTCATGGCTATCATTAGGCCAAGTGAAATAAGCCAGACTCAGAAAGACAAATGTCACATATTTTCTTTCATGTGTGGAAGTTACTATAGAGAGCATAAAAATTGTGTGGATGTCATATCATTTGGAACATAATTATAGATATTACTTCACTGAATTATACACATACATGACAATACACACTTCTTTCCCACATTATGATCTTGTCATGGATCCTTCATTTTGAGATATTAATTTTGCAATCAATCTCCTAATTAATTTTCAAGAAAAAATAGTATATATGTGTACACATATAATGTTCAGATATGAGATGAATGTGACAAAATTGTTAAAAAGTTAAGGGAAATGGAATTAAAAGGTAAGTGTATTTCAGCACCAAAAAATTTGAAATCCACAGATTTTTCATATCATGCATTTTTCATGACCCCTCATGTGCTTGCATTTCAAAAAACTTTCCCCACCAAAGTCAACCTCTTTTAATTCCATTTTCACAGACGTTATGAAGTATGTTCATACATTATTTTTGCTGGTCAATCTGGTTAGAAAAATTCCCTGAGAATTTGTCAAGTGTGTAGACTTTTTCCATGTCTGAAACTATGGATGGTTGCGTGGCTATTATTGGAATTGACTGAGTTACTCCAGTTAGGATTTGCTTTTGGATATATCAGACAGAAGTTCTCATGCTTACTTTGAAATTTTATCTGTTTCTATTAATTTTCTACTATGTAAGTATTTTATTTATTTAATTCACAGGCTTTTATTGGGGTTCCACTCCCGGGCGAGGTTCCCCGGTCCCAACAGAGCAACAGAGCGGGGGCCCGGGGAAGTCGCGCGTCAGAGATTGGGAGAGCTCCTTTTATAGATTCAGGGCATTGGCGTTAACGGTTGAGGCGGGTCTGATCCTCTTGGTTGACCTTTAGGCACCCGCAGGGACCTTGGCAAGGACTTTCTTCCCCGGAAGTAGGCCTCTCCATTCCCGGAAGTGTAGGCCTTCCCTCCTTGTGGATCCCAAAGCTACCATCCTGACCTTTTGGTGATAGGAAAGGGGGCAACGATGAGTCTCTCTGGCTACTTCCTGCTGACTGGGGATGTCGTCTCTATGTAAGTATTTTAAAATGAAATGAAAGGCATCTAACTTACTCCTCATGTAGGATCTCTGTATTTAATGTGCTGTACATTGTGATTTAATGCTATACCTAGTACTCAAACAGTATTTTACACTTTGTGTTTCTGTGTGGGTGCAAACTATTGAAATCTTTACTTAATATACACTAAATTGATCTTCTGTATATAAAGATAATTGAAAATGAATCTTGATGTGATTGGAAGGGGAGAGGGAGCAGAGAGGGGAGGGTTGCGGGTGGGAGGGAGGTTATGGGTTGGAAAAAGACATTGTAATCCATAAGCTGTACTTTGGAAATTTATATTTACTAAATAAAAGATAAAAAAAAGAAATGAAAGGCATCTAATGGCCTCTTCAACGTGACCCTCCCCACCACCATAGCTCACACTGCCAGTTTGCAGTGAAAAGGACACAGATGTTGGAGGGGGGCTTTAAACATCACCTCTCCAGTCTTCTGGATACATCCATTAATGGAGTCAACCTACAGGATCAATATAGTTAGTGATAGTTCATCATGGACAAGGCACTCTGTTCTGTACTCATTCATTATGGGATGTCTCCTTGGAGAATGTAGTATTGTAGGGGGCATTGTCTATAATGTGAAGCAGAATGTGATTCATTCTTAAAAAAGAAAAGCAAATAACCCAGCTAACCAAACAAAAACACCTGAGTCTGTGTAACTGTAAGTGATGAAGCTGTCCCTTCCAGCCCAGTGGTCTGCTGAGGACAGAGTCCTCCAGAGGATAGAATGTGGCATATAAGGGAAGTAGGATGTTGGTCAGTGATGGGGTGTAATAATTGGCAGAAGCCATGCAGTAGAGGGAGAGCATGAAGATGAAAATGGTCAGGGTACACAGGCTGGTTTAGGTGGCCTCGCGCTTCCTGTCAATGTGGTTAATCTTAATGTGTGCCTACAAGGAAGAGATCTGGGAATAGTGACTTGCCCCAAATGGTAGAGTTAAAAACATACCAGGGGATTCCAATTCAATCCCATCAAGGTGGCATGTACCAATGCCATCTCACTATTCCAAGTGATCAATTTCAGTTCACAATTGATCATAATGAAAGGACTAAGAGTCAAAGGGAGCACATAAACAAGTCTAGTACCTGCTAACACTAACCGATGGAATAAATAAAGGGGAGAGTGATCCAACATGGGAAGCGAGATACTCAGCAGACTCATAGAATGGCAGATGTCCTAAATAGCACTCTGGCCTCAGAATCAGCCCTAAAGGCATTCGGATCTGGCTGAAAAGCCCATGAGAGTATTTCAGGCATGGAAAGCCAAGACACTCTGGCAAAAGATCTCTGTGAGTGAGATCCCAGTGGAAAGAACAGGTCTTCAAAGAAGGAGGTACCTTTCTCTGAAGGGAGGAGAGAACCTCCACTTTGACTATGACCTTGTCTAAACAAGATAAGAATCGGAGAACTCAGAGGGCTTCCATAGCCTTGGAAACTCATGACCGGAGCATAGGGAGACTACTGATGCATAGACAGGAGTGTCAATTGGTAAAGTCAACAACGGGAGTCACTGTGCACTTACTCCTCATGTAGGATCTCTGTCCTTAATGTGCTGTGTATTGAGATTTAATGCTATAACGAGTACTCAAACAATATATTTCACTTTGTGTTTTTATGGGGGTGCAAACTGTTGAAATCTTTACCTAATGTATACTAAACTGATCCTCTGTAAAAAAAAAAAAAAAAGAAATTGTCAACTCCCAACTTGACTCTCACTGGGATTAAACATGACAATAGGTCTGATCTGATTTCATCATCATTTAAAAAAAATCATCTATTATTTTTCACTTTTTGTTTTTGTGTGAGCAAACTGTTGAAATCCTTACTTAATGTATACTAAGCTGATCTTCTGTATATTAAGATAATCGAAAATGAATCTTGATGTGAATGGAAGGGGAGAGGGAGTGGGAAAGGGGAGTGTAGTGGGTGGGAGGGACGGTATGTGGGGGAAGCCATTGTAATCCATAAATCGTACTTTGGAAATTTATATTCATTAAATAAAAGTTAAAAAAAATAAAAAAAAATAAAAAAAGTGGTAAACCATTGAAATGACTGTAATTCATGGCAAAGAAATTCAGTACGATTCCATTGGCTTCTTATTAATTTTTGGAAGGCATCTTGACTGTGACAAGAAGGGTGGAGGAGGGCCAGGGAGCAGAGGACTAAAGTTCCAAGGGGATTGATTGGAAAGCATTGGTGAGTCATTTAAAAGTTTTATCTGGGGAAGTTCTGCTTGTTTTACAAACCTCCCTCACTGCTACTGAGCACACTGCCTCCAACATCTTTGCTGGAAAAGTCTGATTTTAACATTAAGGAACTGATTCCCTAAAATTGGACCATTCCCCATCCAAATGGAATCTTGCCCTTGTACAGAAACATGTCCACAGGGATAAACCTGACCAGGAATGGGAGGGCCATGTGGGAAGAAGACATGACAAGGCCCCGGGTGAAGGAGTTGCCTTGAATGAATGGTAACAGAGAGGATGCACTGTGTTTTCCTGTTTGGGAGGTTTAATTCTTCACGGTTTGCTTGGCTGTCAGAACACTTCACATTTTTATTTGTGAACATACATGGTGATCATCCTTAAGACAAAAAAAAAATCTGATGGCAGGTCCCTTGGTGCCGTTGTTCAGAACAGATGTTGCAATCAGAGCTGGGCCTTCAATTCTCACCTCTGAGATGTTGTAAATTGCATAAAGAAGCATCTCTGCTCCCCCTTTCATGTTTCACATACCACTCATGGTGGTAACCGTGGAGAAAAAAGTTGAAATTGACAAACTTAACCAAGTTGTTGCTCACCAGGACAGAGCCGTTGTTTGTGTTGATCCAGTCACCCACAGCTCATGTAACAAGCAAAATACATAAATTTAACTCAACAGGGGAATCTAAAAGGGAGCCTCACACACTTGGATCATCAGCATGGAACAGCAATGTGGAAGCATGAGGTTCAGGAAAGCGTAAACATTCCTTTTCACATTGAGGAACAATACGAGAGTGACAGAAGCAGAAGCAGTGTGGAGTAGCCTGAACACTGTCTCTCCACTTAGAGAGCAAAAGGGGTTTTCTCTTAGATGGAAATGATGTTCCAGCTTGTCCCACTTCTCATCACAGCATCTCCTCTCCAGCATCCCTGACATGGGGCTATCTCACCTTTCCTTGAACTCTTCTGCAGACTGAAGTTTGTGCATTCCAACTTGTTGTTTGGGCTTTGTTGAACCTAGCCTAAGTCTGGATAGTACGGTGAAAATTGAATAAACAGCCACAGTGACTTCAGGAAGTTTTTTTTTATGCAAACATCTGTTTCTTGAATTTGGCTATGGCTAGACCTTGGAGAAGGGAGAATACCAACAGATTAAATAAGATCTAGAAGATACTGCCTCATTCTTCTTTTCTGTTTTAGGAATACAAAGTCTGTCTCCTTTCACCATTATAGTGGAAAGAAACCCTTTCCAAGTTTCCTCCAATGCTGGGTTTATGATGATGAAATCATGTGGATGCTTTTTCTGGTATTTTTCTGCACTACAAATGTAATCTGCTTTGAAAAAAGTTCCCTGCATGCATATCCAAATAAAAATTTAGAGTAAAGATGAGTAGAGCAATCAACAAATGGTCATCAAACACGTACGCTTGTCTAGCACTGGGCAATATGCTAACGTGTATTGAGAAGTGTAGGAGAGTGAGGCCTTGTATTTCATGAAATTTGGAATTTGTTAGGAAGATTGGTAAGCATTAAAGACTAATAAAAGACAAGTTATGGTTTGGGAATATAGGACCCAATCATAATAGCTGTAGTATTTGTAACAGGAGAAGATCGGGTTGACAGTTGAAGCTGGAGAAGACTTCCAATAGGAAGTGTGAATGATGCAGGATCTAAGGTGCTGAGAAGCTCTGAGCAGCCAGATCCCAGGCAGGAAACATTTATAGTGGGGCAAAGTGTACGAGCAACCAGCAAGAGTTATTTAGTCAATATATTATCTTCCTGCCAAGAGTTCATTGTGTGAGCACATTTTTTTTTATCCCCATTTATCAATGGGGAGATGGACCTGGTAACAGATGAGTAATGATAATAACAAGGATGACTGACATCTGTTTAGCACTCACTATATTCCAGGAGTTGTTCCAGGATTTTTATGTATATTAAATTATTTATGCCTCATAACAACCCTACTAGATAAGTACTAGTCTTAGGCGCCAGTTAAGCATGAAGCAGCTGAAACAGAGAAGTTAAGTAACTAGCCAAGGCACACACAGACAGGCCCCACTATATCCACAGCCCACACTTATGACACACTATCAATGTATGACAGGAGCAGAAGTGTGCTGAGCAAAATGGCACTGACCTTGTAGGAGGGATGAAATATCAAAGCGGATATCAAAGTGGGGGGGACATGTGTGTATGACAGGTGAAAAGGGCAGACAGTCATTATTCTCATTCTCAATTTTCTGATTTTGAGAGCCCATAGTGAGTCCAAAATGTAGGTCTGAACACCAAAATGCAAGCTATTTCAGGACATCACCATTCCAGAAAATACACCGTCTATCCGTTCAAGACCAAAGAAAACCCCTCCAAATGTTGATCCCAAGACTTCCAATCATCCCAGCCTCCCAATGGGTCCAGGACTGCTGGAGGAGAAAGATGCAAAGGTTGGAAGAGATCTCCTCAACATCTCCTAAAACCCTTCCTTAGGGGCTGTTGTTGTGGCACAATGGGTTAAGCCAACACTGGCATCCCATATGAGTGTCAGTTCGAGACTCAGCTGGTCCACTTCTGATCTAGCTCCCTGCTAATGTGCCTGGGAATGCAGCAGATGATGGTTCAAGTATTGGGGCCCCTGTCACCCATGTAGGAGACTCAAACAGAGTTCCTGCCCCTGGCTCCGGGCTTTAGCTTGGCCCAGCCTCATTGGATGTGACCATTTGGGGCATGAACCAGCGTATGAAATAGTCTATCTGCAATTCTATCTATATCTGTAATTCTGCCTTTTAAACAAATCTCTCTCTTTTTAAAAATTTCTTAGGTCTCTGTTTTTAGCTCCTATAGAAATGTGATTCTCAGTTTTTTTTTTTTATTTACTTACTTATTTATATTGTTTGAAAAGCACAGGGACTCACAGAGATAGAAACCAAGACAGACAGAGATCTGGTTCACTCCATTCCTGATTTATTCCCCAAATGCCCATAAGAGCAAGGGGTGGGGCTGACATTGTGGTGTAGCAGGTTAAGCTGCCATCTACAGAGCTGGCATTCCACATTGGTGCCAGTTCCTGTCCAGGCTGTTTCATTTCCAATCCAGCTCTGTGCTAATGGCTTAGGAAAGCAGCAGAAGATCGCCCAAGTGCTTGAACCCCTGTACCTACATGGGAGACCCAGATGAAACTCCTGGTTCCTAGCTTCAGTCTGGCCTAGCCCTGGCTATTGCAGCCATTTGGAGAGTGAACCAGAGGATGGAAGACTTCTCTCTCTGCCTCTCCCTCTCCCTCTCTGTAACTTCACCTTTCAAATAAATAAAATAAATATTTTTTTAATTAAAAAAGGCAGGGAGCTGAGCCAGGACAAAGCCAGCAGTCCAGAAGTCAATCTGGGTCTCTCATGAGGGTGACGGGGACCCAAGTACTTGTGCCATCATCTCCTGCCTCCCAGAGTTCACATTATCAGGAAACTTGAATCAGAAGTGGAGCTGGGACTTGAACCCAGGCACTCTGATAGGGGTTGTGGAGTCTCAAGCAGCATCTTAACCAAATGCCCACTCGATTACAGTGATTTGAAACATAGACTTTTAGTAGAAGAATCAATTTTTCTCAAACAAGTCCTTAGTGTCTCAATAAATAAGATAAAAGGTGAGCTAATGTGAGGAAATATGGTGCCATAAAAGCAAGAGTTCCACTCCTGGCTTAGCTTTTGCTTCAGCCTCCACTCGAGATCCCCAAGCAGCCCTAGATAATCAGGGATGCAAAGCCTACTATGAAAGCTTTCACAACCCTCCAACAGGATGACTGTAGCAGAATACCCAGCTAGCCAATGGCTTCAATAGGTAAGGTCTTATTTTTCTTACAAGAACAGGGGTCCTGAAGGTAATGAGCTTCTAGAATTGGTTCAATGGTTCAGAGATCTCAGTGTCAAGGTCTTTTTGATTTTCTTGCTTTTTGCTTCATGATCTACAAAAGGCTATTTCAACCCCACAATCCCATTTTTGCTCAGGGCAAGAAGATAGGGCAGTGCCAGCCATATCTGTCTCCTCAAGTCAAGAAAATAAAGGCTTCTTTTGAAAACTTCTGGATGACTTCTGCTCAGGTCTGACTGGCCTGAAGTGTGTCACATGGTTGCATGCAACCCTAAGCTGCAAAGCACTCTGGGAAAACAAATATTTAGTTAGCCATATTGCCACTGGAACGAATACTGGGGTTCTGTTCTCAAGGAGGAATGTAGGTGTGGGTATGGAAGAGCTCACTCACAGTGTACACCATGGCCTACTTAATCTCTCTATGTTGTGCATGAAGGGACACATCACATTTTAAGGTTCCATGATAGAAAGTGCACATCAAATTAATTTACACTGAGAAACTAATGGCTTCCCTTTTGGTGGGTTCCTCAGGTTGGCGTAAAAATGGTGCTGAAAAGAGAAAGAGGTGTCAAGGAAACAACAGAAAAGCATCAAAGATGCATTACTGGTAACTCATGGGAATCTCCATGCAATTTTGGTCAGGTGCACACATCTAGTTAGGGTACCGCGTTCTCTGGAACAATGGCTCTTTATGCAGCGTGTTAAAGTATTTTGTCTCGAGTGTAAGCAGTATAGCTTGTTCAACCAAATACATTCTCCTGAGTATCCAGAGAATGGATTTGCTAAAGTACAACTGAACTTAATAGGTACATGACAAAAAAGAGGGAGAAGTTAACTCAGTAAAATGAGTTCCAAAGCACATACACACACACCCTCAACTGCAAAGATAAAAACCAATCAAGGGTGCCTGCTCTATTTATGGATTTCTGCTACAAAATGGATTTTGCTTCCGTGTCTTCCCCCTGCCTCTCTTACAGGTAGTCAGGGGACAGTTCATCTTGTCTGTCTTTGGTACAGTTATGGAACTTTTAAGGGGAGACCAGGAGTCTGTGTGGGGACTTGTCCTAAAAGACAGAACAAAAAGAAGTTATTAATCACGTTCCCCTTTGCATATTTACTGTTTGCCTTCTGAAGAGAATATTAGTCTGCTAAGAGATGCATAATTAGGAGCCACGCCAGATGGATGATCAATGTGGTTTTAATTTTTTATAAGGAGAGAATAGAGGTATAGCTTGGAGTTTTTATTTTAAGAAGATACTTCAGTTCTGTGTAGTTAAACACAAATATCTTGCATTAGAGGGTTAGTGTCTTCCATGCAATGATGTCAAATATGTTCTTGAAGCAGCCCTTCTATTTTTAAACCACAACCCCAGTGGAACAGAAAAGCTGACGGGGCCTACCAGCTGGAAGGGGAAAGCTAACGAGAAGCAGAGCTGGAGTGTGCACTGCCTGCGCTGCATTGAATCATGTCATCGTCATTACAAACCAACCACAGGCACCACCGCTTCCCTGCCCCTGGTTGCCCATCGGTTGAGAGGCAATTGTTCTCTCCACACTCAGGCTGGACAGGAATATAAAGGAGAGCTTTCTGAAGTCTTAGTGAAGCAAAGTGCGTGAAATCTTCATCCAGCGTTGGCTGATTGGGATTGGTGGCTGAGATCACCTTAGAGGCCCAGGAAGCAAGACAGAGGCCTGGGGGCAGTGCTCTTGGACCCCTTGGTCCTGACACTTTAGAGAACTATGAAATCAACCCAGACGGCTCTGACCACATATAATGTCTAGGCCTAATAGAGCGGCATTCTGAAACAGAATTTTAAAAAATACAAGAGTGAGTCACAGTCAGTAAGGATAAGTATTATTTATGCAGTTTTTGTTTCAGTAACATCCATGTCCCCATGTAAGTTGTATTTCTTTACCTAGATCACAGTCAAAAAAGTCTAAAACACTGTTGGAGGGTTGAGTGTGACAGGGAAGCAATGTGGGGGAAGGGAGAGGGGGTGGAGAGCGACAGTGAGGCAGGAGGAAGTGGAGGAGGAGGAGGAGGGTGGGAGGGGGGAGGAGAGGGAGACCCAGAGTCCATGGGCTCCACCTGCCTCTGTTCATTCGTCATGGCTCCTAACGCTGTGGGTGTGCGTATCTTCATTATATTCACACAGATACTCTTCCTCATGCCATTTAAAACCCTGTGCCAAGTCCCTCATTCAAATGCACCATTCAGAATTTGATTGGGGCTGCATTCCACTCATAAGATAATTTGGGAGAGAGAGTGAACATCTTTACATCATGGAAGCTGCCAACCCAGTATGTAGGGACTGTTGGTATCCTCTCTGGTCTTTCCCTCCGTCTCCTAGTCCTGCTTTCACTATTTTAATAAAAACTTTTCCTTTTTTTCTTTCTTGTTAAGATGACTCCCATCCGCGTGGTTGTCTTGTTTGGGTTCCGTTGTATCTGGTTTTCTTTAGTCCTGTTCTGACACCTTTTCTCCAGGTGTAAGGACCTCTGAAGCTGACTGACCACAAGGTCTGCTCTGCTGTGCCTCTCACAAAAATCCTTTCTTTGCATTTTTTTTTAAAAACAGAATTACCTATTTAAGGAGAGAGACAAACAGATACAGAGACACAGAGAGATCTTGGTTCACTCACCAAATAGCCACAACAACTGGGACTGGGCCAGGCCAGAGCCAGGAGGCAGGAATTCCATCAGGGTCTCCCATGTGGGTACAGGGACCCAAGTACTTGGGCCATCTTACATTGCTTTCCCAGGCACATTAGCATGGAGCTGGATCAAAAGCAAAGCAGACAGGTCTCAAAGTGGTACTCATATGGGATGAGTACTACTGGGGTTGCAGGCAGCAGCTTAGGCCACTGTAACACAATGCAGGGCCCTACTTGTGTTTCTTGAGAGATGTTTGTGCAGCTTTACTACTGCCAGGCTGTCCTCCCAGGCAAAGCTATCTCTCAGGGGGCCTCCACACTCACCTCCTACTGGATCTCTGTTTTTCCTCTTGCCCATCTACCATTCTCCACTCAGCCACTGGGTGACTGTTAAGGATACGAAGTAGGTGATGTTATCTTCCTTCCTCCCTAAGATGTCTAATGGCTCCCAACATGTTTCAGTACTGCCAGGGCTCCCACGATGTGGCTCCTCCCTTTTCTCCAGCTTCATTTCTGGAAGTTTCCTCACCTTGCAGGACCCGTCAGCCACATTAGCTTTCACTAGCCACTCAATATTCCAAGCGGCCCTGCCTTGGACATGTTGGCTGCTGCCTTCTCAGCAGGATGCCCCTGTCCCAGGTGTGTACGTGACCAGCTCCTTCTGGTCATAATGGACACCACTAACACTGCTAATTTTGATTTCGAGAGGACTTTTCTGAACTCCCATGGAAGCAACATTCTCTATACATCCAGTCACCTCCCATACCTTTTTAAAAACAGACCTTATGGTACTTGATATTCTCTTATTTGCTTCTCTGTTCTCTATCTCCCATTCCCATTGCCCCTGCACACATAACAATATACATGAGAGTACAGACTCTGTCTCCATGCCTACTATTTCCCCAGCCCCACATAAGCACTAAGTCAGTGATGAATTCATAGATTGCATCAGTGAACTGGGTCCTTTACTAAATCAGGGAACAGAAAGCTCTCAGTCCTTCTTTTTGATGCTATGAAAATTACCTTCTCAGTTCTAGGAAATTGTTTTGATGTGTGTGTGTGTGTGTGTGTGGTGTGTATGTGTGTGTGTAAGCAGGGCGATATATGAAAGGGAATCCTTTATAAATTAACTATGAAGTACATATTTTAACCATTAAGGATGCGTTTTAATCACTAAGAATATGTTTATTGTTGGAAATTTATTTTAATTTGACTTTGCAATGTGTTTCCAAGACTTTGTTATGGGTAAAGCAGCCACTCTGGAGAGCTGTCCAGGTGAATAAACCAATCTTCATCCTTGAAGGAGAATGCTTTCAGCAAGATAAAGAGACTTGTAAAAACCTCATAAGGCAATGGACTTGAACAGTGACAGCAAGGATGCTCCTGTTACGGAACACTGAGTTAGGGCTCAACCTGTCCCAGCACGGCAATGAGCATTCTTTGTTTTGCCACAATAAATCATTAGGGGCCAATCACACTTGAATTTATTTAAAGTCATCTTGAAAATTAACATGAAATTAACATTATATGAAAATAACATGTTCCAACTAAAAGAGGAATTGGTAATTTGATCCAAACTTCAGAAGTTAACCCAGAGAATGAATGAACCTTCTTGTATGTTCTAAAAATGAAAATAATGTGACTGAGATGAGCAGCTTCCCACCCACCTCATGGTGGATACCTCTGGGAGCCATCACCCTGTGTCTCAGTCTGCTGCATACCTGCGGCCTCTTGCCACCTGCCCAAGAACTCCTTTGGCTCCAGATGTGGGTGTCTCTTGCAGGGTCCCAGGATGCAGTAGGGCCAGGTATGCCTCCCCTTTGGATTGTAAATTCTTTGTCCAGCTTCCATGTAAATTAATTTTACAATAATAAGAGTCTCCTCTGAACTAGAGAGATGCTGTGGCAAATGCAGAACTGAAGACACACATGGGAAACTCCTAGAAACATCATGGAGGGACCATTATCTTAGAACCTGATCTGTGGTTGGAGTCTTTGAGTAGCCAAGCGAATGTTGTCTAACAAATGAGTGATCCTGGACCTGAGCAGGAGTAATCTGACATGCTTGGTATTTTCCTAGGAAGGAGAATGCAGGTTCTACACTTGGTTACTGGAGAATGTGTAACAACCTGGTGGAGCTCTAGATATCCAAGGAGTATGGCTTTCTGACCTTGGCACACTGCATCACTTGAAATTCATTTCAAGTTCATTGCCATGGAGGGGGAGAGGTGATGATGAGTCAGCTTTTTTGGCTACTCTTTCCCATTTTGGGGTGACAGTGTTGGTTAGCCTCCCCTATTTTTCCTCAGTCCTCCCTGAAGCTTATCTCCAGAAGACAGGAGGACTGCTCCCCACACAGTTCTGGTGCTGCTTCTTACCTGTCCCTGGTACCTCCCTGGCTCTAAAACTTCTCATCACCAGACTGTCATGGGTACCAAGTTAAGAGTTCACAAAAAGAGGTGGTCTAGACCTTGTCTACTCTTTTGGAAACCTAACTTGGAAAATGTTACTAGGAAAAAATCACTCTATGCAAATCACGTTAAAGAAATGAATATTATCCTTTGTCTAAATATTGCTTAAATCACTCTAATGAAATGAATTTCTATGTCAATATTTAACCCACAGCCCACATCTTTATTTAGCCTCTCCCTTTAGTAATCAGAATGCAGAGCCAGCCATTATGATGTGCTGGTGATAATCTGGAACAGGAGGCGAGGAGTATTAAGGATGGAGATTTGCTGGACAAAGAGAAATAGACTCTACCACTCATGTGGGTCTGGAGAGAATACAGTGAGAGGCATCAGGGAGTGGCTCAGTCCTACCAGTCCAGCTGCCCCCTTTTGTTCAATAGGAATCTGTTCAAGGATGGCTATAATATACATGGCTGAATCTGGGGGTAGGGAGGAAGGGTATAGACCAGGCAAAGACAAGGGTAAGCATGAGGTGGGGCCTTCTGGCTCTGGTCAGGAGATTAGGTTCAGGATGTGGCATCTGTTCCTTCAGCAAGAGTTCTCAGCAGAGCAAGTAACAGAATTAAAGTTCTTCCTCCTAAGGCTAAAGCTCTTAGGTAGGTGGGCATTTCATGCAGTGCTTAAGTTCAAGTTCCAGCTCTGCTTCCAATTTTGGATTCCTACTAATATTCACCCTGGAAAGCAGCAGGTGATGGTGCAAGTAATTGGGGCCCTGCCACCCCTGTGAAGACCTGGCCCAGCCCTAGCCATTATGGACACTTGGGAAATGAACCAGTGGATAGAAGTATGCTTGCTCTTTCTCCCTCCCTCCCTATGTATGTGTCTGCCTTTCATATAAATATAAATAAATAAAAAATTTTAGAGTGCTAAGGCAAACACCCAATACCAACATGAAGCCAACATAGCAGGTTCACTACAATTTCAGGGCTAAAGAAGCATCAGAATATAGCTCAGCAGACTTGAGGCTCAGATAATTTTTACTAAGAAGGAGACGTGAAGGTTAGAACAGAGACCAAATAGAAAGGTCTAGATCACAGGTCTTAGAGCCTAAGAGAGTAGGTCATATTTAAAATCACCATATAGAGATTATTGCTTTCTGCCCATCTTCATACCTGAGCCAAGGTACATTATGAAGAACAGAAGTTTGCTTAGCTCACAGTTCTGGAAATTGCAGAGCATGGTACTAGCATCTGGTGGGCTCTTGGGAGGGTCACAGAGCAGATGACATGACAAGGGCCGGAGTGCATGTGGAAAAGATCACATGATGAGGCGGGAATCAAGAGACCATGGAGAGGCCAGGCTCACACCCACTCTTGCAGGAACTCATCCTCTCCCGTGATATCTGACCGACTCTTGGGTACCAGATTAATGCCTTCATGAGGGCAGTTATGGTCCAATCACCTCTCTAGGCCAGATCTCATAAAGGTTCACTATGCTTTCATACATTCCACTGGGGCCAAGTTTCCAGCATATGAAGCTTTGGGGGAAAATCACAGCACAGTCACTCAGGAAAAGGCAGGGTGGGATCTGCTTCTAGAAACCATGAATACAGTCCATCGTGATGACCTGGGGATGAGAGGCGAGGAGGCAGCCAAGTACAGGCTGACATCCAGGCACACCACAACTCAGTTTTGAGCCATACTTTGCCAATTTTTTATTTAGCATCTATTGCATTTCACATATCAAATGAGTTCTTTAATTTCGTTGATTCTCATAGCAACTTAATGAGGCTAATTTATCATTTCACTCTTAGAAATGAGAAGGCAAAGGGCATAATAATTTATGTGAGATAAATTATTAATAGAATAATTATTATTAGAATAACAAGCACTATTATACAAACAAATCTTTGTTGCCATAGAAGAAAATATATTAGTTTTCTATTGCTACATTTACAAATTACCACAAACGTAGTGTATTAAACAATATACATTGGGGCTGGTGCTGTGGCGTAGCAGGTAAAGCCGCTCTCTGCAGTGCTGGCATCCCATATGGGCATCAGTTTGAGTCCGGGTTGCTCCACTTCCAATCCAGCTCTCTGCTATGGCCTGGGAGAGCAGTAGAAGATGGCCCAAGTCCTTGGGCCCCTGAACCTGCATGAGAGACCCAGGGGAAGCTCCTGGCTCCTGGGTTCAGATTGGTGCAGTTCCAGCTGTTAAGGCCATCTGGGGAGTGAACCAGTGGATGGAAGACCTCTCTCTCTGCCTTTCCTTCTCTCTCTGTGTAACTCTGACTTTCAAATAAATAAATAAGTAAATCCTTTAAAAAAACAATATACATTTATCCTGTTATAGTAGTGGACATCAGAAATCTAAAATTAAGGTGTTGATGGACTGGTTCCTTCCAAAACTTCAGAGAATTCATTGCCTGACCTTTCCAGCTCTTACAAAAAGGTTTATTTATTTGAAAAAAAAGAGCTACAGAGAGAGAGAGAGAGAGAGAGAGAGAGAGAGCACATGAGCGAGCTACTTCTAACTACTAGTAAACTTTTCGAATTCCTACAACAGTCAGGGCTATGCCTGGTCAAAGCCAGCCACCCAGAGATCAATTCTCCCCAGTCTTTCCTGTGTGTGGCAGGGGCCCAAGTACTTGAGCCATCATCTGTTGCTTCCCAGGAAACATTAGTAGGGAACTGGATCAGAACTGGAGTAGCCAGGACTCTACCCAGAACTCTGATTAAGATGTTGGTGTTCCAAGGGATGGCTTAACCTGCTGTACCCCAACACCTTTGCCCCTTTTTAGCTCTTAGAGGTGGCCTGCATTCCTTGATCTGTGGCCTCTTCCTTGCATTACTCTAGCCTCTTGCTTGCATTGTCACATCTCCTAGAACTAACTCTAACCCTACTGTCTTCCTCTTGGGACCTTATGATTAGATTGGGCAAACCTTGATAAGCTCCTCATCTCAAAATCTGCAAAGTCAATTTCACCAAGTAAGGTATCATCATCACAGGTCCTGAGGATGAGGACATAACATTGGGGGAGAGGGGGTGTGGACGTGTACATTATTCTGCCTACTGTAAGAAGGAATGGAGGGAAATGCTGTGCACTGGAGAGGTGAAGTGGCCAGAGAAAAAGGAGATTCTTTCTCCAAGGCTACTGAGGAGCAGAGACAGGAGTCCTGGAGTGCTGGAACTTCAGTGGAGGGTGACCTGGGGCACTGCTTCTCAGTGGGGAAAGACCATGGACAGAGGGATCTCTGAGCCGTCCTGGGCAGTGGGGACCAAGACAGATGGCAGGGTCAGCACTTGGCAGCAGTACTGTATAGCTGAAGAAATAGCCATAAAGGTGATGAGCATCACACAGAAATGCCCACAACTCCCCTGCCCTTCTGGAAACATCTAATCCAAGATTCTTGCATGAACCTATAGAGGAGGGGAGGGAATACTCCAAACGGCCAAGGTTGACCAGTGGGGACTGAAACAAGATTCAATGTCATTACAGCATCACATTGGACCTTAGTATTAGGGCTTAAATGTCACACTTCTCACTTGTAGACTTTTGCTGTGGCTATGGAAGTGGACAGACAGGTGAAAGCAGAAAACAAAGAGTGTTTGTTTGTTTGTTTGTTTGTTTGTTTACTACATGCTGGAAGGTGTCTTTATACCGGGATTAGCAATGAAGAAGCATCTCACTTCCAAGTTCGCGGGGCCTAAACCTGAACCAGGCAACTCATGGGTGACCCAGGCGCCTTCCTGGTCAATATTCTCTGGGTGACAATAACCATATTAATAAGCATACCCAGCAGGGGGTCGGGTATTCCCAAGAGGAAAATTAATTTCTTTTTATAATCTGCCATAGTTTATTTCACATATTCATGACCCGCCCAGTATGTTTTTTCTTTATGATGAGCCATAAAAATGACAAAATACATTAGCCAAGTTCTTCGTTTCTGCTAAAATGACCATATTCAAAAATAATAACAGAGACTTGTATCAGCGATGCAAAAGATGCATGAAGTAATTGGGGCTTAATTTGTACACAAACTGTCAAGGCAGTTTTCCTCACGGCCTGCATCTTCTGAATTCATTAGTCTCTAATTACGGCCAGTGGGGACCAGCAGTTAGGAGGTTAAAGAGGTTCTGACAGGCCTAATCATTGCTCAGGAAGCTGAAAATGTATGCAAAGTCTCGGCAGATGGGGTGAGAGCGGCTTCTGCCAAGTGATAACTGTTATTCCTTTGCACCTCCAAAGCTGTCATCCTAATAGGCACATTTTAAATTTATTAATGCTCTAGTTACAATGCATACACGGTCTCTAATGGTATGTCATTCTGAGTATATAAACTGAGCAATTAACACATATTACCTGGTAATGGTAAAATTATTTGTTGCCTGTTTGATTTTGGGGTGGGGGGTGATGGGAGTGTTGTCTCCTGTTCCAATAAGAATTGTCCCAGGAAAAGCCCCCCTTTGTTGAAACAGAATCAGAGCTACCTTGTAGAAGGATCTCTCTCTACTCAGATATGACAAACACCGCCTTCTGGGCTTTACCCACTTGTCTCCTCAACCTCTGATTTCTGACCTCGGTCGGAATCTGGCAGCCACAAACAATTCAGGTGAGATGTTTGGTGGGACTTTTGGCACCAGGTGACCCTTTAAAGTGAGAAGAGACCCAGGGTCATGTTTTACACTTGTGACTTCATACTAACTCCAACATTAGTATCAAACTACAGGCACCAATGGACTTTCCAATTTCCAATCCCACAGTCATCAATAGCTCTTTCTCTTTTCGTGGCGTCCCTGACTTTAATCCTGCTTGTTTTAAAGCTAACTAATCTCTAAAAGGAGGTG
Organism: Oryctolagus cuniculus; assembly: GCF_964237555.1. NCBI lineage: Eukaryota > Metazoa > Chordata > Mammalia > Lagomorpha > Leporidae > Oryctolagus > Oryctolagus cuniculus. Next base: position 28,114,974 of record NC_091444.1, on the reverse strand, counting down.
TCTTCTTCTGCTGCTGCTGCTTTTTTTTTTTTTTTTTTTTTACAAATGAGGTCTCTTGTCTTTCCTGTGGTTGCAGCCATAACATGGGAAGGGCCTTTAATTAAATGCTGCACTCAGTGCAACAATTGTTTGCATGGAGAAGGCTACGGGGATGGAGACAGCTGGAATGGATAGTCCCTAAATTGTAGGCTTTGTGAGGACTGCAAGATTCATCAGCGGTCCTAATAGCATGATAAGGTGTTCATCTCAGCAACAGAACAATTATCCATCCAGTGATTGATCGCCCAGCTCGGCATCCACTAGCCCATTGCCGCTAATTGATTTACATTGTATGGCAGTAATATAACAACAACAAAAAACGTTGGGGAGACTTTATGTTAATTAAAAACTGTTATTATAGTTTCCTGTTAGGTGATCTGTTTGAGATTTTTATGCCATACAGGAAAGAAATCAAACTACTGGGTCATAATTTTTCTTTACAAAGAACCAAATAACCTACCCTGGTGGTTCCTTGAAAGACTGAAGAATAGCCCTGATTGATTCACCAACCTGAGGCTGTGTGACCTCGGGCAAGTGTCCTTAGCTCGCTGAGCTGAGGACTTGATTAGAAGTTGGCCTACAACCTCTGGCCTTTGAGATCTGTCTCAGTTCTAGACGTCCACAATTCTCTGAATCCAAATGTCATGGAGCCGGAAGACAGCTGGACAACTGGACTAGAGCTTCCTAGTTAGGAGCAGGTCAGGTCTTTGATCTTTCACTTCCCATTTTCCACTTGGAAGTTTAATCTGGTTTCTGACTGTTGTCTTTATTTATAGCATTTTTAAAAAATAGGTGCACAGTGGACTTTTTCCGGCCCCCTTGCTGAATTTCTGCTATATCAGACATCCATTCATTTCCAGAGATTAAAAAAAAAGCCTGTTTTTCAGTTATCACTTTAATGGGAAATCCAGTAAAGAGAGTCTAGACATGCCCTGTGGTGGGTGTCAGCTCACTTGGTGTGATGTGGCACTGTAGGGAGAGGGGACATCTTTGGGCAGTATGCACTGTGAGTACGTGGCGTCTGCCCATGTGGCCTCTTCTATGCATGCAAGTGTGGATCCCACTCGGTGACACTAGCCAGCGTCTGACCTGCTCGGGCCCTTATTTTCCTATCTACTGAGTGAAAAGGCTGAGCTGAATGCTCTCTGAGGTCTGTTTCATCAACAGTGTTTGATGACTCTGATCCATTCTGACAAAAAAAGAATTTCCTGGAAATTAGAGCCTTCGAAGCCAGAGTATTTAGAGGAACCAGCAGGTGGAGAGAGAGAAAGGGGCCTGGAATCCACATGCAGGAGAAAAGTTTGCCTGAGACAGCCTCCTCATTCTGAGGATAGCAGGTCATGGTATGGGGCACGATTTATACTCCAATAAAAGAGGGAATTACTGAGATTATTTGCCAAAGGGAAAAAAAAATCACAACCTTGATTTTTCTCGTCCACTTGTAAGTCCTGGGCCACTCTGTCTCCTGAATTAGGTGCATTGCCTGACTTGCTTATACTCTCCTAGAAGCGGTACTCAGCTTGCTCTACTCTGAGGCAGAGGAGTATGGTGAGGAGAGGTCACCAGCATGTGAAGACTGTCCACTTTGTAAATGACGCTTCCCAAAGGATGGATTGCCTACCTCACAAGTGCTGCCAGCATGTTAGAACTTGAGCAAGGAAGCCTGCATCTCCAGAAATCTGATGCACAGCTGAAGTTGAGAACCGTCGCTCTAGAAAGCTGGGGGCCAGGCTGCCTCGCATTCTCCCTGCCAAGAACAGTGCTACTCATTTTCCACCCTGTGCCTGACTCTCAGCCTTCTTTGCATGAAGGTGCAATGCTTAGCTCGGAGGTTCTTCCCACAGGTCCTTAAGAGCCAGAAGTCAAGTTTGTTGCAGGAAAACCCAGTTCAGTCTAAAAACCTCGTAACAGCATGAAACTATTCCATAATTGGAGTCTTGTGTGTTTTGTTGATCTGAACCACCATTACCCAGAGCTCTAGCTGTCAGTGCTTTGACTGTGGGGTTAAATAGCATGTGAGGGTCCAAAACAACCATTCTCAGCTCTCTGCATTCATATACCCAGGAACACTCACGCAAAAGGTGCCTTGTCATTGCAACTCCCCAGAACTGTGACATGCTCACAGCTCCTAAAGCCTAGCATTAATGTTAGAAGAAAATGGAAAGACTCCTTGGAATGAAAATCTATTAGTAAGTTTCCAGACAGTTTTAGAGACTTGATAAGAAACAGTATGTGTGCGGATGTCATAGAGCCTGGGCCATAGCTGCCCGAATTCAAATCCTGGCTTTATCCCATGCCCAGGGATCCATGGACAAGACACAGAACCCTTTTGTTTCAGGTTCCTTTTTAAAGGTGGAAAATAATAGAACTGCCCTTCTCGGGGGTGTCTTGAAGATGAGATGAGTCAATAAATGGAAAGTTTTAGAATAGGCCTCAGCAGGCTGCAAGCACTCAAATGTTAGCCATGGTTAATTCCAGATCATCTGCAAACAGGCTCCACAAGGTGTGATCCTAAGTAGCAAAGTGTCTTGAACTTGGTTTAATGCTCTTTTTCTTTTCTTTTTTTAAAGATTTATTTTATTTATTTGAAAGGCAGAGTTACAGAAACAAAGGAAGAGACAGAGAGGAGAAGCAAGAGATCTTCAAAAAAAAAAAAAAAAAGAAAGAAAGAAAGAAAGAAAGAAAGAAAGAAAGAAAGAAAGAGATCTTCCATCTGCTGATTCACTCCCTAAATGACTGTAACAGTCAGGGCCAGGAGCCTGGAATTCCATCCAGGTCTCCTGTGTTCATGGAAAGGACTCAAATACGTCATCTTCTGCTGCTTTCCCAGGTGCATTAACAGGGAGCTGGATCAGAAGTGGTGCAGCCAGGACTCAAACTGGTGTTTGTATGGGATATCAGCATTATAGGTGGTGTTTAAACCTGCTGGTGCCACAACACTGGTCTCAGATGCTTTTTCTATCTTGAAAAATCTCAATGATTTTTGAATAAGGAACCTCACATTTTCAATTTGAGTAGGACCCCAAAAATTTTGTAGCTGGTTCTGTCTATAGGGCTGTTATAGGTAAAATATAATGTCTATATATTGTTGAAAGTAAAATGGCAACCATTATCCCATCAATAAAGGCTAGACTTTCCCTAAAGAAAATCAGTTGGATGATTGGGATAAGGTAAGCACTATATGCACACTTGCAGAGAGTCATTCATTACTTGTCTTTAGTGATATAATTTAGTGGTAATAATGTTTCATATTTCTATTTGTGCTTCAAAAGTTTAGCATCAGCTGGACTTCTATGTATATTTGGTCAACACCAGAGTGAACCATAGCCAGATATTAAACTCTACACATTATAGTATGGGTGCTGGCATTGTGGCACAGTGGGTTAAGCCGCTGTTGGTTATGCCAGCATCCCATATTAAAGTGCTGGTTCAAATCCTTGTTGCTCTGCTTCCTCTCTAACTTCCTGCTAATGAGCCTGGGGGTGGCAGAGATGATGCACCAAGTGCTTGGGCCCCTGACACTCCTGTAGGAGACCAGGATGGAGTTTCTGGCTCCTGGCTTAAGCTCAGCCCAGCCCTGGCTGTTGCAGCCATTTGGGAAGTAAGCCTGCAGATGAAAGATCTCTCTTTCTCTGTCTATCATTCTCTCTCTCTCTCTCTCTCTCTCTTTCTCTGTCACTCTGCCTTTCAACTACACAAATAAATCTTTAAAAATTATAGTATGACCCAAATTTCTTGTATTAGCTTCTGAATTATTTTTATAGGATCATCTATTTCTCTTCTAAAGATGAAGACTATGTCATGAGTTTCCTGAATTCTCCAAAGTGCCTGTCATATGCCTTGGCAACTTGTCTCTATTTAGTAAATAATTTTACAGATGATCATATGACATTCATCTCAAGGGTGATGAGGAACACTTCTGGGTAATAATGAAATTAATACATAGTCTCTTCTATCACATATTTTGATTGATTCATGTCATGGACTTTGATTAAAATCTTAAATCTAGGTTATATTTGGTCTCTGTTGCTTATTTTTGTGGAAAATGTTAGCAACCATTCTGTGGTGAGCAAAGGAATTTTTTTTTCCTGGTCGTGTTCCATTATAAGTCCTTATTAAGCATCAGAATATTAGAACTGCACGAGGCCTCAGAAATCAGGTTCTCAGTGACTGATTTTGCACAAAGACTGTGGCACTGAAAGTCACGCTGTTCATTGGTGCTTGGCAAGGGGGTCACCAATGTCCAAGATCATGAGAAGGGGACGATCCATGTGGTGGGGCAGAGTCCATGGTGCAGGCAAGTCCTTTCAACCCGAGAGACCATTGACTGTGGGCTGGGTGCCAGAGCTGGCTTAAACTACCTCATAGGACAACGACAAGGACATCTCAGTCCCAACTCAGCATCCCTCCATCCTGAGTTCTCCCTGGGACTGAGCCTTGGAATGCCTGAAGCTAAGATTTTTTCACTCCCTGTTCCCTGCTCTCTCAAATATTTCTGTGTCCACATTTCAGCCAGCAGTTTTGCACATAGTATCTGAGTTTCAGCATTCTGTGTCTGGCCCTGCAGAAGGAGGATGCTGGCTGGCAGTGAGGTGGGGATGTTGGGGGAGCTCCTGGAAATCTTTGATGAGTGCAGGAGAAGGTATCATTTATTGTTACTCAGAGCCTCAACTACAACCCAGAGGTTTTGCTTCCCAGAGACCTTGCAACTCCTTTTGAAATTGGTCCATTTACCTTTTCACTTGCTCTCTTACTTGGAGATTTGAGAGAGCAGGGAGCAGGGAGTGAAAAAATCATAGCTTAAGACATTCCAAGGCTCATTCCTCGCTCTCCTTTCCTTTCTTCTGCCCTGGAACTTCCAGGAGCAGGGCCCCAGGCCTTGTCCTTTGAGAGAAGTGACAGCCCCCAGCAGCCCGTTGGCACCACTGCCAGGACCACAGTGGGTGGGCGTCAGTGCCCCAGCCTGGTCTCTCCTTTCTCAGCAGTGCATAGGCCGAGGAGATTTTCATAAGGACCTCATTCTTGGGGTGCCACCAGTCATGTGAGGGTATCGAGGACTGGGGGCGTCAGGACTCTTGGTTACCAGATGGAGCTGGACCAACAAGGGAACGAGAGGGTGAGTGGATTGCTGCATAGAATCTGGTTGTTCCCTAGAAAGTGTGAGGTGTCACATCCTTTAGAGGGGTGGGAGAAAGGGCCAGCCCTGAGAGACACAGAGGGCTAAGAGACAATAGCTGAGGGCCCATATCCCAACTGTATCACTCATCTGGTTATGCTTTTGGTGGGAACACATTGCCTTTATGGGTATGGGGCCCCATGGTCTTTCTCATGCCATTCATGTCTGTTGTCTTGTCTTTTCAGGATTCCACAGAGCTCTGAGCCCACAGGAGAGGACTGAGGGTGAGAGAGTGAACCTTGTGTGGGAACTGACTCATCAGAGACTTTATCTCAAACTAAACACCTCAGAAGGATTTGGCCTGTTCTCTTAGCGGCTGTGTGAACTCTGAGATGTTACATGGTTCCTCTGTATCTCAGTTTCCTAATCTGAAGTGGAAACCAAATCTCCTACTGCTCTCAAGGTTGCTAAGCCAACGAAATGAGATAATATATCTGAAAACGTTAGAACAGTGTTTGTTTCGTTGCGAGATCTTAATAAAAATCTATTAATATTTTTGCCAGTACTGAGGGATGTATGTGAGGAGGTGTGTGTGGCTGGGATCGATAAACCATGTGACAGGGTCACTGCATGAATAGCAAAGCCTTCATGTTTTAGAAGAAAGAGTGGACCCCTTGCTCTGGGATCGTCCACTCTGATGCACAAGGAAAAGAGTAGTCATTGCGTGTAAGTTAAGTCCTCTAAAAATTAGAAACTCACATTCAAGTGCAACCCCAATCCCCACACCATTATTAAACTGTTTGCCTAAGGTGCCCAACCGTCAGGTGTGCACTGGGGGCTCACAGAATACAGAGCTGAGGGCCTGGTGCATTCATTCATCAACCATTCATTCCCTTCACAAATATTTGCTGAGTACCTTATGTGCCAGGCTCTAGAAAAGGGCACTCACCAAGTCAACAAAGATCAGAACTTAGATTCTAGTTGGGAGACAATAGCACATAAACCAAGGATTATGCCCTGCGCTACAGCGTGGCAAGAGTGAATGAAGCAGGAAGAGGTGTGACTGAGAATGGGGCGGACCAGGAAAGCCTTTCCAGAGGAGGTGATGTCTGAACAGAGGCTGGGAGGAAGGGAATGAAAGTGTTAGAGGGAGAAAGAATAGTAGGTTCAAAGGCTTTGTTTTATAGCTGACCTCAGAAGGCAAAGAAGATAGACATCAGAGGCAGAGAGAGGCTGAGAAGTAGGCAGGGGAAGGAGCGTGGGTTTTATCCTGAGCATGATGGGAAGCCATTGGAGGGTTGGGGGTAAAGAGAATGGCATAACATGACTTAACTGCAAAGAACACAGTGGCTGCAGGAATACATCATTAGGAGTCCTACAGCAGAAGCAGAAACCAGTGAGGAGCTGCTCCACCCATCTAGGCAACAACTCTAGGAAGTTTGGCCTATGATGACAGGGGTATAAATATGAGAACTGAGAGTAAAGTTGACATGGAAGAGAAAGAGAGGAAGAAAGGATGATGACTAGGTTTTTGATCTGAACAAACAGTACGGTTGCGCGTGACCGAGGTGGGGAAGACTGGAAACCCAACGAGCCTGGTGTGGAAGTTTTGAGGCCTAACCTAAACTGCTTTAGCAAATTTACAGGTGCCTGTTGGACATTCAAGTAGAAGTGTCAAGTAGGCTGTGGGTGAGTTCAAGCAGAAGCAACAGAGTTAGCGTCTATGTAGTGTTTCAATGGAACCTCTGAGACTGCCCATTTTTGTAGGTGAAGAGATAAAATATCAGATGTTTCCTATGAGTCAACCTTGCATTTAAATGCATGAATGAGAGAGATAACAAAAAGAACAGGTAGAGAAGAAATCCAAGGACTGAGCTCAGATTTACTACAACAGATAAGAATTAGGGAGAGGAGGAAGACCCAGCAGAGTGTAGCGGGACATAGGGAGAAAGTCAGGAGCTTTTTATGCCTGAAAACCAAATAAAGAAAGTGCTCCAGAAAGGACAGGTGTGGTGTACAGCATGACATGTTTTCCTGAGTGGTCAGGGGAAGGCACACAGGGAATCACAGGACCTTGGCACCGAGGTTGCCCATTGAAAGTCACCATGAGAAACTGTGAGACCACAGGGTCAGTTCCTCCAACCAGGAGTCCTTTGGTGTCTAAATGCAATGTGGATGCTTTCATCTCAAAGATGGCAACTCACAGTGCCACAAATTATTATGAAGAGAATCATCCTCAAGGGAATCGGTAAGTATTCTTGTATTTTCCTATATAATGATATTGAAAGAAAGAAAATCCCCAGTGAATGCAATTTGTCCCAGCTCCTTGCTTTTTAAGTGAAGTGGGTAAGCTCTCTTTCTGCCCAACTCTGTGTTATCTGAAGCTCATTACCCCAGCACTACCATGGATGCATTTCCTATTCTTGGTCATTTCTCTTCCTAGCAGGTAAATCCTTAAGAAAATGAGATCTATGTGTGCCCACATTTGCTGCCACCAAAGTAGAGTGGAGCTGGACCCTGAATAAGAGATGAAGACTCAGTCTTTCCTCCCCAGTGCCTGTTTCCTTCTGTGCTTTCTCTGGTAAAAAGGGGGGCTGCAATGCTGTGCCTGCTCCCCTCTCACTGAGTGGATCCTCGGTGCTTTTCAGTTCATTCATTGGGTTTCTGCTCCTCAGGCATGGATTGAGCGCGTTGTGTGCCCAGTTGTGGTCCGGCATTGTGTGAGGTGCATAGAGCAGATGACAGAGACAAGTAAAGGTTGCAATGAATGGCAGGAAAGAGATACAGGTAGGGGCAGTGATTTGGGGAAAATGTCAGAGGCCAGCTCATATCTCCCTTACCTCCTTTTTCTGTAGCCTTTTTCCTATTACAGTAACCAGTTTGCTCTTGGATCACTGCAGTGGCATGGACTTGAGATAAAGATTAGGAACTGAATATACTGAAATAGAAGCGGATTTGGAGACAGAAATGCTTGAGGAGAGGGGATTTCAGAGGTGGTGGTGATGGTGGTGGAATTTTCATGGTCTCTCAATTGGTTGTTGCATAGCCTAAATATCAAGCAGCTCTCTGGAGTGGTTTGTTCTCACCAAAAACTGTGTCATGGGATCCTCATTTCCAAAGGAAGGGCTTTTGGAATAACTCCCCTCATCTCAACCCTTGAGATACACCTCTCCTTCTCCTACTGGGCTGTGGACATGCTAAGGTTCTGTTCTCAGAACGTATTTACAGGGCCAGCACTGTGGCATAGTGCGTTAAGCCTCCATCTGTGGGGCCAGATTCCCATATGGGCACTAGTTTGAGTTCTGGCTACTCTACTGCCCATCCAGCTCTCTGCTGATGGCCTGGGAAAGTGGTAGAAGAGGGCCCAGGTACTTGGGCACCTGCACCCACGTGGGCAACCTGGAGGAAGCTCCTGGCTACTGGCTTCGGGTCAGCCCAGCTCTGGTTGTTGTGGCCACTTGGGGAGTGAACCAGCGGATGGAAGACCTCTCTCTCCTCTCCCCTCCGTAACTCTGCCTCTCAAATAAATAAATAAATATTAAAAAAAAACAAAAAACAAAAAACAAAAAGAATGTGTTTACCAAGTTATTAAAAGGTACCCAAGTGTGTTTTTGGGCCTTTCATGTTCATAAATTTGCTTTTATGTGTCTAGTTGCTCTCAGTAGAGGAGGGAGGTGGCCTGAGTGAGATGACAAATTTCCAGGAGGCTCTTCGACATAGTTTGGGTGTTCGGCCCAGGCTGGTCTGTTGGTAGTCATTGCAGTCACACCCCATCACACCTCCCTGGGAACTTCTGCCAAGTTCTAAGATGGAGGTGGGAGGATTGGAGAAAGAGAGGGAGCGTGCCGGGGGGGGGGGGGGGGGAGGGGAGAGAAACAGAGAGAGAGAGAGAGAGAGAGATTGAGACTGAGAGAAAGGGAGAGAAGTCAGTGCCACCACTGACAGTCCTAGGCCATTTACTTGTCACAATTTGCTGTACTTTTTGTCTGAAATGTCTACTTCCTTGTCCCCAGAACTTCCTTGGATCCAGGTTTCCCCAGGAAGGGGCAAAACTCCCCTCCATCAGACATCTGTTGGACCTGTTGGAGGTAGCCTGGGGTTCCAGGATGCACATTCACTCAGAGACACCCCCAAAACACCAGGGAAGTGGAGGGTAGGTAGGAGGAGCCTGGGCATGATTGAGGGTGAGACCTGTACCTTATTCTCCATATCGGTGCTGTCTGCTGTGGATTTTTTTGTGCAAATCACATTGATTTAAAGCCATTTCCTCCTGGCATATCCACCAATTACCCCCCTTTCTCACCATTAATCAGTGTCTGTTAATTAGAGAACAAACTCCTGTTCAAACAATTGCCAACACCCCCACTCAAGGCAGCTAAATAAGGATAAATGAGTTAGTCTTATTTAAAAATGATTTAAATTTATCAAATCCTATTTGTTTCTTTTAGACCCTGATTTTCCATAGATTTAATGACTCCAAATGATGAAGTTTTAGGCTATAGTAATTTATCCATTGAGTAACAGAGGCTTGGCTGTATTTTAGTGATACTCATGAGCACAGAAACAATAATGCTAACAATTAATTACGTCACCAAGAGCTGCAAAGGTGCTAAGCACTGTGCTCTGTGCTTCACCTGCATTAACTTATCTAATTCTCACCTCCATGAGATGAATATTTCTACACGCATTTTCATATAAGATAACTAAAGTTCAGACAAGTTAAGTCAATTAGCTGAGGTCAAATAAGCAGCAGCTCATAGGCCGCCATTGCCCATCCTGGTTCTTCTTTTCTCTTAATCCTTATTTGGTTAGTATTTGAAAGGGAAAGAGAAAGATACACACACACACACACACACACAGATCTCCCATCTACTGGTTCACTTCACAATTATAACAGCTGGGGCTAGGCCAGACTGAAACCAGGAGCTGGGAATTCTATCCTTGTCTCTCATGTGGGTGGCAGGGACCCAAGGACTTGAACCATCACCTGCTACCTTCTAGGGTGCTCATTAGCAGGCAGCTGGAATCAGGAATAGAGCAATTCCTCAATTGGCCACAATGGCCGGAGCTGCGCTGATCCAAAGCCAGGAGCCAGGAGCTTCTTTCCGGTCTCCCACATGGGTGCAGGGGCCCAAGGGCTTGAGCCATCTTCTGCTGCTTTCCCAGGCCATAGCAGAGAGCTGGATCAGAAGTGGAGCAGCCAGGTCTTGAACTGGCACCCATATGGGATGCCGGCACTGCAGGCGGCGGCTTTACCCACTATGTTCTTTGAATTCAGTGCTTCTCAGAGTGTGGCCTCTGGACCTCTGAAATCAGAAAAACCTGGAGACCTTGTCAAACTTCAGGTTTCTGGGCCGTGTATTAGACCCAGGGAATCAGAATCCCTGGGAGAATGGCATTAGAATCTATTTTGAACATGTTCCCCAGGAGCCTTGTGTGTAATAAAAGTTTGGGAATCACTATTGCTGGCTTTTCATGTATTTTCAACACCCTTTATAATCTCAAAGGCAAAGATGTTGGGCTTTGGATAAGGAGCAAGTGGCTAACTCTGGGAGCCTCACGGGCCTCCTTCCAGTGGGGCAGCAGCAACAATTGGAGACAGGCCTATGTTTCAGTTCTTGATAGAGCTTATGTGATTTATTTACTCTCTCTTAACCTTCACTGTTTCATTTCTAAACCAGGAGGGACATTTTTCTTTCCCAGGTGCTTGTGAGGATCCAATGAGATGATAGTGAAATGAAATTTTAGAAGTCGAAAACACTGTACAAATACATGTATATGATATGAATCAGGAGTTTGCCCTGGGACTGGGGAGGCACCCACAGTCCTCTGCATAAAACTGGGCACCTTGTACAGATACAGAGGAGGGAGGGAGAGCAGAAAGCCCTCCCAGAGTCTGGATATCCTGGGGATTTGTCCATCTTTCTTGAGAAGGGCTCTTTCTTCTCCAACTCGTAGGAATTCTTTCCTTTCAAGCCAAGAAGGCACACTTTGCAACTGATGCAGTCCCCACTTACCAAGATGTTTTATTGGCAACAGGTGTGCTCTCTGCCTCAGTTTCTCCCACCTGTGCAGGGAAGAGCAAACCACATGGCCACTCATAATTCACATCCTCTGTCTGCACAGTTCCTGAGGTTAGAGTGATGGAATGTTCTCTTTGTTCCAGGATCAGTGTTATTTCATTGGACCCTCATAGCAGTGCAGGAAGCTTGTACTTCAATTATTCCCATTTTATAGACTGGGGAACAAGCCCAGGGAGTTTAAGCTGCCCAAGCGAGGAAGTGGAGGAAGTCCAGGGCTGACGATGGTATCTTCCATCCTACACTCCCAGGAAAGGCTGTTAGGAGAGGGTTAGGACTGCGTATGTTAAATGTGTGCTGTTCTGAGGCCTCTGAGGGAGCAGCCATATTCAAAAGCTCCTCTTCGTTCCCCTGGCCCTCCACAGTGTGGCCTAAGTTATTCAATTAGGAAGGGAAATAATTGGCAGTGGAGAATGCCTCTAGCAGTGGTAATTACCTCTAGTGCCTTGTTGGAATAGTCAAGCTACATTTCAGTTTATGCTGTAAAACCTTAATTATAATATAAACAGCTGCCCTTCAGCCCTGCAGGGCTGCCTTCCCCCTCCTTCCTTCTCCAGCCTGGGAATGACTCTCCCTCATGAGTGGTCACGGAGGTCCCCAGTAGGAAGGGGCTTTGGGGAGGAAGGGGGCCGATGCTTGTGTGTGCAGTGGGGTTTGGGAGATTAAGCTACAGTGGGTCACTGTCAGAGCCTTGTCTTCAAACAAAGAAGTCAAAGGCAGCATCCTCAACCCAGAACCACCAGCACTGGCATCTCTTGGGGCAGAAGTCTCCAGAAGTTACCCACAGCCTTGCACCATCTGGTTTGGACAGGACTTGGCAGGATTTTGAGTCATTTTGGGGAACATCTCTCAACTTCCTCTGCTCTGAGGGAGGAGTCTTCCACTTGGGAATCAGACTTGGTCCCCATGGACAGTGCATTAGAAAGTGTGCTGGCCATGGTCCCCAATGCTCCCCCACTGAAACCCTATAGCACCTGAAGACATGGATTTCTTGGATCTTTTTTGTTTTAAAGAAAATAAGCCCTGGGGCAGGCACTGTGGCATAGCAGGTAAAGCTGTTGCCTGCAGTGCTGGCATCCCATATGGAAGCTGGTTGGAGACCCGGCTGTTCCAGTTCCAATCTGGCTCTCTGCTATGGCCTGGGAAAGCAGCAGAAGATGGCACAAGTCCTTGGGCCCCTGCACATGCGTGGGTGACCTGGAAGAAGCTCCTGGCTCCTGACTTCAAATCAGCCCAGCTCCGGCAGTTGCAGCCAACTGGGGAGTGAACCATCGGATGGAAGACCTCTCTCTCCCTCTCTCTGCCTCTCCTCTCTCTGTGTAACTCAGACTTTCAAATAAATAAATAAATAAATCTTAAAAAAAGAAAAGAAAACAAGCCCTGATTGAGGGTAGTGGCTCATTTTGATAACCTGGAATGAGACTAACATTATCATGGAGCACCTGTGAGTTTGCTCTCATTTCATCTTGCAGAAAGGAAAACAGTGACCACAAAGTGGCTCCTGGAGTCAAACGGCCTTGGCCTAAGTCCCTGCTCCGTCATCTACTAGTTGTGTGACGTGGGGTAATACTCAGGGTTTCTGTGCCTCATTGTCTTTGCATGTTAGAGCTCATGTCCTACAGACTAGTCTGCTTTATGGGGCTGTTGTCTGGATTACATGAGTGAGTATACAGAAAGCACCTGTCATTATGCAGGACCCTGACTAACAACTCGGCTCATGCTGGCGAGGTGGGGTTTCACGCATGAGGCAGTGGAGCAGCAGGGAGCTGAGTAAAAGAGCTGACATTCCAGTTCAGGCCTGGTGGATTCAAGATCCTGTGTCCCAGGACCCAGAATGAAAACTATTCTAAATTCTTAGCAACCACCCATTGAGGCTGGGAAAGTGTATCTGCCGCTGTTTCTAAGGATCGGTGATTCTCAGTCTCCCAGCCATGCACACCCTCCCCATTTCCCCAAGGAAGAGCAGAGAAAAGGGCATTGGCACATCTTCCTTTCAGCCAAAGAGGCTCAGCAAGTTGGCACTCGCTGCCGTCTCAATAGGAGTACAGCTCCATCTGCCTGTTGTCCTCCAGAACTCCCCCCAAACCCGCAGGCTGGCCTTGTTCCAGGGAGGGATCCTAGATCTTTCTAGAGCTGCACCTGTAACCAGGACAGGCAGGAGAGTTGCAGAAAGCAGGAGCTGCCAAGGACCCAGCTAGCAAAGGAAGCACTTCCGCCGGGCTCATGGGAGGAGCTGTGTGGCTGTAAGAGACCAGGCTGGAACTCACATCCCTACCCCTTCCCTGTGATTTTCCCTGAGTACGACCCACATGTTCTAATTCTGCCTAACATCCAAGAGCAAGGTGTTTTTGCTATAAAAACCTTGACCTTCTAGCGAGTTCTCAGTGATTTAATGGGCATCTCAGGTCACTTGCCTCCTGCTCTGAAAGCAGCTGCTGGGGGTGTTACAGGCTCACCCAATCTGCAAAGGGCTTCAGGTTCAGGGACTTGCTGGTGGGGACAGTGTGATCACCATGGGAAGAGGAGGAAGCCGCAGTGGCCTGAAGTCTCCTTTGCTGCAGACTCCCAGGCCACCTCTGTCCACTCTGCTTCTCTGCCTCTGGTGCTGTTTACTGCTCCACCTCCCATGTGCACCCCAAACACATTCTCTACCACCCTTCTGAAAAACACAGCCTTTGGAAGTTTCCTAAGGGCTTTTAGTGTTAGAAGTGGTTAGGAACTAACAGTAATAAAATATCCAGAAGAGAGAGAGGAACTTGCAATATTTCAAGACACTTTAAATGAAGCACTTGAAATGCATTAGAATTGAAATTAAAGTCCTCAAGTGGCCTTTTCTACATTTTTTTTTTATTTCATGTTAACCTGACTACAACTTTCTCTTCTCCATTTGCTTCCTAGAAGTCCTTCTATAATGCAAAGCTAGAGTCCGAATCCTGTGCTTATTCAGTGTGAACAGGCTGGGCTGGCTTTAGCTTGCGGGGCTTTCTCTCCAGGGGGTGATAAAATGAGGGCACCCTCTCTCAAGAGATGATTAAAATGTCACTTTCAGAAATCTCCAACCAATAAAAAGGTGCTTACAGAGTTATAAAGCCTCTGTGTGTGTGTGTGTGTGTGTGTGTGTGTGTAATGTGAGTTTTCTTAACCTCTCCAGCTCAACTGCACAATTATGAGTTCACAAGCCCTAGGGGACTGCTGTCTTAAGTACATTAAGAGGAATGGTTGCAGTCAGTGAAGGCTAAAAGACCCAAGGCTAGTAGTGGAAAAGGAACTCCCTGTTAGGTCTTTCCTGAAAACCAGACCCTAAGGTAGCAAGAATAGTTCCCTCGAGTCCCTCCCAGTGGAGTGCTTTCAGAGGAAAGATCATCTTCATAAGCCAATTTGCCTGGAGAGAAATCTCTTTCATACGTTCAGTTAACACCTAGAGGTGTGTCCCCGGGGACCCTGATGGTCCTACAACATGGACTGCCTCAAGAAGAGCCTCGTCCACATTGGAATTTCCACCTTCAAAAAACAGATATCATTGGTAGACTGTGGGGCATGTGGATTACAGGGAATGAAGGAAAGTGCCAAATGGAAGCCAGACGCTTCAAAGTCTTCATTCACCTTGCGAAGGACAAGGCCATGGAGGGGCAGACTCCCTGTTACATAACCTGAGGCTCAGCTATGGCCCATCTGACCTGAGATTAATTCACACGGCAGCTGGCTCTGCATCAGCCCCAATTTCTTCCTACAGGGCCAGAGGAGAGGGCATTTAATCTTGAACACATGAACCAGTCTCCTTCTCTCCCCCATACCCCCTCCCTCCATTACTCTCCCTTCCTTCCTTCCTTCCTTCCTTCCTTCCTTCCTTCCTTCCTTCCTTCCTTCCTTCCTTCCTTCCTTTTTTTCCTTTTTTATTTCTTGAGGGAAAGGGAGGACATCCCATGACAGTTAAAGAGAAGCTTTAGAAAATATTTTTTGTGTTGGGTTGTTTTTTCTGGAGGATCTTGTACCACCTCATAAAAATAAAGGTGTTTTTATTATATATTCTTTATTGAGATATAATTAACAGACAACTATCTAATTTACAAAGCCGGTTAAAGTCATAAATGAAATAGGATAAAAATAAAATGACACACAAGTCAGTGCCTCACACAATGTTCATTGCTGATTGAATTTAAGTAGTATGATTGCTGATATCATTTCTTTTTTAAAAACCCCTAAGGGTTCCTCATTTTCCACAGAACAGTCTAACATACAATCCCCCAAACCATCTAAAATACAATCCTCAAAAATGGAAGGCTCTTGGGATAGGGATCACAATTAAGACAATGCATGGAGGCTGGCACTGTGGCCCAGCGGGTTAAAGCCCTGGCCTGAAGCACTGGCATCCCATATGGGCACCAGTTCTAGTCCCGCTGCTCCTCTTCTAATCCAGCTCTCTGCTATGGCTTGGGGAAAACAGCAGAAGATGTCCCAGGTCCTTGGGCTGTTGCACCCACATGGGAGACCCAGAAGGAGCTCCTGGCTCCTGGCTTCAGATTGGCTCAGTTCCGGCCATTGCAGTCATCTGGGGAGTGAACCAGCGGATGGAAGACCTTTCTCTCTGTCTCTACCTCTCTCTAACTCTTTCAAATAAATTAAAAAAAGAAATCTTAAAAAGAAAAAAAGACAATACTTGGGACATCCAAATCCCATATTCGAGTGTCCAGTTTAGATCCTAGAGCCATACCTGATTCCAGCCTCCTGCTAATCTGATGTACTCCCTGGGAGGCAGCAAGTGATGATTCAAGAGTAGGGTCCCTGACACACATTTGGAAGACCCATATTGAGTTCCTGGCTTGTGGCTTCAGTCTGGCTCAGTTCTGGCTATTTGGGGCACTTGTGGAATGAACCAGCAGATGGGAGATTTCTCTCTCTGCCTCTCAGATTAAATAATTATTTAAAAATTTAAAGCTCTTAATAATTCACCTCTACCCTCCTTTCTAGCTTCATCTACTGCTATACTCTCTTACACTCCCCTCTTGGCAGATAAAACTGGGTGACAGAGAATGGTCCTGTCTCTAGGAGTTCCTTATCCTGCCCCATTTCTGGCCATGAAAGGATGGCCCCCTTCTTGTCCTTCAAGGTCAAAAGCCAACTCCTCCATGCAGTCCCCCTAATCACCCTAGCTGATTATTAACTTTCATTTCCAGTGACCTATCTCGTTCGATTGCACTGCTCCTTTATTTCTTGTAACCTTGATAAACAATAATTGAGCAACTATGAAAGGTAGGCAGTAAGCTAGACATGACGAGTTGGGCAGAGGTACAAGGATGAATGAAACAGCATTGACCGTGGAAAAGCACATGGCCTGTTGGGGATCCTTGAGTTTGCAAGCCTCTCAGAGTAGCTCCAGTCTAGAATGTCCCAGGCACAGCAGAGATAAATGCTGAATAAAATCAAAGAGTGCTAAAGGTGACAAATATTAGAATGTTAAATGTGATCATCTTATTCTAGCAGCAGAAGAAATAAGGCTCAGGCAGGTTAAATAACCTGTCCAAGCTCCCAAACAGCTCCAGAGTTATAAGTGCAGTGCTATAAATAAACACAAAACAAGCTGGGAAGAGACCAGCTGGGAAGATCAGGCATGAGAATTCTTTTTAGTTTGTTTGTTTCCCCCCAAATCTAGTTTTCCGTGGTCATAATAAGCCCATTTTTGCTCATAAAAGCAACACCATTTCCTGTCAGGTATCACTCTGGCCTCGGTGGAACCTAAATTTGTATTCTAGACCAGCTGAATACCTTGAAAGACTTGATCTCTCTGAACTTCATTTTCCTTGTCTGCAAAGTGAGTATGGGACTATTTCTATCATAGGATCATTACATTCATAGTGACTTCAATTAATATATGAAAACAACGAGTCCAGGCTCTGATCTATGGTAAGTTTTGGTAGCAGTGGTGATAGTGGTGTGGGTGACAGGAATAGGTGGTATCATTCAAAAACCCTGCAAGAGTTAACGTTCCGCTAAGGGTGCCTGTGTTCTGCAGCAGTCACTGGGGCCCCGATGATCTGGGATGTGTTTGCATCTTCAGCTTCTAGAGCTTCCACTTCCATGTTTATCAGCCAACTCCTGGTAGTGCCTTTTTTTTTTTTTTTTTTGACAGATAGAGTTAGACAGAGAGAGAAAGGTCTTCCTTCCGTTGATTCACCCCCCAAATGGCCACTATGGCTGGAACTATGACTATCTGAAGCCAGGAGCCAGGTGTTTCTCCTGGTCTCCCATGTGGGTGTAGGGCCCAAGGATTTGGACATCCTCCACTGCCCTCCAGGGCCACAGCAGAGAGCTGGACTGGAAGAGGAGCAACTGGGACTAGAACCCGGAGCCCATATGGGATGCTGGCGCTGCAGGTGGAGGATTAACCAAGAGAGCCGGCCCCCTTGATAGTGCTTTGATATGTCAGAAATAAATTCATTTCATCATAGTCTTTGGGGTCTTCTTCCTATTGCCAAGCCCAGTGTCTTCACCCAGACGACCAACTGCAATGTTAAGCATTACTCTTATCAATGAGTAAGAGTGAAGCTCTTGAAAATAGCAATGGTTTTGACACTTTTCTCCCCATCCTACCTACTGTGTGTTTTTCCACTTGCTCCTGGTATCCCCAGGGACTTGTTCTCATCCTTGTTTTATTAACTACATCTTCCCACTGTCTGTCTCCTTGAATCAACTGTCACTGTTGCTTTGCTGGTTCACTCTTCCTTCTGCGCCATGCTTCACACTCATCCTGTGCTATAGTCTTCTGCTCCAGGTAGAAATTTGCCTGACTCAATGTTATCTTAAGTCCTCCAGCAGCCAGGTCATCCAAAGTTTCCAATGATAAGAAAGCAAATGGTGAGAACAGAGGATGGGAGTGAGGGTTTTCATGGTGAAGAGAAGAGAGAGGGTTGGCTGTGATACACTTATACCCATAACACAACTGCATTCAAAATAAGCTAGCAGCAAAAATTTCAAAACCACTCTGAACTCTGATTTTATTAAAGGATATAGAACAATATAAAATACCAGTTATCAGAATTGGTTGAAAAAGTGACTTCTAGAGAATGGGTTTAGGGTGCCAGGCAACACAGGCCCATCTTGCTTATTCTCTCTACTTACTGCATAGCTGCACCACTGAAGCAGCATACAAAATTTTGCAACTGTATGTGTAAGCTCCTTTGCTGCAGGAGAGAGCCCTTTCAGCACTGTTGTGAGTTACATGAGGGCTCTTCAGAACCTTTGTGGCAAAATGCAATTAAAAGATAAGTTTACTTGGGTACAAACTTTTTTGGAATCCAAGCATCATTTTTATTCACTAACACTCATTTTCCATGAACTTTCTGAAGACCCCCTGTTAGTAGACCATATGTCAGGACCCTAGATAAACAGGTGCTTTCTCATGATATGCACTTGGGAAGGAGTGTTGTAGTGTGAGAGTGTCACCATTTAAAAAGAATGTCACCAAACATTAGCTAAATTTCTCCCAGAAGGTAGGTAACTTCAGGGTGAATTTCTGGCTCCAAAAACATCACTCCAAAAGAGAGGCAGTTCTTTATGTTATTGCTTTGTTTCATTTTGTTTGAGGAGATCCTTATTCAGCCCCTGGAATGGGAGACCATCCTGTTCTCTTCCCAGCTCTATCATAAAAATTCCTTTTCTGGCTGGTGGCTTAGTGGGTAAAGCCACTGCCTGCTGTGCTGGGATCCCATATGGGCACCGGTTCAAGTCCCAGCTGCTCCACTGCTGATCCAGCTCTCTGCTATGGCCTGGGAAAGCAGTGGAAGATGGCCCAAGTGCTTGGACCCCTGCAACCATGTGGGAAACCTGGAAGAAGCCCCTGACTCCTGATCAGCGCAGCTCCAGCCATTGTGGCCAACTGGGGAGTGAACCACTGGATAGAAGACCTCTCTCTCTCTCTCCCTTTGCCTCTCCTTCTCTCTCTGTATAACTTTGACTTTTAAATTAATAAATAAATCTTTTTAAAAAAACTTTTTTTCTAATTTTTAAACTCTCTCCCCTTTATTTTTTTTCTTCCTACTCTTCCATTCATGTGCTCCAAATTCTTCACCCTGCCCTTTCCATCTCCTTGTTTCTCTCATTCCCTTTCCATTCCTTTCCTCTGTCCTTGACTGCAAACCTGCCCTGCAGTGCCCAGCAGAGCAGCTGTCGCGGGTGAGGAGACCCAGCCTCCTTGGTTTTAGACGGCCTCAGAACAAGGCAACAACCTCGGTCTCTGGGTTCCTCAATAGACTGTACAACAAAGCTGTGGTGAAAGAAGGTGTCTTCTAAGAAGTTCACATTACAGCCTGGAGTCAAAGAAAACGGTGATATTGTTACAGCCGCCGGTTTCTTCCCATTGTCTTCCTTGTCAAAAACATGCCCCCTCCAAAGGGACGGGATGCGTTTCAGGACAATTTGAGAATGTTCAGTAACCCAATATTATCTCCGTTTCCCTCCTTGTTTCATGTTACTTTCTGATCCTTGAGTTCTGCCAAGTTCACAGCGGTCCATGACATTACGGTGACTTGCTAACTTTCCCATTATCCTTACAGTCAATGGGAGAACAATAGATTGTGTTATTCTGCAGTATCACTGTTGATACCCCGGTACCAGACACAGAAACCAAAGTAGGTTGTCTTGTCTTCGGCGAATCTTGAATGGCTTTTGTTCAGGGAGGCGTTTTATATTCATCAGTCAGCTGAGGACTCAGCCTGAAGAAGCCCTCAGCCCCGAGAGAAAAAGGGATACTCGGGTTGTGAAATATTCATAGCAAAAGGCACCTCAATCGAGTTCACCTTTCGGCCTTACGAGCCCGGAAGGATCATCCACAGCAACAGGCAAACCTTGTGGACGTGAGCATTTCCCGGATGGCAGAATGTGCCATGTCTCATAACCACTGTTGATATTAAACCTATTCACGCAGGCACATTTATCTTCTGACTCAATCTGCCAACACAGCTATGTCAAACAGCTGTAATAAAAGTCCAGGGGTGAAGTGATAATGATCACAGTCTAAGCTGATTTCTTCCCCTTCTCCGAAAGAGGTAATTAGATAGGGCATTTCTCTTCTCCCCTCCACCCCAAAAAATGCATCTTTAAGCTCTTAGAGAAGTACAGAGACCAAAGTCAAGATGCCCTGTTTACATTTCTGAGGAATAAAGTCTGACCAGATCAATAAACTCATGTCCAAACAGAAAGTAACTTAAGAGTATAATGGCTGCTAATTGGATGCCGTCAGTTGATGATGAGTTAGGTATCAAGTTCAATCAGAAACAAACCAACAGAATCCACAACAAGGTACAGAGAGATAGAAGAAGAAGAAGAGAAGGGACGTGGGGGAATACATAGCTTCACTTTAATAGGATTTATTACTTCAGAGATTCCGATAGAATAAGAACTAAATACTCAAGATTCTAATCTTGACATTTATAACACACTCCTCTCTTATATTTTGAGGGAAACTCTGTTTTTTTGGTAGATATACATTTCAATGACAAGAGCCTATGCCTATTGCCATGATAAAGAATGTAGATGGACTACCAAAAAAAATGTAGTGAATGAACCCTATGCTCATTACAGCTAATTTATACTTGACAAAGGTTGAAACTACCTTTTATTTAGTGCCTATTATCATAGGAAAGTTCAAATGAAGTCCAAGCAATTTATTCATAGATTTAATGTTATTGTATATTTTATCAAATGTGAGGGCACTTCAAAAAGTTTCTGCAAAAATGGAATTAAAACATAAGTTTATTTTTTGCAAAAATATTGAAATCCATGCATAGTTTTTTCATAATATGTATTTTTGAAGTCCTTTCAGATACCTGGATTTTGAATTTTCTTGCAACAAAATTAACTTTTAATTCCATTTCCTTGAACATTTTGAAGTGCCCTCACACTACTGCCTAGTGCATGAATATCCAAAGTAAACTCTGGCCAAGCCAGTACTCAACAGGTCTATAAGAAAGGGATTATTGCAACCTTGTGGAGCCTGTAAAAATGAAAAGCATTTAGATAAAGAGTGGCAAAGAGAACTCAACTCAAACAATGTCTTGGGTAGACCCTCATTGTTATTTGAACACTGTGTTAAGAATAATTCTGAAACTACACCTAGACTTTGGAGAAAACAAAGAAACCTGTTTGGAAATAGCAACTTCTTCCATAAGCATGCAATAGAACCGTAGTGGAAAACCTTTTGATATTTTCAGCTTAGACCTTAGTGCTCTTGGCTTCCAAATCTGTTCAAAGCTCAGAATTCAAGAAAGACTGCAACAGATTACAAAACATTTGACTTTGTTGAGAAATCTAGATACTGATTTCCTATTGGGCATCTAGAACTCTCTGGAGAAAAGACCTCTGGCACTCTAATGAATAAGTAAAACACTAATAAAGCTTCACGTTCAAGTCTATGTGCCCCAGGGAGATAGTCTCTTGGAATTCAGTAATCAAGATGTCTGCAACCTGGCTGAACCTGCTAGAGAGATGGATCTGCATCTGTACTCAACTCCCAGCACCTATCAGAAGCAAATCTGACCCCAAAGAAAGCAAAAAATAAACAAATAAAAATATAAAAAAATTAAGCACAAATGCCCTACTTCAAAAGGTGACCAAAAGGCAGAAATTTTTTGCAACAAATGAAAAGCAATGGAAAAAGTGAAGTCACATGACACCCAAAGGCTACTCAGGTGAGAGTTCATTCCACAGAAATCTGGTTTCATCTAAGCAGGCCAAGTGGCTTCCTCATTTGCTTGGTCTGTGCTCTCAGAAGTCACCCAGGATTAGGTTGTCACTGAAGTCTGTTCTGCTCCATAGCTATGGTAGGGGCTAGTGGTAGACAGGGCACTCCCATTCTCCCAGGTGACCAGCACACCAGTACAGCTTACCCTTTGTCTTTAGCTGGGACAAAAAATGAAGTGTGTTTCTCCATTTCTTCCTCCAAAGCCTTTCCCACTTATATGCCCAGTTACCTCAAATTGTCCAGCACCTTGTTTGAACAAGGGTAGAGAATCTATTAAACTCTCACACTCAGGTGTAAACGACGCAGAGAGCCTATCCAAGTTCACTGGAAAAATTCACTGGTGCTGCAGAAAGGGGGCAATATTGAATGGTGAAATTTTAGGCAAAGTGGCCCCCATGTGGGGATAGACTTCTAGAAGGCTATCTTGTCTTGTTCCCAAATCATATTTTCTATTCAAGTAAAGGTGGAGCCATTCCTAGGTGCTGCCCCTGAGTGATGCAGACCCACAGCTCCAAGTCAGTGCCAAATTCTTTGGGCTTCCCTATTCTAGATTTAAAAGGAACTCTAACAGCTGGGCTGGAGCACACTGAAACCAAAGCATCCTCCAGCCATTCCCAATTCAGTGTGACCCCAAATGGTTTGGAGATAGTAAAAAAGAGCTTGAAATGCCAATAATGGAGAATTAATTAAGTTTACTCTAAGTGTTCATTTGATAAAGTAGTCTGAATATTTTCATTAATTCTACCTTCCTTGTGTCTGCCTTCCTGCCATAAGCTGGAAATAACATTTCACTGGGTACAGTTTTTCATTTTTACAAGATCTGTGTTCTTTCACTAACTTTATTTATCTAGCAGAGACCTGATGTGATGTAATTTCGAGGAAGGACAACAGAGTTGGTGTAATTATTTCTTAATATTTAAAAGCTCCCTTGGTTAATGTGTTTTCGGGGACAAGCTGTTAAATCATTAAGGATGGTGTTTTGAAGCATTTTTCTAAGAAGCAGCTAATGCGGGCTTGAGCAGTTGGGTCTACAGACCACCCTAGCCTGAGCTCCCCATTAGCCTGCTGGTAATGGGTTGGTTGCTGCCTAACAGGACTCATTACTAGAACTATGTCTGATGGATGTGATGATAACAGAATTTTTATTCAAAAAATAAAAATGAACAGAGATTTCCCTGTCAAACTATAATGTACTCTAGGAACTGAGCAAAGGAGAGGAAACTTCTGGGAGGTGGAATCCACAGAGGGCTTGTGGGCTCCTTCTGATGTGCTCACATATTGTGGGGAAACGAGCAGAATGAGATCAGTCTGGGACAGACAAACAGTAAAATATTCCTTCTGTTACAGTTCCAGAGAAGGAAACCAGGAGTTTGGCATGATAGACATGGTGAGGAGCTTCCACTCCATTTAAGGACATCTTTTCTAGGAAACAGGTGTCTTGGTCAGCTCAGGTTGCTGCAACAAAATACCCTGGATTGGGATCTGTAGACTGGGGTACCAGCATGGTGAGTTCTGGTGAGGATGCTCTCCTGTCGTGCAGATGACAGGAAGAGGAAGCTCTGGTGTCTCCTCCTTGTACCATAAGGGCACTAATTCCATCACAGGGAATCCACCCCTATGACTTCACCAACCTTAATTACCTCTCAAAGGTCCTGACTCCTACAACAATTACACTGGGTGTTGGGTTTCAACATAAGAATTTGGTGGGGACATAAACATTCAGTCCATACCATAGAGCTGCCAAAGAACAGACTGATGAGCTCTTGTCATAAAAATGGTATGTGGGAAGAGGCAAGAAGGCCAGAGTCACAGTTCTCGTGGAAGAAGTTCACATAGTATCTTGGGGTAGTTTACTTCTAAGTCCCCTTCATCTGATAATGGACACTACTTCGCGGGGCTCCTCTCCTTCTCATGTCTGGGATGGCTGCAGCCTCGACCTCCACTCTCTCGCCCTGAGGTGTTAGTGTGAAGTGCAGAATGACTTTGGTTGAGCTGAGTCTCTTCTTCTCCCGGATTCCCTCTGTTGGAATTGCTGTCATTTTGTCATCTTAGTGACATCTTAATGCAGCCCCATCTGCATGGGGCTGGTGACAATGGCATGCTTATGAAATTCTTCCAAGAGGTCAAGTCACATTCAAGGGGAAAGGAGAGCAGTTTCATTCTTAAAGAAATATATACAGACTCACATATAGGAAGCAAGTTTTAAAAATTTTGGTTTTTCTTCCCTTTATGTCTCTTCTCTGTGATATAATTGCTATTGTTTTTTTTCCCCTGTAACATTTTAAATGGCATCTTGTTGAAACTTACTACATTTTGCACATATGTAAATTTATGATCAATATACATGCTAAACATGCGAAGACAGGGAAAAAGATGAAACTCACTAGAAATAACTTGCTTTGTAAAGCAAAAGGAAATGGGACAGGTTGCTGAACGAACACTGTACCTTTGGGATGTTTGAAGCCTCATGGTATGAAATCATCTTCTCAGAGCTGAGCCTTTAGGGAGCAGAGGTGATTGGTTCAAATGGCTAAGGCACAGTCTTTCCAAAAAGAAAGTATGCATAGAAACTGCCCAGTAGATGGCTTATCTAAAATTCAGTTTCCAAACAAGGTAAAGGTATGTGACATATATGAAAATGCTACATGTGTTCAACATCTTTTGTGCTATTGGTTTCCACAGTTGTTTTATCAGTCACAAACTGGGAATTCAATGCAGAGTAAGTAAAGACGTGGCTTTTGCTCATGACCATGCTGTCAACTATAAGGAAGAACCTGCTACATCTCCCTAACATTTCTAAGAAACATAAATGAGAAAATGAATGGGAGAGAGGAGCTGTGGGCCAACTGTAGGGAGAGTTTCCCTAATAGAATTAAATATACCAGCCTAGGGCTAAGGAAACACTAAATGAATTCAGTTAAATTTAACACATTTTTGAACAACCTCCCACTGGAGATAGCAATTCCAATGAACTTAGAAAAAGGGTGCTGAGGAATCCAAACTACAGTTGCTGCTTTGTGAAGCTAAATAGACATGATTCAGGCTCTTCAATGCTAGAGATTCTCCTTATCAATAAGACCTTGCATAGTATTGATGACATAAAATGAACTTGATCTCCTTAATACCGATATAACTTTCCCCATTAGAGAAAATGTGAAAATACCTCTTCCTGGCTGGCAAATCTGTATCATATTTTTAGGGTAGACTTTATGTTTAGAAAGTATTACATGTTTTGACATTTGTTAGGTACACATCTTTATAATGAAGAGCTAGGAAAAGAAGGCATTTCCACACTGTTTACAGTAATATAATGTTTCCCCTCAGAAGATCCAGAAGATATTTCTGGATTTTATGGAATTCTTTTTAAAATTTTTTTTAAAAACTTATTTGAAAGGCAAAAAGAGAGAAAGAGAGAGAGGGAGAGGGAGGGGGAGGAGGCAGACTAATGAATCTTCCATCTACTGGTTCATTCCCCAAATGCCTGAAACAGTACTTGAGCCACTTCAGTTGCCTCCCAGGGCAACACTGACAGGAAGCTGGATAAAGTCAGAGGCAGGATTCCGCCTCAGGTACTCCCATATGGGATGGGAGTGTCCCAAGAGGCAACTTAATCTGCTGCATCACAAGACTGTCCCCTAGAACGTACACTATAAAAACAGAATGAGCCCTTGAATATATGGAATATTGAGAGTACAGATGTGCCCCTCTTGACCTCTGCTTCCGAAGACATTTGAGATGTGAGAATCTACCCAATCTCTGGTCAGTCTACTCAACCGCTACTCAACCTCTGTCCCAGTGTTTTTCAGTTCAGGCAATGTCCATGTTAGGAAAAACTGGGGTTAATTAACCTGAAAAAGAGATGATATGGGGAGACACAATTACTATGCCAAAATTAGTGCAAATTACTGTGGAAGAAGAGAAGTAAGGGAGTTAACTCTTTCCAAGTGACTATAGTGGCATGGACACCCTGCCGGAATATCTTATTCAGTCCTCATAACATTATGTGGCAGGAAATTCAATAAGATTACTAAAAATCAGAGTCTTAATACTTGTCCAGCTAGTGGTTAAGTGGCATTGCCAGGCTTCATTCTATGTAACTCAAAATCCTGAAGTTCACAACTCAACGATTATTCTGCATGATTGCGTGGATACAGTTAGGGTTAGCAGACAGAAATTACAAGACAGTGCATGGACCTTACTCCACCAAGTGAGTGATGCAGGGATTCAGGCCGTAGTGGCAAGTGAAAAGGTGTCTCTCTGGAAGCTTCTCAAGTGAGGGTCTTCACTTCCCAACATGTGCCCTGTGGTATCTTCTACATGAGGAGTGGCAGAGGCATGAGGAAAACAGGAATGGGAGATAGAAACACATCATGTGGATGAGTAAATTCTTACAGTGCTCAGTGGTGGGGCTGACATTGTGGCTCAGTGTGTTAAACTGCTGCCTGTGATACTGGCACCCCATACTGGAGTATCGATTTAAGTCCCAGCTGCTCTGCTTCCGATCCAGCTTCCCAAGGATGCACCTGGGAAGGCAGTGGAAGACGGCCCAAGTGCTGGAGCCCCTGCCACCCATGTGGGAGACTGGGATGGAGCTCCTGGCTCCTGACTTTGGCCTGTCCCAGCCCTGGCTGTTGCAGCCATTTGGGAATTAACAGGCAGATGAAAGCTGTCACTCTGCCTTTCAAATAAATAAAACAAATCCTTTTAAGAAGTGTTAAGAGGCAACATACCATTCCCTGGAGAATTTCTCCACTGTTAATTGTGATTGCTAATTGGGATCTGCAAAGTGTAGAACTCATCTGGCTGTGGGATCCCCTTCTACTGGAATCTCCTCAGGGACTAATACTCCACAGAGCACAAGCAGAGTTGGGTTGCAGGACCTTCCAATCTGGGCATGGCTTTCACTCACTTTATTCACTCGTTTATTTACCAGCAAGAATCATTAAGTATCAACTGGGTGTCAGCATCCAAGCTAGGTACTGGGGATACAAAGAGAAGTAGGATCTTAGCCTCTCTCTCCTCCCAAACCTGATCAGCTTCCCCTGTGTGCACCCCCCACCTCCATCATCCTTCCACTCCAGCCTCCTGGACCTCATTTCTGTTCTCCAGACGCTCCAAGTACTCTTGGGCCTTTGCCCCAACTGCTCCTGCGTCCAGAAGGCTTCTTTCCCACATGTCTGAGTAGCCAACTTAGACCCTCCTTCAAGGATCGCTCACTCTCCCAATGCAGCCTCCCCAACCTTCTACCCATCCCCTCTTACCCACTTCTAAGATTTAATTTTTTTCTATAGCTCTTAGCTCCTTATAGCACAAAATGTATTTAACTTTAGGGGCTGGCACTGTGGTATTGTAGGCTAAGCTTCTGCCTGCAGCACCAGTATCTCATATGGGTGCCAGTTTGTGTCCCAGCTGCTCCTCTTCTGACCCAGCTCTCTGACATGGTCTGGGAAACCAGTAGAAGATAGCACAAGTGCTTGGGCCCCTGCACCTATATGGGAGACCTGGAAGAAGCTCCTGGCTCCTGGCTTTGGATCAGCCCAGCTCCTGGATGTGAACCAGTGGATGGAAGACCTTTCCCTCTGTCTCTCCCTCTCTCTGTCTGTAACTCTACCTCTCAGATAAATAAATAAAAATCTTTTGAAAATATAATTAACTTTATTATTTTTATTGTTGTCTGTCCCCATCTACTGCAGAATATAAGCTCCCTAAGAGTTAGCTTAGTATCTTAGGCTGTTTTATTCACTGATAGATTGCAAGCAAAAAAAGCAAAACAAAATAAAAAAACCTCTTGTAGCATAATAGGTGCTCAATAAATAGTGTTTAGAAGAATGAGTGAAACATACAGTTTTTAGCCTTGTGGAAGTGAGTCTTTTCTTTTTCTTTCTTTCAGAGGCAGAGAGAGAGACAAACACAGAGAGAAAGCTCCTACCCATTAGTTCACTCCCCCAATGCTTGCAATGAGCCAGAACTCAACACAGGTCTCCCACAGAAGTTTCAGGAGCCCAATTACTTCACCCTTCACCTTGTCCTCCAAGGTCTGCATTGGCAGAAAGCTGAAGTCAAGAGCCAAAGCTGGGAATTGAACCTAGGCACTCTGGTGTGAGATGCAGGTGTCTTAACATCAAGTCAAATGCCCATCTCACATGGAGATGATTCTAGGAACACCCAAGTGGGCACAAAACTTGCAGGATTCATTATTAGAGAATGTCTATATGAAAGTTTACATACATGTATAATTGAATATCAAAATAACTTCAGATAATGCTTCAAGTAATAGATTTAACAAACTAGGTACTAAGGTCAGCTCATGTGCTGTGGGGTTACTCCTAAACTTCAAATGCCATGCCCAAATCTTCCTGGCATCACTACCAGAGGTTGGGAAGACTCAAGTCTGACCCAGAAGCAAGGTCTACCTCTCTTCTAATATACAGCAGGTCTAAATCAAGTGGCAGTGAATGAGGCCTAAAAAAGGTCAGGCTGCCACCTACTCCAACATTCCAAATAGGCTAAATGTCACCATGACGCAAATATCTCTTGCACCTTTATATATGGATAAGGACACTTTTGAGGCTCACAGATCTGTTTTCCTCGGGCAAGACCATCATATTCCATCTTGCAGTTGCTGAGAAGACTCTGAAAAAATGTCATCAGACACAAGTGAGCCTCTCCCCATGACTGCCTTCCGCTTACACATTTTCAGAAACCCAGCATTGTCATCACACATGCCAACGGCATGACATTTAATGGAATTTTTTTTAGAGCAACCTGGGTTTAGATACAGGGCAATTTTATGTTCCCCCTCAATGAAGGAGGCTATCACACCTTGAGCCACCTGCAAGATGCCAGCCCAAACCCAGAGCCAACTCTGCTTGGACGTCCTGGTACTTGTCCTTCAAACTACAGTTCTCAGTGTGTGAGAAAAGAAAGGGCATGGAGGTGAAGGTTTTATTCCAAATCTGGGGAAAGTCGTGCACAGTGAGAAACAACCACTTCATTGTTGTTTTTACCTTTGTGCTTGTAGAATGGCCATATTTTCTTTCATGTATGTCTATGGCAACATTTTTAAAAAATATAGCATCAGGCTTTGGGCAAATTAGAATACTTAATATGGGTTTTGAACTGCTGCCAGGAGTAGGCTCGAAAGCCAGTTCTTCCTATTTGCATTGTTGCATTTATCCATTTCCAAACATTAGAAGATCCATCTATCAGATTTTGTGTAAATCCAGCACACAGATAATTTGTAAAAAAGCTTTCTTTCAAAATGTTCTGCGGTTTTTTTAATCTCCTTGCTTTTCTAATTTTCTAATCACATAACCTTGAAGTCGAAAGACACAGCCTGTGATAATCTGTGT
Source organism: Oryctolagus cuniculus (assembly GCF_964237555.1). Classification (NCBI taxonomy): domain Eukaryota; kingdom Metazoa; phylum Chordata; class Mammalia; order Lagomorpha; family Leporidae; genus Oryctolagus; species Oryctolagus cuniculus. Next base: position 28,085,652 of record NC_091444.1, on the reverse strand, counting down.
ACACTGTCTTCGTTATTATCACAGACATTTCTGGGGGAAAAAAAGAAAACACACACACACACAAAACACACACCAAAAACCCCTTTCCGCCCCACACACATTCAAAGCTGCCTTTAAAGTCCCACTTTAGTCACAGTTCAATCAGATCCACATTAGTCCTACTCATCAGACAGAGAAGTGTTCATGAGCATAAGGGGGATATTGACTTTAAAAATTTACTGGCGAGGCGTTCAGAGCCTGCAGGAATGTCAAAACTCCAACCTGCATTTTGATGTTTTTGCCTCCGGTTAGTCTTGACTGACATGCTTGGAGCACTTTGGTCTGTGCTCTGGCATCCATTAACTGTCCTTGACTCAATGTTATCCGGGCCGTTCTGGGCAGCACGGTGCCTAATGGTTTCAGTGGATTAGATGCCCCAAGGTGTAAGGAAAACTCCCGCCCCGTTTTAAGGGATCACATTGGCTATTCTTGGCTTCATTAGGGGGGCATTGTTTGATCCTAAATAATGAGAGCCTGTTAATTATTATTCTGATAATTGGGCCTCATGTGGGAGCATGGCAGGCGCGAGGTGTTTTAAAAGGAAGCAAGTTTGGAAAAGGAGAAAGAAATGTCAAGGTTGAGGTGTCTTTGAGAGGAGTTTGTTTATATGCAAAGTGTTTTCACCTAAGTGGGGACCTGGTGCTGGATGAGGGGAGAGAAGGGGTGTGGGGCGGGCTCAGGTCTGTACTTACTTCAGCTACGGTGGATTATAAAATTACTACCTTGGGCAAACCATTCAGAGAGGCTCGCCAGTGCCACGACTGAACCTGCAATTCCATGTGAAGAGACTAGGAATCGATTTATCTTGCAGGAGGGAGAGATCATGTAGAGAATGGGGGTTCTGGGCGACTCCTCTCTGTGCTCTGGGGGTAACCATGAACGCTGTTTCTTTATGTGCTGTTGTTTTGGCTGTTTTATTTCCCCCATCTATAAAAGGACAATCAAGTCCATTAAGGGTATTGTGATGAGAGTGCTGTCAGTCTGTTCAGACACAAGGGGTGGCCGTACAGGACTCTCTGAACTGGCAGAGAGCAGATGACCTTTGTGGGGAAGGGGTGGTGGAGTGGCAGGGGAGAGGTTTTCTTGGGTCCAAAGTGAACCTCTGAGATGCTATGATATTACTGCTCTTTCTGATGATCTCTAAGTTCAAAGTACTGCTGGACGGTATTCAGTCTGGCTTGCTGCTCTCCTGTGTGAGTACTGTGTTACAGCATTTGTATACACTTTTAATTATCATTTATACTACCCAGGTAATTGTGGGAGAGAAAATTCCAGAATCTGTGAGTTCACAGATTATTGCCTCTTTCCTAGGTCCAAATAAGAGCCCATCATGTGTTGACCCACCTGCAGGAAGGAATGGATTTAAACAAATGTCTCAATTCAAAAAGGGGAGGGAGAGTTTGGGGAAGGTAAACTTGCATTTGAAGCTTTAGTCTGGGTTTTTGTCAGACTTACTTATACTTCTGGTGGAGCCGGCCAGCTGAGATGAGAGCTGGCCTGCCTGTAGACCAGGTGACAGTGACCGACAGGAAGAGAAGAAATAGAGAGAAGGTCCATATTCATTTTGAGTTCCAGTGCTATGTTCACCTGACTTTGCTTGCTTCTAAATCTCACTCTTCCAATTAAACTGGAGAGACTATCAAAAGTGCATGTTCAAAACGCTTACCTACCCTGGAGTTTTGGACTTGCCTGAGCCTTCTTCATACAGCTCTGTGATTCTCTTTTGTAGGTGTGAATGTTCTTTGAGATGCACCATGGGCAGTAGAGCAGGAGGAAAGGGTGGGAGGGCCAGGGGCACAGTATTGGGGAATTGAAGAGTTAGTGGCCAAAACAGGTATCTTGCCTGTGATCTCGCAACTGTTCCTAACAGCTTCAATGTATCTCATAGGTTCATCCAAATGACACCGTACTTCACTAGGACATGACATCCGAAGCAGAGTTATTAGACAGCAGAGCCATCTTGGTTCCTGCGCATAGGGAAATGCTGCAGTCAGAGTTGTCCAGCAGATTCCAGGAGGGAACACCGACAATCCGGGAAACAGCTAGACACGATTTGACTGCTCATTCATTAGGCGACCTTGAGCTCATCTAACTACCATTGATTTGATTCCTCATCTGTGAGATGGGGTTATATAACAGCCTTCAAACCTTATGGGGATGTTATGAACCTAGAGTAAGGTGATAAAAATTATACAGCAATTTGTAAAAATGAAATACTATGTGAATTCAATATGAATTTTCAGTGACACATCATTTCTGGGTAAATTAGGACAACTCTCCTTCCCTTCCTTTTTACCTTTCATCTTGCTTTTTTTTGCATTCTTAGCTTTAGATTAATGAATTGTTTAGCCTCTTATTGAAAAATCCCCTAAGAACATAAGAAATTTCTGCCTCTGGAACAGACTAATGTTTACAAATAGTACCTAGCATTGTCCTCCATGCAAATGAGTTTGTTGTAAAGAATGTGTCACTTTCTGCCCAGGATTTTGCCCTTATTGGAGAGGAACAGGGAGCTGACTCCCCTAATTGTAAAAAAATCTCTGCAGGAGGTTTTTAAACTCTTCTGCTATCTCTTTGTATTTTAGGCGCTCATCACTTCTGGGAATTTCAAGTTCCGGCTTTCATTTAGTCTGCAGTCTTTATTCATCCTGGAAAAGCTGCTTCACACTTCCATGCAGGGCACTGAACTCCTTGGATTATTGGAAAGCCATGGCTGTATCCTATCCAAATGTTTCCAGCTCACAGATTGACTACCATGGGTCTCCAAGTCCTTGACCTTCCCAATCGCAGGGTCTTGATCTTTTCAGTCTGTTTGCATTGCAGAAGCCTCTCTCTCATTCCTTTGCCTAACGAGTCAATTGCCACTTTTCTAAGGTGTTTCACCACCTGACAATTATCCAGAAACCTCAGTCTCTCTCTGGAGAGCTCACAATTTGTTAAATTAAACAGATGATATATCCTGGGGTCAGTGACACTCCTGAGTGAAGACATTACTTCAAAGAAGGAATAAAGCTTCATTTTTCTCCAGAGCTTTCCTACTCCAAACCTGAAATCTTCCTCAGGTTTACAAGTTTATAGTGATGTCATCATACGTCTTGACATTCACCAGGGCACATGATTGCCAAGGTCTTTGGTGCCTTTGAACTTGTACAAATATTTCCACTTCAGTGACGGTGACTCAGAAGCCAGTCTTCACAGTTGCTCTGTTCTCCGGAAGGCAGGGTGTTTGTATTTCATGGATGAACCTGGTAGTGGACATTAGGGCAAAACACTTTCTCTTTTTCTTGTCTCTGGCTCCTTCTCTCTCTCTCAAAATAGTTATGAAGTCCCTTCCTTCTGTTTTTTGCCTGGAGCGACATTGAAAACTTTTAAATTTAGCATTTCCTGTCATACACAGGTACCTACGGTTCTGACTGCAGTGCTGCTGGAGAACAAGGACTATGTCTTCTCCATCAAGTCTTTCCCGTGACCCTTGTCCTGCTCATTACTGATGAGGAAGAGAAAGTCACAAACACCAGGGATCAGAGGCTCTCTCAAGGCAAAGATCTCCCAGCTGATCAAGTGATCCTGTGATGCCCTAAAAGCTGACAGAAGTATTTAGAATGAGGAGCTGGGGGCCAGTGCTGTGGTACAGCAGGTAAAGCCACTGGCAGTGCTGGCATTCAATATGGGCAGTGGTTCAAGTCCCTGTTGCTCCACTTCCAATCAGCTCCCTGCTAATGTTCCTGGGAACGCAGTAGAAGATGGCCCAACTGCTATCTGTGACCCCGAAGAAGCTCCTGGCTCCTGGCTTTGACCTGGCTGAGCCCTGGCCATTGCAGTCATTTGGGAAATGAACCAGAGGATGGAAGATTCTTTCTCCCTCTCTCTTTTTCTCTTTCTCAGTCTGCCTTTCAAATAAATAAATAAATCTTAAAAAATTTATAGAACGAGGAGCTGAACTGTTTGGAATGTAGTTTAGAAGCTGTTTGGAATGTAGTTTAGAATCACCACCACCATCCTTCCACCTATAATCCACTTGTGGGTTCATTATTTTGCAAGTCATCAGTGATACCTCTGGAATTCTGGGTCAGTTCATCCCTTCCCAGGAACTCTGCTCCTCTAGACTGCTTTGTATCCCAAAGGAAAGTGATTAGGCTGATAGCCTGAAGAAGGAACCCCTTCCATAGCTTTTCAGTTATTATGCTTTCGATTATTCATACTAGGAAGTTCCCCTTTCATTACAGAAAAGTAGAAGTTGTTAATTTGAGAGAATTTTTTTGGGGGGGCAGGCAGAGTTAGACAGTGAGAGAGAGAGACAGAGAGAGAGAGTTGTAGACAGTGAGAGAGACAGAGAGAAAGGTCTTCCTTCTGTTGGTTCACTCCCCTAAAGGCCGCTATGGCCGGTGCTACGTCGATCCGAAGCCAGAAGCCCGGTACTTCTTCCTGGTCTCCCATGCGGGTGAAGGGGCCCAAGCACTTGGGCCATCCTCCCCTGCCCTTTCTGGGCCACAGCAGAGAGCTGGACTGGAAGAGGAGCAACCGGGACTAGTACCCGGCACCCCAACCAGAACTAGAAACTGGGATGCTGGCATGGCAGGCGGAGGATTAGCCAAGTAAGTCACGGCGCCGGCCTATTTAAGAGAAATTTTTTGTTGTTGTTTTCTGGCCTTCTATTTAATAGTCACAAGTAGCAAGAACCTATCTAAAAGTCTGACTTCTTCAAAAGTTTCCAGGAGGCATGAGAACCTAATGTGGATGGCATTAGGCAAATTTGTGACACGATCATGAATCCTTTTCTCATTTTTCTTGCCACTGTTTTCTTGTCACTGTTATAGTAGATATAAGACTTAACAAGCAATCAGTCACATTGCACTATCAAATAGACTCGACGGAATATCTTATCACTATAATGGATGTATTTTTATCCCATCCCATGGGTCAGAATTGCTTCCCAAAGTTTCAATGACTTTGTGATCACATTTGTCTAAGATTAGGAAGGGCTGAATAGGTCTTCACACGGACTCTATGCTTACATGATGACACAGTTCCTAGTCAAGACAGAGTACTTATATTACAGATGTTGAGCCCAAGTCTCTGGCCTTTGGTTCCACTTGTGATACTCAGTTCATAAAATAGCTCAGGCTACTTCTCTAGAATTTTATAACAGTAGATTTTTTCAGAGGCTTTACCTACACATGGGAACATCTTGATTAATTCAACATATATTTCAAGCCTAATTAGAAGGGTCAGGCACTATCCTAAGAGCTATGCATGGGGTGGCTGAATAATATAAACATAGTTCTAGTCCTATGTGGCTCTTACAGTTCGGAAAGGAAAGACATAATTAGGATTGGTGTGCAACCAAAGGAAAAAATACACAATCACTATGGACTAAATTCAAATATTTATTTTCCCAAGTACATCAGTTCGACTCAATCCCTCTGTTGATCATGATCCCATGGCCCTTTCTCAATGAGTCTACAGTTAGGAGTCAAGTGACTCCCAAAGGAGCCGGGCCTCAGCTTAGGCTCCTAGTCTTCCAAAGACTGTGCTGTTCACCTCTGATACTCCCTTCCCCTCCTCCTCCAAAAGTTGTATGAAATGTTTTTATTATCTCCTCCACCCTGAAAGGAACTTTATTAGGTGTGATGGAGGAATTAATTGTTAATTCTTACACAGACAGTGGAAAGTTTAGAAAACTACCCACTCTACATTATAAACTCATGTAGCTCAGGTGTCCATATGGCCAAAGCACCTACATCCCTTAATTCAGAGGGTTCCTTAGCAGATGGTTTGGAGGTTAGACTCAGGGATGTTAAAAGTCCATAACCAGAATTGCCCTCCTCTGAGTATTGGCTACCACATAGCATGATGAAGTTCCCTGTAGTTCACTTCTATCACAGCTGCTATATGGAGCTAAATGTATTCATAAGGTATGGTCAGGGAGTCACAAGGAGGAATGGAATTTCTGTGTCTGACTTTTGATTTTCTTTGCTATTTTCAAAATTAGAAGAAAATAGATAGGAAATAGGTCAAGTTAAGACAAACTTACTGGTAGACTTAGAATACAGTGGCCTTTGATATTCTTCTAAGTGGATGATAAGCAATAGCTTCTAACATTAGTTTATGTATGCCTGGTTGAAAAATCAATCTTTGGTATACATTTACTAAACCACAGAAGAACAAAAACCATTTGTCTTTTGGTAAGATGCATTTTGCCACTGCTTAGAAAAAGCACATTCCTGAGACTGCATCTTCAGTACCAAGTGAGGAAAAGTTTTGTGACCACAATAGATCATTTCTACATCCTGGGCCAACACAATTTCTCCACAACCCAGATATGCTATTGAGTCACTGAACTCAGGAGATAAATAAAAACACTCTTTTTATAGAATGGACTATTTAATCTGGTGGCTCCTTACACTCTTTTCCCACCATGCCACAATGTGGTGACTGAATGCAGATTAGTGAAGCCTTCACACTGTGTCTCCAGTCCCCCTGAACTTCTACTTAAATTTGGTCCCCTGCTACTGGTGATCTGGCTTCTACTCCCTCACCATTGTCCAGTTTCCTGGCTGAATGTGGACCAACTCCATCCCACAACAGTTCTTGTCAGCATTCCACAGAAGTCTAATTTATTGAGTACTTGCTCCCTATCAGAACTTTATAAGCCCTTTCCATGCATTGTCTCATCCATCACATAGAAGTATTGTTATTCTCACCATTTATCAAGTTTTATAAATTTTACAACAATGTAAATGTTATAAATGTATTATATATAAAGTAGAACTACTGTCCCCATTCCATGAGTAAATCCCATCTTCATTATCTACCTTGCTTTCAATCAGACTCCAAGAATCATCTCTGGCTTGTCTCTTCCCTCATCCCTGCATCCAAATGATATTTCCTTTCCCTTGAATACTTCTCCCAGCTTACCCCATCTCTTCATTAAGATTAGCCAAAATGTGACCTCCTGAAAGTTTCCATTGTCTATTCTATGCCCCTTCTCACTCTATCTTTATCCTGCTTTAGCTATTTTTTTTTTTTTTTGACAGGCAGAGTGGACAGTGAGAGAGAGAGACAGAGAGAAAGGTCTTCCTTTTGCCATTGGTTCACCCTCCAATGGCTGCCATGGCCGGCGCGCTGCAGCCGGCGCACCGTGCTGATCCAATGGCAGGAGCCAGGTACTTGTCCTGGTCTCCCATGGGGAGCAGGGCCCAAGTACTTGGGCCATCCTCCACTGCACTCCCTGGCTACAGCAGAGAGCTGGCCTGGAAGAGGGGCAACCGGGACAGAATCCGGCACCCTGACCGGGACTAGAACCCAGTGTGCCGGCACCGCAAGGCGGAGGATTAGCCTAGTGAGCCGTGGTGCCGGCCTGCTTTAGCTATTTTTAATGTTATCTTTCACTACTATGCTTAGTACTTATTCACCTGTGTTTTTTCTGTTTCCATTTTATCTTCCCTGATGAGATATAAGCCTCAAAAGGGCAATGAATTTGGCAGTCTCATTACCTAGCCCAGGGCCCAACACAGAGCAGATATTCAGTAACTTGCCCAAGGTTTTGCAGCTAGTAGATAAAGGATCCAGGACAGGAGGCCTTGTTGGTGTGTTTCTTAATTTCTTCTCATTTTTATTCTGTTTTCCTCCTCATCCAACCTCCCACTTCATCCTCTTCTCTCAGGAAATTCTATGGCCAACCTCATTCTCTAAGTAAATTCCTGACTTCTTATACAACATGGACTTATACAAAAAAATGAATCTCTAATTACAATGAGAATCCTAATCACTAAGGAGAAAGAACTGCAGAGAGGTATTAGAGGGCTGTGGAAGCAGGGGGCATTAAGACAATGAGGAGTACTCCTCCCTCCCATCATACCATGAAGGTGAACATAGCTGTGCAAAGACTGGGCTCACCATCATCATCCATGTACACGTGCATCAGAACATACAGCTGGCAAAGATGCTTCCTATGTGTTATCTCCTTCCTGTCTTCCAAATAACCTTTTCAGGTTAGCAGGTGAGAGTTTCATATTCCACTTAACAGAGTCTGAGAATGGCTATGTGACTTGGTCCAGGGACACCTGACCAGTACGTGGCAGAGCAAGGGACAGCGCCTTCATCTTCTGAGTCCTAGTTGAAGGCCTCTACTCACTGTCCTAAGCTGGGTTTTGGTTTTCATGTCCCATTAACAGTGGAAAGTCTAGAGATAAGGAGATGTATATTAATAAAGGGGAACAACTATGAAGTGCTATCAGAGGAGGGTGGAAGAATCATCTTTTCATCTAAAACAAAATAATCTCATAATAGGTCAGACTGGTGTAATGGTAAAAAGGAATAACTCCTGAAAAAGTGCTTTCTTACAGATTTCCAGATTTCTGATATTTTTCCCAGTCTTAGTCTCTCCCAGCGACTCTTTACTGCCCCTGCCATCTCCTATTAGATTGTTGAATCTTTCTACTCTCCCTTCTTCCCTCCTTTCTTCCTTTCTTCTCTTTTAATTGATGCACAAAAGTGTAATAAAATATAAATATATTCTTGGCTCAAAATTCTTTGAGCTCATTCCCTAGAGAAGGATCTCAATTGTTTACTTTGCCTGCTCCATAGAGTCTTAACTTCAGGGAAGTGGATTTATTCCCTCTAAAGTATTCCTACTGAAGAGAAGGTAAGTTATATTGATTATGTGCTCTGCAATGTGATGATGGCTTTCTATTTACCATGTCTTCAATTGTCAAAGCACAGTAGGAGTTGTTACAATCATGCCCTTTTTACAATGAGAACACTAACTAATTTGTCCAGGGTCACATAGCTAGTAAGTGACAGAACTATGCTACCAATCTGTGGATGATTCCAGAATTCATTTGAACCATTCTGTCTAGTCTTTAAACTATATAGGAATATATCTCTCCATCCACAACAGACACTGCTAATCATTCTTTTTTTTAAAAGAATTATTTTATTTTTAAAAGTTAGAGTGACACAGACAGATTGAGAGAAAGAGAAGGATCTTCCATCTGCTGGTTCACCCCACAGAGGGCTGCCACAGCAGGGGCTAGACCAGGCCAAAGCCAGGAGCCTGGAACCCCATGCAGGTCTCCCTATTCTAGGCACATCAGCAGGGAACTGAATTGGAAGTGGAGCAGGATTCAAAATGATGTTAATATGAGATGCCTTCATCTCAGGCAGAGGCTTAACCCACTGTACCACAATGCTATTATCTGCTAATCATTCTTGATAGTTTACTAGTGAACCCAGGACCTTTCTTAATCCAGCCCTCCTGTCCACCACTAACACTTGTTTAAAGTTGGAAGGCAGATAAAACTATTTGTCATTGCTCTATTATTTGATATCATCAAACTGTTCCTGATCTTCAGGTCTGGAGATATCATGATTTTGTTTTCAATTGATTTTCTTGGTTTCTTTTCTTTCTTTTTTGTTAAGGCTATCAGAGTTCCAGTATTTTTTTTAAGTACAGATCCATTGGCAACTCCAAGGATACTTTCCTTCATCTGCACACGGATCCAGTTCCCCTGACTCCATATAACAATTATGGTCTTGGAATAGAATATTTAGGCTATTAGATCCTAAAAGAGAGAACTAGCTGATCAAATGTGCTTGTGTGGTTTTGAGGGGGGTGGCACATCAGAGCAAGCCACAAATGAAATGCTTTGCACATCTGAATGAGTAGCTTCATCTTTTGACCACACATTCACTTCCACAAAATTTGTCATAGGTTAGCAGTTCTCATATTTCTTGGGCATTTAGTATCTCAAGGCCCTGAGAGGACAAGAGATGGAGAATGACAGAAATGCATCACTAATGGTATCAGAAATTTGATGGAGAGTTACAGTGACATAGGGTAGGGAAACAGATGGAAGATGCAAGGTGACGCAGGAGCAGGAATGTAGGTTCCTGTGTCTCACAACTTCAGAAACCAACACTCAGTGCACAGAGTGCTGAAAAGCACCGTCCAGTTAACTCAGCAGCTTTCACGTCTGGGTCTGCTATGGCAATTCAGGCATTATTCTGGGCTGCTATCCTTTTGTCTCTATCCAGCTCTGCCCTGTGCTTCCTGTGCAATCTTAGAGACAAGTGACCTAAGTTCTCTGATTCTCAGAAGCTCCATCTGTAAGCGTTGATCTCAACCCTCTTTGGAAATCAAAATCATGAGGAGGAGTTTAAAATACAGGTGCTTGCAGCAGACCCTCTGAGTTGGGATTCAGACGATATGAAAAGGAGCTCAAGAGGCATCAAAAATGTTTGCAAAGAGTGTCTGGAGAATCAAACTCACCAGACTGAGTCATCTCTCAGGTCCCTTGTGGCTCTGACTAACTGCATGTGTCTATAGTTCAAGTCAGATTGTAGGTTTAATCAATGAGCTCAACCTGATGGTCCAAACTTTAACAGATTCAGAGAGAAGGTCTGCTTAGGGCCTCTGGGTTGGGTTGGAAAGCTAAGAGCTGTAGGTCCTTGGGAAGGAGCAGAACAGAGTGACTTCCTCTTTGGTGAGAGTTTGCAATGTGTGTCTTGCTGTCAGCATCAAGTGGGTGCCCGAAGTATCAGAAAGTCAGCGAAAGTGAGCTGGTAATTAGCTGAGCTGAGCTGTGGCATGAGCAGAGGTCACTTAAGACATTTCATGATAGTGGAGACTCCCTCTTCTATCTGGAGTCACAGGGCCTTCATGCAGAGGGAGATATATGCCTCCCCACCCGTCCTAACAATAAAAAGAAACTTCCCAAGGAAACTCGAAAATGCAATTCAAAAGAAACAATAGAATTGGATTTGATTTGTTTAATTCTGAAACCAAGGTCACTAGAAAGTACTACAGCTCTTATTTGTGTGGTTTGGATAATTTTTTTTTTTTTTGGCAACATCTTTCTTTTCATTTGATGGTCCTGTCATCCCCAGAACTGTGTATGTTACTGATCCCGCCTGTATTCAAAGCTGTTATTAAGTGGAGTCTTTTAGATTTTAGAGAAATGATAATGGTTCCAAAGATGACAGAAAGTGGCAGCTGGTGACAAAAAAAACCCTTGATAAGACGACAACAGTAAATCAAACTACCGCCACTTTTTCGTTTCATGTTTGTTAATACCACCTCGCCTTTTGAAGTTTAAAGCAAGGTTCAAAAAAGCCAGGTGCTGAATCATAATATTAAAGCAACTAAGGAGCTCCATGAAAGCGAGGAGATCTGAGGGGGGAGAGCAACAAACACAGCTTTCAACTGCCTTTTGTCGGCCTTTCTGCAGATGTCACCAGTGGTTATCCCAGCAGAGGCTTCGGCTTGTAGCAGCGCCTCTGGCTGATTCCCGCGCTGCGTTTCAAGTGTCAATCAAAAAGGAAGGACGCAGCTTAGGTCCTGGTCATTGTCCTGTGAAAAGAGCCAAGCATTTAACATTGATTTAGCTCCCTCAATATACAAAGATAGAGCCAGCTTTGTGCATCGAAAAGGGCCTTTGGCAAGGTTGCTTGTAGAGCAATTCCATCGCATCCGATGCGCCTTGGTGTAGCTGTCATACTGCGGTGTCTGCCGCCCTCTGAAAAGTTATTCAGGACTGAGTGAGCAAATGAAAAAGAAACAACATGTTTCTCCGAAAGAGTGGTGCTGGGTGTGGAAAGGGCCTGGTAAGATCCCTTGGCCTTGAAGAGCATTTTGAATAATAATTATAAATATCCAGCACTTTTGAAATGGTCAGTTGGAGCGAGCTAGGAAGGAAGCCGGAGAAGACCCAGCCACCAGGGGTTGGCAGCTTGGTTCACACCATTTATTATGCCAATATCATTTCCGATTGTGTTCCCTGTGCTCTCCGGGACTGAAAGTTTAGACCAATTGCTGGGGCATCTTACCCTTATGTGTGTTTTCAGTTCCTGTGAGCAGACTCTAGTTTGGCCAAATTTTGGGGGGAAAATGATTATATCAAATTGGAGTTTAATTACATGACCTTGTTGCTTTTGTGTAAACATGTCTTTTTCTTCCTGCTTCTCTTCCTCATTCTTTTTGCCTTTCTTTTCCTATATGATATCCAATTAGAGTTTGGCACACATTTTTCCTTTGCAACTGCTTGCTCCAGGACTGTGTGGGCATTACCAGCCCTAAAGATTGTTATATGGATGCTCTCTGATTTATGATGGTTCCACTTACAACTGTTTGACTTTACAATGGTGTGAAAGTGATGCACACTCAGTAGGAATCATACTTTGAATTTTGAATTTCGATCTTTACCTAGCTGGTGTTAGGCAGTCTAACTGGGCAGCAGCAGTGAGTGCAGGTCCCAGCTAGCCCTGAAATCATGAGTGGACACAACCCACTCTGGACAGTGCACTTTGCTGCTAAGGTTTGGTCACTCAGGTGTACAAAATGCATTTTTGACTTGCAACGTTTTCAACTTATGATGGGTTTACTGGGATGTAATCCTGTTGTAACCTGAGGAGCATTTCCAAGCCTTTTCTTCTTCATCACTGAGGTGTTGCGTTCCCTAAAACATGCTTACCAAGTTCAGGTCTTGGGCTACCTGATGGTCAACCCCATTCAACAGAAGTGATTGATGTTCCTGGAATATCCATGGGCTTTCCCTTGTTTCCCATTTTTCATCACTTCTGCTTCAAGGTCCTAATCATTGCTGTGCTTGGTCCACCCTTTCCGTCCCTTCATCAGCCGTATGTTGAGATGATGGAATCCAATGTTAGGAGCAAGATTTATCCCTGAGTGAAAGCAAGCTACCCTCGGGGCTAGCGCTGTGGCGCAGGTTAATCCTCTGCCTCCGGCACCAGCATCCAATATGGGCACCGGTTCTAGTCCCAGCTGCTCCTCTTCCAATCCAGCTCTCTGCTATGGCCTGGATAAGCAGTAGAAGATGATCCAAGTCCTTGGGTCCCCGCACCCATGTGGGAGACTGGGAAGAAGCTCCTGGCTCCTGGCTCTGGATCAGCAAAGCTCTGGCCATTGCAGCCATTTAGGGAGTGAACCAACGAAAGGAAGACCTTTCTCTCTGTCTCTTCCTTTCACTCTCTGTAACTCTACTTCTCAAATAAATAAATCCTTAAAAAAAAAAGGCAAGCTACCCTCAGGAGTCATCCAACCCCAGTGGGCTTTGCATGAACAAAGCCCAAACTTGTTGTGTTAAACCCCTGCATTAGAGTCTCACTCATCATGTCCCATATACCCAGTTTGCTAGAAAGACCCTGAAGGCACTTCTCAAACAGGGGTGGTTCTGCAATGTGGGCTAGCATAGAGCTTTTCCCAGCAGCTGTTCTAACCTGAGCACATATGGCAAGATGATAAATGGAAATGCAACAACACAAAAATGGTTCATTTTCCACATAGCCAAAGTTCTGAGCCCTCAACAATGAATTGTCTGTCATACCAAGGGACTACTTCTTCTTTTATGCACACTGCATCTTCAATTCCTTTGCCAAACTTGTGTAGCTGCACCTGCATGCCCACATCTTGACTAAGAATTAACCAAACCATCTGCCTCTCACTCTTGAGCCACATCAGCATGTGTGACTTACAGGAAGTAAATCAACCTCGCTAGGGAGAGCCACTGCTGAGTTTGGGTCTTCAGCCCAAACTGGCACACACAATTGGCAATTTCTCACACATCCTTCATCATTTTCTCCTTCCATCCTCTTAACAGATAAGATTACTTCTAATTTCACAGAAAAAAAATGAGTTAATTACATGGTTTTCCTAGAATTTCCATTAGTATCCCACAAACGTTTACACGCCTCTTGCCCTTTGCTCAAAAGTTTCTTTCATTCATGCAAGGATGATCCATACACCTGCCTTCTGGACCACATCTCAGAGGACTTTGCTCTTTTAATTACTTCTTTATTCCATCTCCAAGTCCCTTTATTGCTAGCATACAAACCCAAGCTCTCCCTATCAGCTTTTGGATAAGGAGGTCTACATTAATATTTGCCTTTTTCTCATTCTCAGGCTATTACTTGATCAATATCAATCTGCCTCTGTCATCTCTACTTAAAGTGCTCTGGCAAAGTCCACCAGTGACCTCCACGTCTGGTAACAGCAACATTCAGTTTTCATCTGACCTGCACCATGTAGACCTTTTAACCACAACCTCCTCTCCCCTTTCTCCACACTTGGTTTCCATGCTGGTGTTTTCTCCTATTTTTCTACTCTTCTCTGACTTCTCTTCCTCAATCTCATCTCCTAGATTCCTCGTCCTTGGAACACCCTACCTTCAATTCCTGAATACTACCCCCTAAATTCAAATTGTGATCCTCTTTTTCCCAACTCGTGTTTTTTGAAATAGTCTGTGGAACTGGGTGAAATAGGGAAAAGACTGGGTTAAACACTCAAGATAGTCTATATGAGATCTTCTTGGCCCATATCATGGCTATGTAACAGAATACCAATTCCTCCAACACAATTATGTTGTACGGTTTGCTAGCACATGTGACTCAGAGTGCATCCAGGGCTAGGCCTCCACCCATTTTAATGGCATTAGGCCTCTACACAAAATGTCTATGGATGAAGGATTTGATTTGTGACATCCCTGGAACTGTCTAGTGGTTACAGGAATGAGGCTTGGGATGATTGCTGCTTCTTGCTTCAATGCATTTGAAAATGTGCTTGTTTACTTGTGAACTTCTGGATTTAAATACCTACCTGTAGATCAAACCTAAGGCGATTCCACTACAAATAAAAAAGTGTACCTTTTTTTTTTTTCTCTGTTTCAGAGAAGCATTATCAAGACCGTGTTGCCTGAGTCTCCTTTTTGCTTTGTATCTTTCCTACTGAAAAATTCTTTATTCTACTGGCTCTCTATGATAATTAAGATCAGTTGGTAACTTCACACAAAGAATGTTTTCCTTCAATTTACCTCTAAATTCCCTGAGACAGGGAGCATGTTATTTCATATATAGATCTCCTCACACCAGTGAAGATGTGATTCTATGGACACAGGCTTTCAGCACTTTACCGTAAATGGGATGTGATACTTTTATCCTTAAAAAAAAATGCATGATGGTTCCATCAGAAGCTCAACTCATCTTCACATCTCCACCTGGCCACTAGTTCAACCCTTTTGAATGAAGTTGCCAATCAGTCTGGAATACCAAGACCTCAACTTGAATTAATTGGTTCTCAATGTCCAAATAATTACACTAGATCTACACATAGATACACACTAGTTTTATGACTCCCTCCCCAGCTTCATGGCCATGATGCCAACTCAGCTTTGATTCTTGTGTTATGATTCATTCTCAAACATTAACCACGTTTTTAAATCACACAGTTAGCAAAGGAATAAGTCTGTGGTGTGGGAAAGTGAAGGTCATAAGGATTACAGAAGAAAGAAGGAAAAGTACCAGGAATTTATGAATTCATGGATATGCTAAGGCAAATGTCATATGACATGCACCCTTGTCTATCTTGACTGGCATGTCATCCTACAGTGGGCAGGAGGCGGGAGATCTGTTCTGAGAGTCATCCCCATATTGAGTTTATTAAAGATTTATGGGGTGCTTTAGGGCCTTCCATCTAGAAGCTCCTATTTTATTCCTGGTGTTTGGTTACAATGCCTCTTTATGGTACTCAAGACCTCAGTGTAATAAGAAACTGGTTTGACCAGAACTCTAACTTCTGGTCCAAGCTTCTGATTCTTTCCCTGTGCTCCTAAAATGGGGAATGTTTGTATTTTTCACCATGATTGATCATATCCCTACTCCCTCTCCCCTACTTTCATGAAATTCTTAAAATTCCTCATACGCTTAGAACAAGGCTTCTGAAATTCCAGAGAATGATGAATAAAGAAATAACAGAGGTCACCAGTCTACTGACTCCTCCAAACACCCAAAGCAAACACTGGAGTGCTTGGGGAAGTGTCTGGAGCCTTGGGGGCCTTGGAAAAGGCATTAAAGTGTTTATGGGATGAGTGGAGGCAGCCTAGCATGGATGCTCTTGCTGTGAGCATCATATACTGAAGACTGGATCTGATCCTTGGTATCTTTCCCTAAGGTCAATGACTCCCTTCTTCAGAAGACCCCACATCTCTGCAGAAGGACCACAGATTCTGCTAGTGCTTTCCAAGGTCTGCTTTTATTTGAGTTGAGCTTCATTGACCATTCATTGCTGCTCACTACAATCAGTTTGCCTTCCTAGCATGTGTTGGTCTTGTGCCCCTTTGGTTCATGGACAACTAGAAAGTTTGTGTTTACCTGTTACCTAAGCAACCAAAAGGAAAATGAAAAAAACAGAAGATGAATCAGATATATAGTTACAGTCATGTACATTTTAAAGAAACAGAATCTCCTCTGGCATTCTGATTGAATCCAGTCTTTAGAGTCTGTTGAAGGGAAACAAGTCTTGTGAAATTAAATGTACATGAATGTAGAGAAGCAGGGTATAAAGAGAGGAGAAGGAAAAAAGTGTGTGGGAGTACAAGACTGGGGGTGGTAATCACACATACCAAGACCGGGCCTTGGAATAAGTCCTTTTGATTTATTATATTTTATCAGAATAGTTGAAGTTGCCATGAAAATCTGCATACCACCTGGTCTAGAATAAAATAGCCACACGGTAAGTGGACAGATCAAAGACCGTCAATCTGGCTCCATTTGGCCTTTGCTATATCAGTGTTTATCCAGGCAATTGTCTTGGTAATTCATCAGTAACTCCTTTTACTTTCTATCTTGGAAAATCAACTAAACATGAAGACCATGAGGCTACATTGGCTTTTCAAGAGGGCAACTGTGGTTCAGGATTATAGAGGCGAGTTCAGATACAAATGGCCATGCAACAAACAGCTGCAGTTCCACTCACTGAGCAGCCCTGGGCAACTGACCACTGCACATCACAGCTTTCTGAACTGTTGAATGAAGATGGCAATAACAATAGCTCCTGCCCCAAAGGTGTGGTTTGTGAGGGCCAAGTTAGACAGTACACTTAAAGCACTTGAAACATATCTGGCATGTAGCAAGTGGTCTTTAAATATTGCTGTTATCATTATTTATTTATTTATTTATTTATTTATTTTGACAGGCAGAGTGGACAGTGAGAGAGAGAGACAGAGAGGAAGGTCTTCCTTTGCCATTGGTTTACCCTCCAATGGCCGCTGTGGCCAGCGCGCTGCAGCCGGCGCACTGCGCTGATCTGATGGCAGGAGCCAGGTACTTGTCCTGGTCTCCCATGGGGTGCAGCGCCCAGGTACTTGGGCCATCCTCCACTGCACTCCCTGGCCACAGCAGAGAGCTGGCCTGGAAGAGGGGCAACCGGGACAGAATCCGGCGCCCCGACTGGGACTAGAACCCGGTGTGCCAGCACCGCAAAGCGGAGGATTAGCCTAGCGAACTATAGCACCTGCCACCATTATTTATTTATATTGAAAATACTCCCTTTTCAGTAGATGACTTCTTCATCTGGGAGAATAAGATTTGTCTATGAAAGATGAATCCATGACAAAAAATGTAACATAAAATTACCATAAAAATGTAAGAATACAGGAGATCACTGCATCTCAATGCCCAGAGATGACTCATGCTAATCTTAGGGCACACATTATTTTTCAGAGAATAATTTAGATTTACATTTATGTAGATTATTTAAATATATATATTAATATGCATAAGTATGTTTATAGTATATATACAAACTCATTTGAATTTTATTTAATAGGGATTATATGATGCATATTGTTTATTAGAACCTGTTCTTTTCATTTAAGGAAAGAGAATATCATATCACAAATGCTCTCCAATATCACCACACTCACTTCCTAACTTTCTTTTTTCAGACCTCCACATCCCCAGAGATCTTCTCTGACCACCCTAAATAGGACAGTAGTTCCCTAACCTTTATCCCATGGGCTCTCCCTTGTTTCAGAAGCAGCATTGATTATTTTCTAAAAATAAATTAATTAACTAATTAATTTGAGAGACAGAGAAACAGAGAGACAGAGTGGCACTTCTTCATCCACTGATTTACTCCCCAAAAACCTACAACAGTTGAGGCTGGGCTAGGCCAAAGCTGGTAGCCAGGAACTCAATCAGGGTCTCCCATGTGGATGGCAGGGGACTCAAATACTTGAGCCATCCCCTTGCCTCCCAGGGTACTCATTAGCAGAAAGTAGGAATTGGAAGCAGAGCCAGGACTTGAACTCAGGCGCTCTGGCATGGGATGTGTGTGTCCCAAGCATTGCACCAGAAGCTCATCCTGAAGCAACATTCCCAGGTGTTTATCATCTCTACTCCCAATAGGAACGTGAACTTCAGTCCCCACACATCTCCCACGTCTACTACAGGCTGCCTCACAGTCATTGTTTGCTCTACACAAGAGAACTCTTAAAAGTTCATGGAAATTATAAATAAAATATAAGCTTATTTTGGGCTGGTGCCATGGCACAGTAGATTGATCCTCCACCTGCGGCACCAGCATCCCATATGGGTACCAGTTCTAGTCCTGGCTGCTCCTCTTCCAATCTAGCTCTATAGTATGGCCTGAGAAAGCAGTAGAAGATGGCCCAAGTGTTTGGGCCCCTGCACCCGCATGGGAGACCGGGAAGAAGCTCCTAGCTCCTGGCTTTGGATTGGCGCAGCTCCGACCGTTGTGGCCATTTGGGGAGTGAACCAATGGAAGAAATAACTTTCTCTCTGTCTCTCCCTCTCGCTGTCTGTAACTCTACCTCTCAAATAAATAAAAACCTTTAAAAAATATAAGCTTATTATGCTGTAAAATTTTTTGAAAATCATGTATAGCTTTTTCATAATACACATTTTCATGAACTTTTTGAAGGCCCTCTCATATGCATGGATTGCAAAATTTAAAATTTTTAAAATACCCTTGTATTCTTGTCATGAATGTGTATTTTATTCCGAATTCTTTCTCTGCTGCTCATAGCTCTTTAGTAACTCTGGGACAGGCTTCTTTAGTTATCAATTAGTGTGCCCTGAGGAAATACAAACTAACTTCAATCTTTTTCCACCCAAAGCAAAGAAGAAAAGAGACTGCTGTTGGTAGATTTCTGAATGTGAGCCATTCTAACTGGGGTGAGGTGAAACCTCATTGTGGTTTTGATTTGCATTTCCCTGATTGCTAGTCATCTTGAACATTTTTTCATGTGTCTGTTGGCCATTTGGATTTCCTCTTTTGAAAAATGTCTATTGAGGTCCTTGGCCCATCTCTTAAGTGGGTTGTTTGTTTTGATGTTGTGGAGTTTCTTGATTTCTTTGTAGCTTTTGGTTATCAACCCTTTATCTGTTGCATAGTTTGCAAATATATTTTCCCATTCTGTTGGTTGTCTCTTCACTTTCCTGACTGTTTCTTTTGAAGTACAGAAACTTCTCAATTTGATGCAATCCCAAATGTTAATTTTGGCTTTGACTGCCTGTGCTTCTGGGGTCTTTTCCAAGAAGTCTTTGCCAGTACCTATATCTTGCAGAGTTTTTCCAATGCTCTCTAATAATTTGATGGTGTCGGGTTTTAGATTTAAGTCTTTAATCCGTGTTGAGTGAATTTTTGTGTAAGGTGAAAGGTAGGGGTCTTGCTTCATGGTTCTGCACGTGGAAATCCAATTTTCCCAGCACCATTCATTGAATAGACTGTCCTTACTCCAGGGATTGGTTTTGGATCCTTGATCAAATATAAGTTGGCTGTAGATGTTTGGCTTGATTTCTGGTGTTTCTATTCTGTTCCATTGGTCTATCCATCTGTTTCTGTACCAGTACCATGCTGTTTTGATAACAACTGCCCTATAGTATGTCCTGAAATCTGGTATTGTGATGCCTCCGGCTTTTGTTTTTGTTGTACAAGATTGCTTTAGCTATTCGAGGTCTCCTGTGTCTCCATATGAATTTCAGCATCATTTTTTCCAGGTCTGAGAAGAATGTCTTTGGTATTTTGATTGGTATTGCATTGAATCTGTAAATTGCTTTTGGGAGAATGGACATTTTGATGATATTGATTCTTCCAATCCATGAGCATGGAAGATTTTTCCATTTCTTGGTATCCTCTTCTATTTCTTTCTTTAAGGTTTTGTAATTTTCATCTTAGAGATCCTTAACATCCTTGGTTAAGTTTATTCCAAGGTATTTGATTGTTTTTGTAGCTATTGTGAATGTGATTGATCTTAGAAGTTCTTCCTCAGCCGTGGCATTGGATGTGGGGATGTGGGGAAAAAGGGACACTAACCCACTGTTGGTGGGAATGCAAATTGGTTAAGCCACTATGGAAGTCAGTCTGGAGATTCCTCAGAAACCTGAATATAACCCTACCATTCAACCCAGCCATCCCACTCCTTGGAGGAAATGAAATTGGCAAACAAACAAGCTGTCTGCACATTAATGTTTATTGCAGCTCAATTCACAATAGCTAAGACCTGGAACCAACCCAAATGCCCATCAACAGTAGACTGGATAAAGAAATTATGGGACATGTACTCTATAGAATACTATACAGTAGTCAAAAACAATGAAATCCGGTCATTTGCAACAAGATGGAGGAATCTGGAAAACATCATGCTGAGTGAATTAAGCCAGTCCCAAAGGGACAAATATCATATGTTCTCCCTGATCAGCGACAACTAACTGAGCACCAAAGGGGAAACCTGTTGAAGTGAAATGGACACTATGAGAAACAGTGACTTGATCAGCTCTTGTCCTGACTGGTGATGTACAATGTAATACTTTATCCATTTTAGTATTTTCTCTTTGTTTTGTTCTAGTACTATTGGTTGAACTCTGTGATTAACACACAATTATTCTTAGGTGTTTAAATTTTAACTGAAAAGTGATCCCTGTTAAATATAAGAGTGGGAATAAGAGAGGGAGGAGATGTACAATTTGGGACATGCTCAATCGGACTTGCCCCAAATGGTGGAGTTAGAATCATACCAGGGGATCCCAATACAATCCCATCAAGGTGGCATGTACCAATGCCATCTCACTAGTCCAAGTGATCAATTTTAGTTCACAATTGATCAAACTGATAGGTCTAAGAGTCAAAGGGATCACACAAACAAGTCTAGTGTCTGCTAATACTAGCTGATAGAATCAAAAAGGGAGAGAATGGTCCATCATGGGAAGCAGGATACACAGTAGACTCATAGAATGGCAGATGTCCTAAATAGCACTCTGGCCTCAGAATCAGCCCTTAAGGCATTCGGATATGGCTGAAGAGCCCATGAGAGTATTTTAGGCATGGAAAGCCAAGACACCCTGGAAAAAAAAAGAAGACCTAAATGGAAGATCTCTGCGAGTGAGATCCCAGTGGAAAGAATGGGGCCATCAAAGAAAGAGGTACCTTTCTCTGAAGGGAAGAGAGAACTTCCACTTTGACTATGACCCTGTTGGAATAAGATCGAAGTTGGCGAACTCAAAAGGCTTCCATAGCCTTGGCAACTCATCACTAGAGCCTAGGGAGATTACTGACGCCATAAACAAGAGTGTCAAATTGTTAAGTCAACAATAGGAGTCACTGTGAACTTACTTCTCATGTGGGATCTGTCCTTAGTGTGTTGTCCAATGTGAAGTAATGCTACAACTAGTACTGAAACAGTATTTGACACTTTGTGTTTCTGTGTGGGTGCAAACTGATGAAATCTTTACTTAATATATACTGAATTGATCTTCTGTATATAAAGATAATTGAAAATGAATCTTGATGTGAATGGAATGGGAGAGGGAGCAGGAGATGGGAGGGGTGTGAGTGGGAGGGAAATTATGGGGGGGGGGAAGCTATTGTAATCCATTAACTGTAATTTGAAAATTTATATTTACTAAATAAAAAATAAATAAAAAAAGAAAAGAGACTGCTAAGAAATATACACATACAGTATTTCACAGTTCACAACAAATAGCTTCTTAATGCTTGGGATTTTGGAGTTCACAGTACAGTGTAGAACATCCATGAACTCTCTCACCTGGGCAAAAGGTAAGCCTTTCTTTATGCTTCCATTTAACCAGATGTTTATGTCTATCCCAGGTTTCTAGTTTTCTGCTCTCTTCTACCATTAGGATACAAGTCCTTAGGGTCAGGGCGTCGCGGGATCTCCATTTATGCCTTTCCAACAGCCCTGCTTTTAGAAAGTACTGGCTGAAGGTGGTGTGGATGAAAGAACTGATTCTGGATTCTGCATATGCACTGAATCTCTATCCAGGCTACACCACGGAGGACTGAAGATTGAGTTACTTGGATGCCCTCCAACTGCAAAAGCCCCTCTCCAATAGAAAAAGGGATGTCCTGTCGCCATTTGCCATGGCCACACCTACACAATATTAATTATGGTTTTCAATATGACAACTTGCTGATAGGACACAAATTATCCTAGAAGATAAGATGCTGATATCACCCCACCCCACCCTGCCCACAGCCAAAGGATTAGAAAGCCAAGATGTTTGCATGTAGAGATGCAAGTGAAGAAGGCATAAAGCGAGAGAAAAAGGAGAAAGCCACACACGCTCCCTGAGAGCATCGAGTGAGCAGCTGCCCCAGAAATGCTTCCCTCAACGGATGGATTCAGGGAGCTGCCCATGGAAAGCTGGGGGGGGGGGGATGCTTAGCTTCGTGTGTCAACTTGGCTAGGCTACAGTTCCCAGTGATCTAATCAAAATAACTTGCAGCAAGGATGTTTTAGAAATGTGGGTAACATCAATAGTCATCGGCTCTTCAGGAAAGGAAGTCATGCTCTGGAATGAGGTGGGTCTCAGCCAATCAGCAGAAGGCTTTCAGAGCAAAGACTCAGGATTTCCAGAGAAGAAGAAACTCTACTGCGGGACAGCTGCAGTTGCCAGCCTGCCCAGTGGATTATGGACTTGCCAAGCAGTTCTCCAAAATAAAGAACTTGTATATGTAGCATCAAGTATATGCTCATATTTGGTATATGTGCCATTGGCTCAGTTTCTCAGAAGACTCCTGACTGATCCCCTTGGAAAACAGATCTTCTCAGAAGAGGGGGGAGATCAATGCAGGTCGAGGGGGGCCAAGGGAAAAGTAGAAAGAATGCAAAGACTTATTGTCACTGTTGCTAAAAATTGAGGCTATCAAATTAATCGACCAAGTCTGGGGGTGCAGTGTAGAATCCAGAACAATGCATTTCTCCCAGGGACCAAGGCAATGGAAAGCAGTAGCTTGGACCACAGTGGTGGGTGTCCATGGAGACAGGAGTGTGGCCAGTCACCCTTACTTGCTTGTGTTTTCTACACTTGCCGGAGCTGGCCACACCTGGCTCCCATGTTTGGGGCTCACATGAAACCCTACAAGTTGGCAAGGGCAAGGACAGCCATTCCTATCTCATAGATCAGGAAAAAATAAGCACCCATTGGGCTTCCAACACTGGGGCCTCCAGGATGCAAGAGAAAGGTGGAGAGATGGAGTGGTGTTTCACAGCTCAACCAGCAGCATCCAAGGCCAATCAGGTGGCTGCAGTCGACCCCTTCTGTGCCCCCTCTGACTAGGATGCTTAGAAGTCCCTGCCTGGGGGTGATCCTAAGGACAGGCCCTGTGGATGAGGCGCTATCCCACAGTGTCACTGAAGGGGACAGGCTTCGGAGGATGTGGTCTTTAGGGGGGAAGTCGAGCGGTGGTAGCAAAAGTTACCCATGGGCAAAAACAGCTGGGGAGCCATCTGTCTGGGGGAAGCCTCCTGCCCATTTCATTACCCCCCTTCCTGCATTGTGAGAGGGCTGGCTGGGTCGGGAGGCAGTTTACAGCAGAGAGAACAGAAGGAAACCAGTTGGCCCTTGGATAACCTTGGCCTCATTAGCATCGAACCAAAGCCCACTGCACTATTGACTTCTAGTAAATATCCACCCATCAAGGAGATGTCCCCGAGCCCAGCCTCAGGGGCACTGGAACACCAGGCAGAGCCTTCTTGCTCTTCCATCCTGGCTCAGTGATCCCAGAGCAGCTGTCTCACCATTCTTGTCGCTGCCACCAGCACCCACCACAGTGCTCAGAAGCCACTCCATCTTCCTGGAGGGGAAGGTAGAGGTGGGAGAAGGAAATCTCAGTGGTCACCTCTCCGAAAAGTCTCCCATTCTCTCCCTCCAAAGGGCCAAACACATACACCCCCGACAGGCGCTTCGGCAAGTGGAGCGTACACAATTACATTTCCCACTGCTTTGAAAACTTTCATTTTTGTACAGCAAGTGACACATTCTCTTGCCGGAGGTCAGGGAATAATGCAGTTGGATTCTTGCGACATTGTGAGAGTTAATGTTTCTATTTGCCATTGTGTCCTGTGCAAAGAAAGGCAGCCAGGCACCTGGGGTTACCACAACACAGCGTGGAGATGGTCAAATGCACCAGAAGTGCTTTGATAACATTGGACACTATTGTGCAGGCAGCGGCTCCCTCCTTGGCTGTGCTGCATAATGGGCTGGCGAGTGCTAAGGAGATAAACGATACTATCCTTGGAGTGTCAGAGGTACAGCTCTCCAGAAGCCGCATTCATAATTCCTCAAACTTAAGGACTTCGATTTTTTAATAGTAATTGAAACATATAATTCAATAGAAGTGTCACTCTAATATAATAATTGCCAAGGAAATTGAACCACAAAGAAGTACTATAAATTGCAATTTACCTTTATTAGAGTACATGGAGCTGGTATGTTTTCTCATCAAGAAAGCCTCCCCCACCCCCCCACATAGCTTTCCTGTCCGTCTTTCGAATGTTCACCCTCATTCACGCTGCCCTCTTGAGCAGTACCCGCGCCTCTTCTCAGATTTCCCATTGGCAGAGTTGGCCTTTCTTAAAATGCTTATCATTGCCAAGTGTTTATATTAATTGCTCCCGTGGAAGCTTTAGAACATAAACTTCAGCTAAACTCGGTATTGTCAAATGTCAGCTTCCTGGCATTCTACCTGGAACAGTTTTCTTCGCTTTTGTGGGTATAAGTGAGATAAAGGTGCTTTGTCTAGCTGAAGGACCGTGTAAGCCTAAGTTGCTGTGATTGTGATTCTACACGTCTTTCTTGAAATGAAACAACCTTTCCCGAGGATGTATTATGATACCGCTGAACCGAGTTCAGGACTTAACACAGAACAAAACAAGCAACACATTCGCTCTCCTCAGGAGGCATTGCTTGGAACTGTTTGAATTATCATCATCATTATTCTGATTATTGATAGGCAGTGAGGCACTTCACCTCCTATTCCTGTGGAAATGCACAGCCTGCTCACTTCTTATCCTACCCCTAAAATTACCCAGCCATCCTGTCACCCTTTTTCTCGTCCTGAATTCTAATCCTTTGTTGAAACCACCTGATCCATTCCTTCCACTCCCCTACCTTGGTTTACCTTAGGAATCATCTGATATGAGACTGACCCAAGATCAGAGACCAATTGGGCAAGCAAACTTTGCAGTCCTGGAAAAGGAAACCAGCAAAGTCCATCCCAGGGCCCAGCACCATCTTTATTTCCAGGATTCCCAAAAAACCTGGGGCAGGCATTAGATCCAGTGGAGGGAGAAAAGCAGAGGAGAGAGAAAGAAATTCAGGTCCAAAGAAAGAAAAGCAGGGGAATGGATTAACAGAAAAATAGAACCCAGAGAAACACTCAATAAAAAATGAGGAAATCTAAATACACATATCCTGTACAAAGGCCCTGACACAGAGTTAAGGAGGCGGAGTGAGAAACAACATATGAGGGTTCTTCAAGAACTTCAGGGAATGAAAAGATAAACTTATTTTGGTACAAAAAAGTTTGAAATCCATGCACAGCTTTTTCATAATACATACTTTTTGGAAATTTTTTGAAGACCCTTAATATGTGCCCATTTGGACTGGAACCATGTAACATGTATATTCATGAAGACAAGAATGGCAATAGAATTTACCAAAATAAAATAGATACCTTCCATTGTCACAGTGATTGTCTCTATTTTATGGATTTTCTAGTAGGCACTGTCTTTGTCACAGAAAACGGAAGAGATGAGGCTGTAACTCTCTATCACCCCAGACTGCAGCCTGGGCTATGTTGAAGTCCATGGGCCTGGGAGCAAAGAACAGGGAATCTGAAGCTTTATCCTTGGTAGGGCATCTCCTGCTTCCTACACTCAGAGCCCAGTAGGTTTGAAATGTGAGCTGAACAAAGGTGGAAGCCAGTAAACAGCTTTACAAAGTGGTGTGCTTATCCCAAAGGACCTGTGTACCATTCCTTGCAAGTCGAGTGTTAACACAGAAACACCCATAACAGATCCTAAGTGAATCTTCCTGGATCTTCAAATTGAACTTTTTTTAAATTAAACTTTTCATTTTCTCCCTCCTACATTTTCTTTCTATCTATCTATCTATCTATCTACCTACCTACTTATGGAATTGTTGCACACAAAGTAATGGATTCTGGTCCTGCAAAAGAATGACATGAAGAACAGAAAGCATCCCAATATTGGGTGAGTAATATAATTAAGTGAAAAGAGCTTGGGCTATGATGTCACTCATTTGAGTTGTCATCCCCATGTGGCATTTCAGTTAACCTTGCTGGACCTTTTCCATCCTCCTGACTATATGAGGCTACTTTGTCCTCCCTTGTTGGGTTGCTTTGAAAGGGGCTAGCATCTGTGTTGGGTAATGTCACATGCAAATCTGAAGTACTTCACAGGTGTGTGGTTCTCACTTCGTCTTGATCTAAGGATTCTGATTCATTCCTTTCAGTTCCCTGGACCAATTCTACTTTAAAATAACATAAAACAGCAATCTGAGAAGACATTTCTTGTTATCAGTAACATTCAGACATGCCACTGGTTAGATCATGGTCCCCCTAAAATATTCCAACTACATACACCAAAAGTCTTGTAAACACACTTACTTAACAAATTTGGTTGGGTTTGCTCTGGAGTTCAGGCACTCACAGGACTGGGAACAAGGATTTCCAGGCTTGATTCTGAATTGTCCCAAACACAGTGAGTGACCTTGGGCAGGACACATTGCTTCTCAGGGCCTCATCAGTAAAATGGGGAGGAATGGTCAGAAACAGGAATTTTGAAACACGTGTTAGCAGCACTTCTGTGTTCAGATGGAATTGTACCCAAAATAAAGATGCTCTGGTTGTGGCAGGGACACTGTCTGGGACCTAGTCCCAATTCAAGCAAACCATCTTGCTTCCCAGTGTGCAGACCTTGAGTTGTCTGCAAGACCACGGAGCCAAACTGGAAACAGCAGATTTCTACACGCTCTCAAGCCACTTCGCCATCTACTAGCAAGCAACTTTAGGTATCTCTGCTCTTCATTACAAGTCGTGAGTATTCGTTTTTAAAAATATTGTCAATGTAAGAGATCTTCAAATGGTTCATGGAAAATGTGCATTATGAAAACAGCTACGTATGAGTTTAAAAACTTTATGCACCAAAATAAACTTATCTTCAAATTTAATTTTCCACGAATTTTTTAAAAGGTTCCTGCATCCATCAAAGCATATGACTTGGTTGGTTTCCAATTTTGGACAGTTAAAAATATTCTATGAATGACTGCGTTTTGCACTGAGTGCCTGTCCATTTCTTTTTCTCCCTCCTCATCTTGCTTTTCAGTTTTATTGTCCTTTGTTTCTGCCATTTTTCAAAAAGGAGTCCTACAACTTTACTGCCACTTTCCTGTTATGCAATTCCTTAGGCCACCTCCCCTCCCTGGGTTGATTGTGCATTGGACAGAGAGGGAGACAGTAAAGTTAGATTCCAGACACTTGTCCTGTGGGGATGCCCTTCCCCCAGCCTCCCCCCCCACCCCCACCCTCACCCCCCCCAAGATGGTGCTACTCTTCAAGCTCTTTCCTCTTCCTCCAGGGATCCTCTAATCTGGTCCACCTACCAACAACAGCAGCATTACCTTGGAGGTTATTGACTGAGTGAGTTTCTCTAAGGCGAGAGTTTAGGAAAAGACAAGATGAAATCGGCTCCCAAAGTGATTTTCATCTCCTCCAAATTCTGAAAGCCACCCTTCCTATCTCTTTCCCCAACTCCCTGTCCCTTGTTTCACCATCTCACTCAGCTTCCTTCCCCTCCGTTTTCATCCTAATTACCAGCTAACTGGTGGATGGTGCAGCTACTTAAATGCGCTCCCACTTTGGATCCCTAATCATGCCCATTGTGCTCCTCAAAGCTAAGTCAAGAATGGCTGCCTTTTTATTTCCCTCTCTCTCTATATATTGTAGAAGGAAGCAGGTCCCTGCGGCTTTTGTTGTGCCTACTTCTGGGCTGAGCTCCATTTGCTGGTGAACGGGGCTTATCTTCACTCTCCCCCTCTAAATACTGTAACATTCAGCATCCTTTCATGTCTGTGCTTTTAAAGTAAATCTTTGGACAATTAAAGATATGAAATGGCTAAATAGAGTTCTGCAGGCGTTGTTCTCTCCTTTTTAAAGGTTTAATCACACTTAATGGCTCTCTTCAAAACTTGAATTTTCCATTTTGGTGTTTTGACTCCATTGAAAGAGTTTACTAATATTCTTTCAAAAGTATTCTCTGCTCAAATGAGCTATTCAATAAAGTTTTATACTATGCTATAGGGTTGACACTAAATGGAAAATAATTTAAAGGGAGATCAGAGCTGGGGGTGCCATTCCTCTCTACAGGTTCTGTTAGCCAAACCATAATCATCAATATAGAGTCCATTAAAAGTTGGTGTGAAAGAACAAGAATTACTTAGATATAAGGGAGAATATTTCAAATGCAATTTCAATATGTCCTTTTCCTTGAAGATAGCTTATTGTTCAGCCTTGTGATTCTATAAATAGGAACTTGGAATAAATTCCCCTCCCTCTTCCCCTCCCTCCCTCCTCTCACTCTCCCTCTTCTCTCTCTTTTTCTTTCCTAAAGAGTAGTAGACAAAGGAGTAGGGGAATGGAAAAGGAATACATTTCATGACCAATCTTTTGCAACAGATTGTTTTAGACAAGTCATCTGGACTCTGCCCAGCCTTGGTCTTTCTGAGACCATCTTGTTCTTGCTTGTCACCGCCAGAACTAGGAAGCTGGCTAGACATTGAGTGCACCCCTGGGTCATACTCACAGTCCAGATGATAGAATTTGCCACTTGAAAAGGAAATTTAGTGGAAAATAAAAGCCAGTCCTACTCCTTGATGTCCCTATATTAACCCCTAATCTCCCAAGTGGTATGGATGTTTGTGTGGCACTGGCAAGATTCACTGGCTCAGATAAGAAAAAGTCACACTACGCAAGCACATCTATTGCTCCCTACTGCCTCTGTCTGCTCTCTGCCCTCCTTCATTCTTTTTTTCTGACAAATAACATTTGAGCACTTGAATCATGCCCAATTGTGTGCTAAGTGTCAAAACTGATTGAAAGAATTATAACTTGACCTTCAGGAGTTTAGCATTTGTCTAAAGAAACAAGTAATGGAGGTAATGCAAACAGCATAGATGAAATTTAAAGAATTATAACTTGACCTTCAGGAGTTTAGCATTTGTCTAAAGAAACAAGTAATGGAGGTAATATAAATGGCACAGGCAATGTGATCTGTGTTCTAGTCCTGTCATTCAACAACTGTGCAGTCTTTACAAAGGCATTTGGCTTCTCTGAGACTCAGTGTTTCTTTTCCGTGAACAGGGTGGCTAAGATCAAGTGGCATTTGTTGCTATCTAAAAGTAGCTCATTAATCAATTTATTTTTTATTTTATGGCTCCCTCCCCTCAGTGTAAGCACCACTAGAGCAAGGACCTTGGTTGAGTATTCACTTCTGTTTCCCCAATGCCTGAGACAATGACTAGCACAGAACAGATACTCAATAAACACAAGAGGTCTTCAAAAAAGTTCATGGAAAATGCATATTATGAAAAAACTGTGCATGAATTTCAATTTTTTATACCAAATTAAATGAATTCTTAAATTCTATTATCCACAAGCTTTTTATAGTGCCCTTTGTAGTTGTTCAATGGATGTAAATATTTTAGCTAATGAAAGCTTCATAAAGACTGAGCTATGTGAGTTTGTAGTCTTAGTAAGATTGACATATACCAGAGGAAGGGAAACATACTCCAAGAATTTAGTGAAAGAGAGGGGAAGAGTAGGGTTTGGACTGGCGCCATGGCTCACTTGGCTAATCTTCCACCTGCAGCACTGGCACCCTGGTTCTAGTCCCGGTTGGGGCACCAGATTCTGTCCTGGTTGCTCTTCTTCCAGTCCAGCTCTCTATTGTGGCCATGGAAGGCAGTGGAGAATGGCCCAAGTGCTTGGGCCATGCACCCACATGGGCGACCAAGAGGAAGCACCTGGCTCTTGGCTTCAGATCAGCGCAGCGTGCCAGCCGTAGCAGCCATTTGGGGGTGAACCAACAGAAGGAAGACCTTTCTCTCTGTCTCTCTCTCTCTCACTGTCTAACTCTGCCTGTCAAAAAAAAAAAAAAAAACACCAAAAAAACTGGAGGTGTCAGAGATATAAATTAGGAGGATGCTGTAATAATGGAGGCATCAGGAGACAATGTCTCAATTAGAATTAAGGGAATGGGAATCTAAGGAAGGCAGAATTAGGAGCTCTTTCAAAAACAAGGATCAGTAGAACTGGATAGCTGAGAACCATGAAGTGATGAGTAGAAGAAAATATTTAGGATATGAAAATGAGGATTCTGAGAAATACAATAGAAACACGAAAGTGGGGAGGAGAAAAGTATTTAAGAAATACAACAAAATAATTTTCATTTATTTTGAAGTACTGGGATACATGTTCCAAGTGGGAACATCTCATGGGCTGAGGAAAATGTGGGGCAGGAGGAAGGAATGGGAGTGAGAGCCAAATAAAAGCTACGAAAGTCATGCCTTTGGTGGTGACAAGGAAAACCACAGGGAGAGATGACTTCTTTGAAGGCAAGAAGGAAGAGGAGAGGCTAGATGGCAGAAGCCAAGAGACTGAATCGGCCAAGGAGAAAGGAGGGGCAATGAGAGGAATGGAGGAGTCAGGGCGGTACAAGAAAGATAAGGGATTGGGATGGGGGTCATGACATGAAAGCCCTTCTGAAGCATGAGGGTATGGTCAATGCTTTCACGAAATCCAGGACAAAAATAGAAATTAGATCCGCCCATTAGGTGGCCCTTGAGAAGAACAGGAGTGATACTGAAAGATTTTTCAACGTGGAAGCTGATTTCACAAAGTAATGTGACACACTTCCAGCCTTTCTGTAAGAGCACACGCTGCAAAGCCCTGTATTCCCTTATCTTCAATCCACAAGGAACGTTACGTGGGGGAGTCTCAAGACACTGTGTGATGTCATTCAGTTTGTGTTCTCGATGACAAGTGAATCAACAGAGTTGCTGATTAATTTCAGCCCATATAAGAACAGCAAATGATTTCTTGTCCTTGGCACCTTCAATCACCATTTCCTTTGCTTTGCCTTCTTTTGAAATCAATATCTCAACAAATTGCACCTTGTATAGACTTGGAGTTGGAGGAGGAATGATACAAAGTTAAACAATCCTCCTTCAAACAGTGCATTTCTACAAACTCAGTCTCATCCCAGAAAGACATGTGGAGAAGTTAGATTCCATTAGCTACAGAATTGGTCTAACACTTCAGTATTCGAGGTTGTTACATGGTAAATTTTGACACTTTGGTTGCATTTTAAAATACCCCCATTTCCAAGATACTCCCTCTAATCTGTCCACCTAGGCTTGGAATTCCTCAGAAGGGAATGAGAACTTTAATCCATAAGTAGATGTCAAGTTGGAAATACAGAAACTATATTGTCATCACCTCTATCCCACAGTGGTTTAAAATTAACCCTAAAGAACAAATGACTTACAACAAAGGGCAAAGGACACAAAATGGCATTACAGCATTTTTCCTGGTGTCCCTAAACCTTGGTGATAGAGAATGGTTTCAAGTTTCTCAGTGGTGCTGACCTCTGTTCTGATGAAGGTCAGGGCAGTAGAGGGAGGGAGGACAGATGGGACAGGAGGCTCAGGTGCCCGAGGCTCATTGCTTGCTTAGCTGGGGGGAAGTTTCTTCAGTTCAGCAGACACTAAGAGTCTGTGCTGGGCCTGCACTGGGGAACCCGCACAGTGTGAACCTAACATCTTGCATTCAGGAGGCTACGGTAGATCTTTTCCATCAGGAGCAAGTGCTAGGAGGGAGAGGAGCTCCTAGCATTGGCTTGGGGTGGGGCAGGTCACAAAGTCCTACTGTGGGTGAGTCAAGGGCACCTTAGAGAGGAGGTTCTGGTCTTCTTCCTCCCTGACGAAGGGTAGCAGGTGGCTAACGAAGGCTATGGTGCTTGTTTCCAGCCAGCTTCCCCCATCCGGAATTAAGCAGAGGATGAATCAGGACCTTCTGGGGTTGGGACCCATGAGCTCCTTGGTCAGAGCCTGAGACACCGGCATGACAATGTCAACAGAGCAGCTCAGGAGGAAGAGGGTATCTGTGGGTGTGGGGGTCTCATGCGTGCCAGGAGGGTCACTTGCTGGAATGGACCAGGGAGAACAGGGTGTGAGAGGACTGTCTCCTAAACCCACATAGGGAGCCTTCACAGAAGGTAAAGGCTTACTTCTGATTGAGCTCTTGCAGAAAACAAGAACATGGTGGGTAGGGGCAAGCCTGACTACTAAGACTAAAGAAGACAACTACCCTCCTGATTTTCCCAGAGCCTTGCTGGAGGGGCAGGCTTTGTAGCTTCAGGCTTGACCTTGGTCCCTTCCACTTGGCATACAGCCTTGAGAGGAATCAATATCCAATGTATTAGGGCCAGCATTATGGTGCAATTGGGTAAGCCACTGCCTAGAGCGCTGACACCCCATATGGGTGCTGGTTCGAGTCCCAGCTGTTCCACTTGAGATCCAGCTCCCTGCTAATGTACCTGGGAAAGTAGCAGAAGATGGCCTGAGGTCTTGGGCCCCTGCACCCACATGGGAGACCTGGATGAAGCTCCTGGCTTTGGCCTGCCCAGCACTGGCCGTTGCGGCCATCTGAAAAGTGAAATGGTGGATGGAAGAACTCTGTCTCTTTCTGTAATCTTTCAAATAAATAAATTTTTAAAAAGAAGCCGGCACCACGGCTCACTTGGTTAATACTCCGCCTGTGGCGCCAGCACCCCGGGTTCTAGTCCCGGTTGGGGTGCCAGATTCTGTCCCAGTTGCTCCTCTTCCAGTCCAGCTCTCTGCTGTGGCCTGGGAAGGCAGTGGAGGATGGCCCAAGTGCTTGGGCTCTGCACCTGCATGGGAGACCAGGAGGAAGCAGCTGGCTCTTGGCTTCAGATTGGCACAGCACGCCGGCCATGGCGACCATTTGGGGGGTGAACCAACAGAAGGAAGACCTTTCTCTCTGTCTCCCTCTCACTGTCTAAACTCTGCCTGTAAAAAAAAAAAAGAAAAGAAAAAAAAAAAGAAAGAGAGAAAAGAAAAGAAAAGAAAAAGAAAAACACACCCGTGTGTACTTGAAGGCTGCACTTTTAAAGATTTTGCATTACCGCCCTTCAACTCCCTGACCCCCATGAGGGTCTCTCTTTTTTTAATTTATTTTTTAAGGAATACAAATTTCAAAAGTACAACTTTAGGAATATAGTTATTTTTCCCACCATACCTGCCCTCCCCTTCTCCTCCTCCCTCTCCCCTTGCCAGTCCCATGTTCCACTAAGATTCATTTTCAATTAACTTTGTAGAGGGCCTCTTGTCACACTGTCAGAGGCACCCATAGAGGGGGAACGTGGGAAGCCAGGGCAGGCTCGGCTGGCGGGAGAGCCACAGACTGAGTTGGCTGAACAGATAGAGGAGCTGCGGTGGGCTCTTTTGAACAGATGTCACCCTTATTATTTTGTTCCTCAAACTCTGATAGCAGAGACTTGCCAACAAGAGCTACTGATAGAACACAGAAAACACACTGACCCCAGGCTCTTGCGGGTTGAAGTAAAGACCTTCAAGGGTGAGATGAGACCTTCAAGAAAGGGCGAGATGGGAAAGCTGGAAATACAATACTACTCCGACGTTTATGGAAAAGTGAATTCAAAGATAAGTTTATTTTGACCCAAAGAAATATTTGAAAGCCATGCATAGTTTTTGTTTGTTTGTTTGTTTGTTTTTTAGAACACGCATTTTCCATGAACTTTTTGAAGCACCCTTGCAAATCTTGCTGCCTGGCCTGCCAATTGCCCCTGGCTAGCCATTCTTGGCTCTGGGAGGGAAGCAATCTAAGAAAGATTCCCCCTCTCTCATTCTGCCCAAGTTTCCATTTCCTAGAGAAATCGCTTCTCTCTCTGCATGTTTTCTTCAACTCTCAGCAAGACCTGAGCAAGCACATGAAGGTGATAAACCTGCTACTTCACTGGGGCTGTTTATTTCCAGTCGACAAATATTGTGCCAATGTTCGCTTCAATTAGGAGACACATTTAACAATCTGACTACTCCATCTGATGCCTCAAGGGCAAATTTCAGCTCTTTCAGGAAGGGATGGGCCAATAACGGATCCGTATGAATAAAATATAGGGAGAAGGAACATTCACAGCAGTTTGGGGAAACCACTTTCCGCAGCAAGGAAAACAAAATGTCTACATGGAAAAAAAGATTCCCATAAATAAAGCATGGGACTTCAACGGGAGGGAGGCTGGGGACTCCATCAGAAAGGCTACGGGGCTGGCTTGCCCTTCACCTCCTGGGGTTGTGAAGTAAGAAGAGAGACTCAGCACTAAGAAGCCTAAGACATTTGTAATTCTAAGAAGAAAAATCATTGCAGCAGAGCTAAGCTCACCAGGAATCCTGTTGACTTATTCCAGTCTTCAAAACCATCCTAGCAACCAGAGTACTTGGTATCTAATTTTAATCCTTTTGTTTAATACTCTTTTGTTCTCTCTCTTTTTTTTTTAAGTTAATATATTTAGTTTTGTTTTCTTTGAAAGGCAGAGAGAGAGAGACAGCCAGCCACAGAGATCTTCCATCTGCTGGTTCACTCCCAGATGTCTGCAATAGCTGGGACAGGGCCAGGCTGAAGCAGGGAGCCAGGAGCTTCATCCAGGTCTTCCCTGTGAGTGGCAGGGACCTAACCACTTGAGCCATCAGCTGCTGCCTCCCAAAGCATACATTAGCAATAAGTTAAAATTGCAAATGCAGTTGAAACTCGAACCCAGGCTCTCTGATATGGGATGCAGGTGTCCCAAGTACTGAGTCAAATATCCACCACCCCTTTCTTTATCTCCCTGAAGATCATCAGACAAGCTGCTAAGAACCCCCTTTTTATTCCAGATTTCCATATTCTGGAAAGTGAGAATCAAGGACCAGATCCTACTACTAATGGGACTCCTCCCACTCAGGATCCACCTTGGGTCTGGTAGGAGCAGACAAGGGGAGTAAAGGAGACCCTCGGCCTGCTGGACTCCTGTCTCAAGCAGGAAGGACAAAGTCCATTCCTTACTCACCTTCTAAGGATCTCCTGGGAATCAAACCAGGTGATAAGAGTAGAAGGAAGTGAAAGTTTGATATAAACAAAGGAAAAGACTCTTGTTAATTTGGTTCCTGTTTTCAGAGCTGACCTGGTCGGTTCAGTGAACTCCCAAAGACAGCTAAGTCACTGAGATCATAGAATGGAAACCAACATCAGAGAATGGAAACCTTACAGTCAAAGCTCTCTGTCTATTTTTCTAGTTCCCTAGTTAAGCTTGAGTTCTCTTAAATGCTTGAACATGTATTTGTTTTAAAAAGAACCTCACTGGACTTCTACACAGGCTTGTTAACAACATATGATGCATTTTCTGCTTTAATATTAAAGACAGGGATTTTCTGCTTTTGGAAGGGCATGGTAAACATCTGTTGTTACAAAAGAAATCTTAAAAGTCTCCATCAATGCCACTTGACTTATTCTTACAACATTTTTATGTATTTCTATTGTTATTAGCAAATGGTTATAATAGCACCTGACTGCAATTGAATTTCTTTATCATGAAAGATTTGTTGAATTTATTCTAACACTTGGCACATCTCTGGTTATTGCTCAGTTCTTGCATTTTCATTCAATCATTCAACAAATGTTTATGAGAACCTCGGATGGGTCAGGGTGGTGGGGAAACTACGCAGTGAAGACATGTTTCTTCCCTCTAGAAGTCAGCAAGGCAGAGACAGCCACATGCAGGAAGGAGATGAAGCAGAGTGCACTCAGCTCTGTGTTGAGACTCAGAACAGAAGTAGGAGGCCGGCGCTGCGTCTCAATAGGCTAATCCTCCGCCTGCGGCGCCGGCACACCGGGTTCTAGTCCTGGTTGGGGTGCTGGATTCTGTCCCGGTTGCCCCTCTTCCAGGCCAGCTCTCTGCTATGGCCCGAGAGTGCAGTGGAGGATGGCCCAGGTGCTTGGGCCCTGTACCCCATGGGAGACCAGGAGAAGCACTTGGCTCCTTGCTTCGGATCAGTGCGGTGCACTGGCCGCGGCGGCCATTGGAGGGTGAACCCACGGCAAAAAGGAAGACCTTTCTCTCTGTCTCTCTCTCTCACTGTCCACTCTGCCTGTCAAAAAAAAAAAAAAAAAAAAAAAAAAAAAAAAAAAAAAAAGAAGTAGGAGCTTGTGTTCCTAAATCTGTATATATGAAATACATGCAACTTTTATAAATAAAATTTAAAAAAATGAAGAAGTAGGAGCTTTTGGTGGGCAAAGAATGAAAAGCATGGTAGCTGGAGGGGACACTGTGCAAAGACATAAGGGCCCCCCAAGACAACACAGCTTGGGGTTTGAAAACTGGGTTTGGTTTTCCTCCTGCTTCCTCCAGTCCTCCCCCCTCTCCCCTCCTTCCCTTCTCCTCCTTTTTCTGTCCCTCCCAACCCTTTCCTTTCTTTCCCCCTCATCCTCTCCTCCCCTTTCCCTCTCCCTTTGTTGCTCCCACCAATTTCCTTTTTCTTTCTCATCCTTTAACAATAATTTTGGTTTCACTTCAAATCCAGATATATGTGACCAGACATAGGGGAAAAAACTATTAAAGACCTAAACTTCAGGCAAGTCCCCCAATTTAGGCAAGGATTCATTCCACTAATAACAGCCTCACTCCCCACGAGTGGCTCAGAGACACCGCCTTCTCCCACTTGGTCTTCCCAGGATCTGGGGAGACACATCCTTCTTGCCTTCACCCCTGCCACCTGGCTGCATATTTTTAAAAATCATGGATTGTGTGTGTGTGTGTGTGTGTGTGTATGTGTGTGTTTGAGAGGCAGGCTTACAAAGAGGCAGACAAAGACAGGCAGACAGAGAAATCCATCTGCTCATTCACTCCCTAAAATCCAAAATAGCTAGGGCTGGGCCAGCCAAAGCCAGGAACCAGGAACTCCATCAAGGTCTCCCACATGGCTGTCAGGGACCCAGGTACTTGAGCTATCCTCTGCTGTTCTCCAAGGTGCACATTAGCAGGGGGTTGGATCAGTAGTGGAGATGGGTCTTGATCCCAGGCACCCTGAATGGGATATGGGCAACCCAATCAGTGGCTTAACCCGCTGTGCTGCACAATACCCGTCCATGGCTGCTTATTCTTTACATGCTTGAAAAAACTTGATTAAAGAATCTAGGCACCTGGTTGGGCACCTGGAAGAGGCCTGGGGTGGGGGGCAAAGAGGACTCTGAGCTATGTGGAAGTTAAACAAGGGTTGGGAGGCAGAGGTGTGGACAGAAGCCATACGTGTATCCACAACTCCTAGCATTAAGTGGAGAAGATGTGGCCAATTCAGTCATCCTAGTACCCTCTATATGGATGCAATGTCAACAGGACAATTGCTATATGTGTCTTATTAGAACAAGGCCTCACCTACATCATTAGGACTCCTTCCATCTGATCCATTTCACCCAGACAGCACTGGCATGAGAGATTATTGAAACTATATCCTCCTGCTCTGATTTTCAAAAGTTTTTAGAAGCGAAACTGCCCCAGATATTGGCTGCTGTGGCCATGCCGTGCAGCATTTCCTCTCACCCAAATTCATCTGGCTGTGCTTTTGAGCTAAACAACATGCACCCTCAGACTTCATAAATTGTCATTCCTCTGTCTATCCACAGAGCTGAAATTCATGACTTGATCTCAATCAAACAGTGTAAAAACCCAAACAAAAATACATCTGGACAGACAAACAGGATGCCAGGTTTTTGCTTGATGAGAAGGGAAATAGCTCAACCCTGGCCCCTTGAAACGAAGGCTTGATCTCAAAAAATGCTCATGGCACCTTAACACAGTCACTGAACCAGCTTCCCTTCTAATATACAACATAAACCAGATATGGAGCTCATTTTGTGCAGTGCTTTGTGACCTGGAAAGCATTTTGTTGAAGCCTTTAAAAAAATGAGCACATATTCATTTTTCCCCCCAAATGTGATGATCATCATTTTCTGTTCCTTTGGCCCAGGTGAACAGCAGTCAGTGAGCTGGGGCAAAAAAAAGAAAAAGTGGACTTGCAATTTCCTGACACAGTTAACAGGCCATTAAAATCCTGTCCTGCCCAGCCTTTGCATTTTTGTTTAGAGAATCTGAAAGCTAGAGCTGCAAGGGAAAAATAGATGCTGATTACTGTCTAGTTAATATCTATGCACAAAGTACACTGAATAGTAAACAGCATCAAAACATTATTTACTGGTCAGTTCAATAATTCATTATCCACAAAATTGGTCACTAACGCTAACTTTGTCTGAATACATGTTTTCCTTGAACAAAGCAAAACAAGTATATCTTGAGTGGGTAGGAGAGAGAGACAGTGTGTGTGTGTGTGTGTGTGTGTGTGTGTGTATTAATAATATATATATTAATAGAAGGAGATCCACCATTGAAAGCAAAAGTAAAAGTGCCTTCAGCTACAATCCTATTTGATCAAGGAGTAAGCCTGAGGTTGTTGATTCACTATTTCCTCCGTCCATACCCCAGCTCCTCTTGCCAGGACTGACCTGTGCTGGGGGGGTCTCTCTCTGGGGAGGGCCAGCAGCAGGGTCTATGCAAGTGTTCCTTAATTGTGTCCCTGCCATTACTCCCCGGCATAGGCTTTTAAGATAATTTATTAATATTCTCTTTAAGCACTGTCACCGAAACAGCAGGCCCTGGGTTTTTCTGGGATGTGTGTATGTGATTTCTTCCTGAGTTATTTATTTGATAATGATATTAAATATTAGAAACTCTAACAGCTGGTGTGTTTATCCTGACTTGAGTGTATTAACCTCTTTAGCCTTTTTTTCCAGAAGAAGGATTCGGCATCGCAGATTTGCCTGTCAGCTGTGGTGCCTGGCGGCCCCACGGATTGGCAAGCTGACAGAAGCTGGAGTCCAGAGCAGCAAGTAAACATGGATGACATTGCAGTGGCGAGGGGAAAGGGAGCACATGATGACTTGAGGCACCTGCAGCTGCTTGCACCCAAATCAAAGTAAAGGCTGCGCTCACTGGAATGGAAAAACACCGAATTGATTGGGAGTGTGTTGGCTTGGTGCTAGGTGAGGGAGGAGGAGGGGGCCTGACAGAGGGTGCGGGAGGGGAAGATGGAGCCCTGAGCACTGGCATTTTGCCTACTGCCAATACTCAGAGAACTAAAGCACCTTGGGGGAAATCCCTTGGTCCTGGGACCATTGCTTCCCGCATGGTGGATGAGGCTGAGCTAAGAGGTCATTAGGATGAAGGAGCTGGGCCACTGAGGAGCAGCAGAATCTAGGACAAAGGTAATGTTCACTTATACAACACAGCACCAGCCAGAGAACTCCCTATTAGTTACCTTGCTGTGCAAGCTTCAGAGTTATTTATTCTCTCAGCCTCACTTTCCGTGTTTTACATTTTAACATTTCATTTATACAAAAGAAAGAAGAGAGATCTTCCTTCTGTAGGTTCACTTCCCAAATGTCTGCAACAAGTCGGTTCATCTGGGACAAAGGAGCCTCAAACTCCATACAGGTCTCTCAAGTGGGTGGCAGGGACCCAAGTACTTAACCCATCACCTATTGCCTCCAAGGATGCACATTAGTAGGAAGTTAAATCAGAAGTGAATTAGCTGGGACTTGAAACAAGAACTTTGATATGGGATGTAGCCATCCCAAGTGGTGTCCTAACCACTGCCCCAAACACACAGAGAAGTTTCCACATCTTTAACATGACCATACATGACCATGGTCATGGTGAACCATAGTCAAATGAGATAATGAATTATGAAATATTAAGAATTACTAGCATTATGACTTTTCTTAACCCATAAGAATTGCATTTGGTCATTCCTTCACTGATAGCACCCAAATATTAAGACACAAGGACTTGGTTGGTGTTGGATAATGTTCTCAGATGACAGAGGTCAGAATGGAACAGGAGCAGATTCATAGAAAGATGATCTCCGCTGCAGGAGGCTCCAGCAGAGGGTCCTGAAGGCTGTACTTTAAGGGTTCAGCAATGCTTCCCTAAGGAAGCAGGTGGTCCTAGAAGGATTAGCTTAAGAAAATACTGCAAACGTGGATACCCGGTGAGAAGTTGTGCAAAATGCACAGAGTCAGCACCAGTCTGGCCCAGGGAGTGGGGCAATCCAGGGGCAGAATGTGGAGCAAGCTCAGGGGCACTCTGGGAATGGGCTTCTTATTTGAACCCAAAGTACGTGTCTGTAGCTGTCCCAAGTGATCTGCACAGTAGACAGCTTTGCCACCCACACCCAGATGGCATGGGGATGATCTCTGCTGTCCACTGGGTCCCATCCCTCAAGGATCACTCTGCTGTCAGAGTCCACAGTGAGATTCACTGGATCCACAGATAGGATACTTATTTAGCCTCCAACATAACTTTGACCTCACATTGAAATAGCCTGTGTCCCTAGGCCAACTCTGAATTTTGATTCTTCTTTTCAATTGTTGTGTCCCTGTCCCGGCTACCAATGGGGTTGAGGGGGAAGGTGAGGTGGGGAAGGGAGATTGGGAGGGGAGAGAAGGACCTCCACAATCTGTGTCCCAGGGGCTGTCCCCTTTGCATCTATTAGAAGATAGGAGAACCTGGAAACTGACGGTTCAAATTTTAGGAATTGTTGAGAGCAGTTGTCTGCTGCCTTGGACAGAAGCAATGAAAGAGCCATCCTATGCTTTTCTCTTTGTGAAGGAACGATCTTGGCTCAGAGGTGGGGAGACAGTGTAGAAGGAAAAGTCTAAGGGGAGGGGTTGACCTGGAAGACTTGGACGTCCTGATCAGCTGTGTTTCCCTTTGCCTCCCCTCTACCCATTTCCCATCCTCCCCCCTCCAGGAGCTTGGGCCCCAGCTGTGAAGCCCAGTCAGGTAGGAAGACAGACTATATTCTCGTCTAAATTAAAGCTTCATCTTTATCATTCCTTTTATCTGCATTCTAAAAGATTTCTCCCCTTTCCCCACAGATCAATGTTTTATTCAAGAGAATGACTTTCTAATAGTGGAATTTCTTATACATGGAGCCTCCAGGAAGATGGGTGTGGGTATATGAATGCCTTTCCTGGTTTTCTTCTAACCATGACTTATCAACAAGTACCTGCCTTTGATATTAAAATATGTCTAGATTAAGAGCTGGCAAAAATGACCACAGGCTAAATTCCACAAACTACTTGATTTGTAAATAAAGTTTTATTAGAACACAACCATGACTTTTTTTTTTAACTTGTTATCTGTGGCTACCTTCAGCCCTCTAATAGCAAAGTTGAGTAATTTGAATAGAGATTGCAAGGTCCACAAAGCCTGAAGTGTTTCTATTCCCTGGCCCCTTACAGAAAAGATTCGTGGGCCCCTGTATAGGTTAACACATAGCTTAGATTCTCTGTAGTGTAGAGATCTGGATCTGTTCCAATAAGGACTTGCTTTTGACCTACCAAAGTGCATTTTCTCTGGAAATTTGAAATGAGCCCTATGTTCAGGGATGTCTAACAATAATACTAATGCTACCACAAATTAAAACCTTTTGCTTACATTATCTGATCTTAAAAGTCACAATAACCCAATAGGTTAAATATGGGTAACTCAGTTTTCGAGATAGTAAAGTTGCTGCTCTAAGAAGTGTTTCATAGCTGGCTAAAGGTAGAGCTGGGGTTTGAACATGGGACTAAGGTGTAAACTGCTTTCTATACTCCCCAAATCATGGTGATAACTGTTAGGTTTTAAGCATTTATTAAATATAAGTACTGGACACTGTATTAAATACAAGTACTGGACATACATAATGTAATGTGACTTCCTAACATCTTATCATTTAACCTTCAAACTCCATAAGATGGGAACCTGCATGTCGTAACCTCGATAAAGGGCACCCCATGTTAACAACTCCAACCACAGCGATCAGTGATGAAGCTTCATGTACCACGCATG
Organism: Oryctolagus cuniculus; assembly: GCF_964237555.1. Classification (NCBI taxonomy): domain Eukaryota; kingdom Metazoa; phylum Chordata; class Mammalia; order Lagomorpha; family Leporidae; genus Oryctolagus; species Oryctolagus cuniculus. Next base: position 28,043,458 of record NC_091444.1, on the reverse strand, counting down.
GCTGTCTGGGGGAAGGCAGTCCTCTCTCTTCCTAGCAGTCAATTCTGCTTCCCTCTGGGGTGCTCATTGGCTCTGTTACCTTCTCCCAGGCTGAGCAAGCTCAGCCCTCACCCTGCCTCTCCACACTAGGGCTGCTGGACTTGTCTTGCAGAGTGGCAGGTGGTAGAGGGACTCTGGGTGTCTTAATTGGGAGATGGGAGTGACAGAATGGACCAAAGCATGGTTTGGCTGAAAAGACCAGCAAAGTGTGGTTTCTCAGCTGTCAGCGTGCTCTGGCTCAGGAAGGGAATCAACACTGGTGTTTTCCAGCTCTCCAGCTTCCCGATGTGTTGGAGCCACTGGGTCACAGAGAAGCACCACTCCAGGCAACTGTACCACCAACACGGCACACTCTGTGTGGGTTCTCTCTGTTCCCATCCCACCCTAAGTGCCAGGACAATTTTATCTTCCCTCAAACGACTCTGCTGTGAACGAATTATACTGCCATAGCCACTTTGGGCCAGATACACACTGATAATCCATTGTCTGCGTAGAAAATTCATCATAGTAACTTTCTAAAATTGTTATCTATGACTTCCTCCAAGACCTTTGAGACACCCTGTTTGCCAGAGGGCCAACTGGAGGACCAAAGTGCTATTATGAGTTATTGCTCATTGCTCTGCTATTACTTTCTGCCTCCATTTACTTTAGTTCTCTTCCTGTTTCTTACTCTTAATTCTTTTTATGACTTATTATTAGTGTGTTGTTTTGCCATTACTGTCTTTGGAAGATGGAAGAGAAGATTTGAGAAAGTGGTACCAAAATGAACATGCTTCCTTGATGACTGATGTGACATTGTGAATTTTGGGGGCTCAATGGGTTGGACCTCTGTTAAATATGAATGCAAGTGAAGATGGAATCCTATCTTTGGCACTAACTGCCATCCCCAGTCTTGAACCCTACATCTGCCTCTACAGTTCTCTATTAAATCTCTACCAGGGTGAGCTGGTGGGACCTTCAACCCAACAGGTCCATTCATGGCTTATGGGCCTTGGCATCCACCTAGTCTCGAAAGATGGCAACCTGGGAGTCACCTTTTTTAACCTATATATCCAGTCCCAGTCTCATTGCCCTGGCATGGGTCCCCATCATTACTCCTGGACTATTAGAATAGCCTTGTAACATCCCCTCCAGCTTGTATTAAACTGTAGACTACTTGCCAAGCAAGAACAGAGATAAAGATGTCAATCAAGAAAATGAGTCAACAGAGAGAGAAATAGTGCCAGCAAAGAACTGAAAACAAAGACATGCCCTCAAACTACTGATAAAATGGCTATTTGAAAACTGACCACTGTATGAAGCAGAAGATCTGGAAGATGTAAAAGTATAATGCACTGTCCCTTTGGGCTGGAAAAGGCTGCCAAGTATTGGCTGGCTATGCTGTGGTTCCTTACAGTCACCACTGATGTTTACTACACAACAATCACTGGGACACTATCCCTAAACTCCAATCAAACTGAACCAAAACCAGGAACTGGGCACTTGGATTTAACAGTCTAATTGTCAACTTTTTAGAAAATATCAACTATGACTAAAAAGGCTATTTTCATTTGACATGTGTCTTACCCAGTGTTTCATGTCTGGGAAGATAAGACAGGTTTTCTGCTGCAGCTCCAGAGAGAATATTGAAGTTTGGTAAACAAATCAACAGCGACTGCAGGGATGTTCCCCATCCACTGGCCCTATGACCCTGCACCATCAGACACAGTTGCTCATCTCCCCAAACTGTTGTATTCAGTTGTCTCACAACATTATTATGATTCTAATAGTAAGTTTGGGGACAGCCACAAAGCCCCTTCCTGAAGTTATCCTCTGAATGAAGAAGGTGGCAGTTAAAACAGGGATTGACAGTGGCTGCCATGGTAGACACCATTTCAGAATGCTGTGCAAAGTAGGCAGGAGACAGGAGGTGAGGCAGCTGACCATGCTTCTGGAGCAGATGGGGCTCTTGGCACCCTCTAGCTGCTTGTTGGTTGTGAGCACTGAAGGAGCGCTCAAACATAACTTGAATTTATTTCTGCCACAGCCTCTAATCTACAGCAAAACTAGTAAGTGGGTAAACACCTAAAAGATAGCCAACTCCATGCCGGGGCACATGCTTGGAGGTTTATGCCCCTGTCTTTGGCTACTGCTTCCTGCACATGAAATTCATGTTTCCTCAATCACCAAGCCATATTTTCCCTATTTCTAGACCCAAGAATCTATTTGCCTTCCATGTCTTAACTCAAAAGTCCTCTCCCCACATCAACAGAGGTAGGAGTGACCACAAGCTGCTTTGCTGTCCTCCATACTCCATGCATAGGGCTATTGTACATTCTCAAACACTCTCTGAGAGATCATTATAAGTATAAACTCCTACATAGGCTATCACCCATGTGAGGGCTTGTGCTTATATCCCAAACACCTTGCACAGGGCTCAGCAGGTAGTAAGGACTTTCTTCAGGTTATAACTCAATTAATTCTCTGAAATAGCTCAGGAAGCAGGGGAAGCTGTGATATCTGTAGTTCTTCTAGGGAAGAAAGAAAACCTTGAAAAATCTGTGGACTGCCTATCGTGGTGGTCATTTTCATAACCAACACTGTGGAGGTTTTGAATTATTCTCTGGACAATAACTAAGGTCATTGCCTATGAGAGGTATACACAGAGGCTCTGTTGGAAGAACCCAAAGCCTAGCAGGTTGGCAGTAAATGTGTTAGTCAGAAGGAAAGAGGAGACAGTGCTGCTTATGCAGGTACTCAGCACAATCTGGACAGTGATGCATCTTTTCGCCCACCTGGGATGCAGTGGAGAAACGTGAGGAGGTCATTAGGAAAGTAGTCTTTTCCAGTACTGTCTGATCTGGCCTTTGTAGAGCAGCGTCATTGTTTGATTTGATCTTTCTTCTGATTTGAGAATAGCAACAAATTAATTTTCACCAGAAATCCTGAGATACATTCCAGAATCCAATAGAAATAAGTGACCTTTCCATATTTGGGGATGACTTTTACTTCATAAGTGTAGATAATCAAGAGAAGGATACTGGGAGGCTAAAGAGAATTGTAATTGATTTAGCAGCTTCAGAAGTATCCTGGACAATGACTTTTAATGCAAAACCATTCAAAGAACATTTTGGATAAGGTCCCCAGTGGATCCCATTTCAGATTTTTCCCTCCATAAGTCCTAAAAGAACATGCATCTTCATCACTACTCCTTCACTAATTTGTATTGTATCTAGACACAAACTCTAAAGGGAAAGGGGGCTGTAGAAATTACATGGTGCCTTTTAGGATGTCTCTGCCAGTTTAACTAGGGGTTGAGGGGAAGGTGAACTGAAGGTCTGGCTGGGAGCTGAGGTGGCAAATAAGGACATCGGAGGACAATTTCCCTCTCCCGAGTCCCTTACATCTGTGACTGCCCCCTGTGATCACTTCCAATGTCATCAATACTTTTGTACTGGACAGTAGGAACAGAGTGAAATTTCACCATCTCTGTGACCCACATGGCTCTTCACACATAGTACATGTTCAAGTAAGAGCTGGAGAGTCATTATTTCACCACTTGGGCAATGTAGATGCACAGAGAACTATGAAAGCTCTCCAGAAAGGTTGTCCATAATATGATCAAATGTTTACTGATGCCTTCTTAGGCATTTAGTCATGAATCAGTCAATATCAGCCACTGAATGTGACAAATGCCAGCCCCACTCTCTGTTATGAAAGCCCACTATGCCAACAGTATTTACACTACCCACTTTTACTCCTCTGCATGGGCCATGTTAACTTGGTGTGCCTGCAGCTCCCCTATTTTCTTTGCTAAATGACTTCTACCCCTAAATGGACTGCCAAGTTCTTGAGGGCTACCATATAGCCCCTATTTCTCCTTCAACACCTTAGCACTATGCTGGCTACCTGGCAAACCTTCTCATACTGGCTATGTGACTGAATACTGCTATATTTTCCTCTGGGAAAGCCAAATGAAGCCAAGCCGAGTCAAACAGAAACTTACCATGGCCCTGTTTCTTCTGCTAGTTGGTGACCAACTTTTCAATCTCCCGTGAAGTAAGGAGGATTTTTTATGTTGTTAGCAATTCCTTTCCCCTTGTTTTTCTCCAAGACCAATCCAGTTGAGCACTTGCCTCTAGCATTCTTCCAAAACTGCTCATGTCCAGTTCATCAGTGATCTCCATATTGCTAAAAAGAACTCTAACATTGAAGTCTTCACTTTTCACAGTTTGTCTATAGCACTTGGACCAGTTGACCATGATACATTCTTTTTATGGCTCCATCTGCCCCACAAACCACTACTTCACCAGTTTGCCTTTTCTCTGTCTTCTTCTGCTGGTTCTTCTCTTCCCCCCAAATTCTTTTTTTTAAATTTTTTTATTTGACAGGTAGAGTTATAGACAGTGAGAGAGAGAGAGACAGAGAGGAAGATCTTCCTTCCGTTGGTTCACTCCCCAAATGGCCATTATGGCCTGCATGGCACCAATCCGAAGCCAGGAGCCAGGTGCTTCTTCCTGGTCTCCCATGCAGGTGCAGGGTTGGGCCATCCTCCACTGCCCTCCTGGGCCACAGCAGAGAGCTGGACTGGAAGAGGAGCAACCAGGACTAGAACCCAGCACCCATATGGGATGCTGGCACCGCAGGTGGAAGATTAACCAAGTGAACCACAGCACTGGCCCACCCCCCCAAATTCTTAATCCTGTTCTCTTCTCTGACCACACTCATCCAGTCTCATGGCATTTAAATATCATGCTATGGGACTGGTGCTGTGGTGTAGTAAGCTAAGCCTCCACCAGTGGCATTAGCATTCCTTATGGGCACCAGTTCATGTCTTGGCTGCTCCTCTTCCAATCCAGCTCCCTGGTATGGCCTGGGAAAGCAGTGGAAGATGGCCCAAGTGTTTGGGCCCCTGCATTCATGTGGGAGACTGGGAAGAAGCTCCTGGCTCCTGGCTTTGGATCAGCCCAGCTCTAGCCATTGCAGCCATTTTGAGAGTAAACCAGAGGATGGAAGATCTTTTCTCTGTCTCTCCCTCTCTTTGTGACTCTCCCTCTCAAATAAATAAAGAAAATCCTTTTTTAAGATCACATTTATGCAAATAACTTCCAAGTTTAGATTTAAAGCTCAGGTATCTCTCCAGAACCATGGACTTACATATGTTCAATTACATACTCAGTCGCTCTGCTTAATGTCTATCATAGACTCCAATCAGCTCAAGACCTTCCCTGGAAAACCTCTCCTACATCTCAGCTGCAAAGCACTCAACTCGTTCCATTGCTTCAGCCCAGCACCTCCACCAACCACCAGCCCATCACCAAGAACTGCCACCTTTGCTCCATCTCCACACCACATTTGACAACAGGCCACTTCCCAACACCTCCACCTCTGCCATGCTGCTCCAAGCCCCTGTCATCTCTCTTCATCTCTCTCCTCCTACTTCCCATCTCCCTGTTCTGCCTTGTTCTCTGTTGGCACACAGCAACCAGAGTGACCTTTCACAAATCTGTTAGATCATGCCATTCCTCTGGCTAAAATTCTCCAGTGTCCCCCATTTCTCTCAGAATAAAAGCCAAAAATCTTACAATGACCTATGATACCTTGCAAAGGTTGGTTTCTCTTGGCCTCTATCCACAAGTTCTCAGCAACCAACATATACCTGGATTTAGTCACTGTTGCCTGTGCCATATCCTTGGACTTCCTAAGTGTCCCCTATGATACAGCCAGTGTTCTTTGCAGCTCCCTCCCCCTGGAGGAACTCACTCCGAATCCCTGCACAACTGAGTCTTGGGACTCTCTGCAGTCTCAGCCCAAGCATTCTTCTCTCAAAGAGACCGACCCCAGCAAGTAACACAATACCCGCCTCTGTCCTCCTAACTTTCCCCTTCCCAACTACTACTCCTTTCTGATAAGAGTTCAGCACCTTACAGCATATGAGAGCTTGCTTACCTATTGTTTGTATTCCTTATTGTCTGTTTTCCCCATTAGAATAGAAGCCTCCTAAGGGCAGAGATCTGTGTCTGTCTTGTTCACAGAGGCAATCTAAGCGCCCAGCACATAGTAGGTACACAGCGTAAGTCTTCATAGAATGAAGTAACAAATCATTAGTCCATCACTTGGAAGCAACAGACAGAGTGAGGTCCCAGAGTGGGTCTTCAAAGACCAAGAAGGAAGGAGGATTAATCATTTGCCCACATGCCCCTCTCCTGGCGGTGGTGTAAACAGAGATTTAACCTGAGCATCCTTCAAAGCACAGAGCCTCCCCAGGAGGAAAGTGTTGACAAAGTATGGGAGGGCGGGAGTCTCTAAGACGCCACTTTGATTTGCAGGATGGCAGTTTATCGGAAGAGCATGTTGGGGGTCCTTCCCTCATCCTGGGACTGGCCCCCTTTGTCCTTCTTCTTCCATCCACGCCTCACAGGGACGCCCTGCAATCAATCCTGTTCCCCTGGGGGACAGAGGTGGGACTTGGCATTCAGCCGAGATCAGTAACAACCCCAATCGGTGCTGAGATCAATGCCGGCGTTTGAAATCCAAACCCGCGGCATTCACACCATCCCGCGGCATTTTCCTCAGCCGAGTCGGGACTCCGGGAGCTGTAGCCTTTTTCCCCTCTAAATTGAAAGTGGCTTTTTTTCAGTCACAGTAGTGGGTTTCAGAACTGCAAACCAGAGAGGCGTTTTGATTCCACAAACAGCCCCCAGAGGAAAGCATTTCAAGCCCGACATTTTTCTTCTTTAGCCAAGGGACCCGGAGCATCATCTCAAAACTCCTTCCCCCAGGCCTGCCCGTCCCTTCCACACTCACACAAAGAAAGAACCCTGCCTTCCATTGAATGAACTTAAATGGGAAATAAAATCAGCTCCTCCGACCTATTTTTACTGCAATAGAATGAGGGGGGAAGTGTATGATAAAGAGTTCTGATGACCTTACCTGCTTAGTGCCGCAAACACCAGAGGATCTTATTAGTTGAAAACCTTCCTCTGCGTTGGTGTCTGTGTCGGTAGGGGTACCGTAACCAGCACGTCTGGGTTTGTACAGGGCCGCCCAGTCTTCCAGTGGCCTGTGCTACAAGGCACCTTGAATTGCCTTATGCCAACATCACAGTGCCCCTGGTCTGATTAGCCAGCTCAGTACAGAGACTGCTCCTCACAGACCATGGAGCATTTCTAGGTAAACTGAGTCATTGGGAAGTCCTGCCTGTGTGTGTGTGTGCCCCCCATCCGCCAGCAGCACTCACTTTCCCCATGCTGGAAAGACAGAGGAATCAGTGTGGGAAAGAGCAGGGCTCTCTCCCAGAATGCCTTGGGCCCAGGGACCATTAGTCAGTCTGAGTTTGCTGAGCTTTTGTCTGTCTTGCCTGATGGGAACTAATGGTGTTCCTGAACATTCCTCACCCTGGGTGAGCACAGAATCTGGGAATTGGAGCTCGCAGGATTATTAGAGGTCAGTCAACCCATCCTCTTCCTCACCCCCTTTCAGAGATAGATTAAGGGACAAAGACAAAAGGCTGTCATTTGCAACAATGCAGATGAAGCTGGACAACGCTGTGTTAAGTAAAGTATGTGAGGCACAGAAAGACAAATACTGCATGTTTTCGCTTACCTGTGGAGAATAAAAAAGTCAACCCTGTAGAAGTGCAGATTGTCAGTGGTTTCTGGGTGGGGAGTGAAGAGAGGGAGGGGTGCAATTGCATAGGAGGGACAACTTCTGTTCCCAACAATGGCAGACAACAAGTAATTAACTCTTTCAAAAGAACAAGTAGAAAGGATTTTCAATATTCCCACAGAAAGAAATGACAAATGTCTCAGGTGAGAGATGTGCCACTTACCCTGATCTGATCATTGCACATTGTTAATGGGAATTGAAATATCACACCATACCCCATAAATATGTACATTTATTATGTGACAATTACAAGTAAAAATATATTTTAAAAAATATCACATTTCCTATCATGTTAAGATATCTGGAGAAGCTGAATATGCTAAAGAAGAAATTGTAAAGATACAGGGGCCAGCGTTAAGCTGCTGCCTCTGACACTACCACCCCACATGGGAGTGCCATCTCAAGTCCCAGCTACTCTTCTTTTGATGCAGCTTCCTGCTAATGTGTCTGGGAAAGCAGCAGATGATGGCCCAATACTTGGGCCCCTGCCACCTATGTGGGAGGCCTGGTTGGAGTTCCTGTCTCCTGTCTTTGGACTGGCCCAGACGGCTGTTGCAGCCACCTGGGGAGTGAACCAGTGGATGGAATTTTTTTTTTCTCTCTCTCCCTCTCTCTGTTACTCTGCCTTTTGAATAAACAAATCTTTAGCAAAAAGAAGAAATCATAGAGATATGGAAAGAAAAGGTGGGGTAATAGTTTAACACTTTGAAGGGGCAACTAGGAGATGTAATAAGAAGGTAGCTCTGCCCAGCACACCAACTGTTTTTCACTTCAGATTCGTGTTGATTTGGGAAGCTTTGCTGGAGACTGATAGAATTCTCAGGGAACACCAAATTGGCTCCTGACTCCAGCTTCCTGATAACACAGGAAGGCCCTTGGGGCATGGGCAAGTAATTAAGTTCCTGCCACCTACATGGGAGACCTGGGTTGAGTTCCCAGTTCTTGACTTCAGCCTCAACTCCATCTCAACCATTGTAGGCATTCGGGGAATGAACAGGTAGATAGCAATTCTGTCTCTGTCTCTCTCTCTCTCTCTCTCTCCCCCCCTAATTAATTAATTAATTAATGTGTTATTCCCTTTCCTCCTGCCCCAAAGAGCAGTGCACAATTGGAAAGAGTATTTCCTAAGGAATGTTTCATTGAGCATAAATCCTGTGAAATAATCTCTGAAAAACAGAAAGGAAAGGTTCTAAATCAAGTAAGTTGTACTCTATATCCCTCTCATTCCATATCAGCAGACCAGAGCCATAAGTCCTTCACCTCAAATGAACAGTAAAGACTTGTACTGTGGCTGTTTTTCAAACCACATAGTCTTATGCTCATCAGAATCAGAATCTCTCAGTGCTCAGAGAGCCGGAGCGGCAGGATAAAAGCAAACTTCTGAGAAGTAAATTCCTTTTTATTTTCTTCATATTAACATGTGCACTTGATTTAGAAACATCTAGAAGAGCTTGTGAAGAAAAGCAAAAATCCTCTGATCTTCTCTATGGCTTCTGAGACACTGCTCTAGGTTGTCATCCCAAACATAACCAACTTGAACTCTTGCCTCCTTCCCAGGATTCTGATTTTACCATCATGTATTCAGATAACACATTTCTGTCTGTTTTATCTGAGTTATCAACTTTAGGTATGGTCTGTAATGATGAGGGTTTGGCTGATTCATATCATCTCTCTCCCCTCCATTCTTCCCAAAACGAGCCTACTACGCATCCCAGGGTCCCTAGCTCTGCATCAGAGGCATGTGTAGGTCTTGCCTCCTGTCCTGTCTCCCAGAGACACCATCTTCAGAATCTGTAGTCTTTAGATGAAGATATTAGCACTGGCTGGAGAGAAGGATGGGGTATTGCAGTTGACAGTAGGTTGATTCCAAAACTTTAAAAGCAATCAACAGTGTTTATACTATTATGCTCATGACAGTTCTGTTCTCTGCAGAGCCAGGCACAGTGTGTTCTGCTGCATATGCACTGGGTAAATAGGGGACCATGTCAGGACACAGAAGTTGTATTGGCTCACAGACACTAGTTTTTTCGAATGCATGAATGTTTGAAACAATCAAGTTCACATTTTCTCACAATCAGGGAGAAAGCCTTGGCATATAAAGATCTTAAGAAAGCAAAAATTCTGGAGTGGTGCCCTTCCTCTATTCAAGAAGGCTCGGGAGCTTCTATAGTAAGTGATGGAAGGAAGCTGCAAATGCGGATGCATCCGCTGCTGCCAAGTCATGGCCCTGGCACCTTGAGTTTTTCATAAGACATTGCATATTTCAAGACCGCTTCAGGACTAGATTCTAAATCTTCTCACCACACACATGCATACACACACAAATGGCAAGTATGTGGGGTGAACAATATGTTCATTACCTTGATTTAATCTTCTGCAATGTAAATATCCATCAAAACATGACATTGTACCCCATAAATACAAGCAATATCCGGGTTGGGCACCGGATTCTGTCCCGGTTGCCCCTCTTCCAGGCCAGCTCTCTGCTGTGGCCAGGGAGTGCAGTGGAGGATGGCCCAAGTGCTTGGGCCCTGCACCCCATGGGAGACCAGGATAAGTACCTGGCTCCTGCCATCGGATCAGCGCGGTGCACCAGCTGCAGCTTGCTGGCCGCAACGGCCTTTGGAGGGTGAACCAACAGCAAAGGAAGACCTTTCTCTCTGTCTCTCTCTCTCACTATCCACTCTGCCTGTCCAAAAAAAAATATTATTCCTGGCCGGTGCCATGGCTCACTAGGCTAATCCTCCAACTGCGACGCTGGCACCCCGGGTTCTAGTCCCGGTTGGGGTGCCGGATTCTGTCCCAGTTGCTCCTCTACCAGTCCAGCTCTCTGCTGTGGCCCGGGAAGGCAGTGGAGGATGGCCCAAGTGCTTGGGCTCTGCACCCACATGGGAGACCAAGAGGAAGCACCTGGCTCCTGGCTTTGGATCGGCGCAGTGTGCTGGTCATGGCGGCCACTTGGGGGGTGAACCAACAGAAAAAGGAAGACCTTTCTCTCTGTCTCTCTCTCTCTTACTGTCTAACTCTGCCTGTCAAAAAATAAAAATAAAAAATAAAAAAATACTATTCCTGTGTTTAATATATTATAAATTTAATGCATGTTTTGTATATATGAAAATTCAGTTATATATATGTGTGTGTGTGTGTATATATATATATATACACACACATATATATCACTGAAAAGGCTGTTCCCAGACAGTACATTCTAATGTAACACCCTGGCCTCTAATAGATGTGAATATCTTCACAGACAAACATGTCCAAGGAGGCAGCAGAACCCTAGATCTAAAGAAAACCTGCAAATCCAGCTGCAAATGCCAGCAAAGAATTAACTGTGCTAATATTTTTCTTAAGATTATTACTATTTTTTAGGGCTATAGTTAGAATGTTCCATAAGTTTTGTATCACCAACCAAACCCTATTCTTCCTATAAGCACTATTACTTTCACTGTGCACTTTCAAAAATCATGAAATACTTCAGGGATGCAAGTATGAGGTCATGGCCTGAATGTGTTGGGCTTAGACCTTCTTCCCAGCTGCCCTGATGTGGCTACTGTGATACTCACAAGCAAATGTTCTTGGAGACGATTTTGAATTATTTTTCCTTTCTACATTTCACTGTTATAATTTTCTCAAGTGTCCTCAAGCTCTCAGTCATTATCATCTCTAGCCTATTAATTACCTTTATTTCTCAAAACTTATCTTCAGTTCCTCATTTGCTCCAGCCTAGACTGGTTGCTCTCTGGGTCTGTTCATAGCTGCTGTCCACAGGCACTCATCCATTTTTCTTGGATTCCACGTTTCCCTCTTCTTTGGCTTATCTACTTTTATTTACAGCATATATTCTTTTGTTTTTCAACTATGAATTACCATAAAAGCAATAATTTTGAATCCCTGCATATCTAAAAGCACTCTATTTCTAGCACTTAACTGAAGACTTGGCTGGGTGTAGGAATCTATATTCAAAATATTTAGCTTCTGAATTTATAAAAATACATAGATCCTTTTTTAAGAAAGGTTTATATTTTATTTATTTGAAAGGCAGAGTGACACAGAGAGAGGGAGGAAGAGATTGCCCATCTGCTGGTCCACTCTCCAAACAGCTGCAAAGCCAGGGCTAGGCTAGGCCAAAATCAGTAGTCTGGAACTCCATCCAGGTCTCCCTCATCGGTGACAGGAGCCCAAGCACTTGGGGCATCTTCCACTGCTTCCCCAAGCATATCATCAGGGAGCTGGGACTGGCACTCCAATATAAGATGGTGGCGTGACAGGCGTCAGCTTAACCCACTGCTACAACACAAACCTGTTACTCTCTGAATATTTAGGGCTTTGCAACATTGTGTTCTAGGATTCAAGTTTTCTGATAAGAAGTGTTATGTCAATAGGATTCTTATTTCTGATTTTTCCTGAAAGGTTTCCTTACGCATATTCTTAGGGCTCTGAAATTTCACGTATCATTTCTAGCTGAGATTCTTCTTATTCGTTCTGTCCAGCTTTTACTTTTTTTTATTTGAAGAATATGGGAATTCCTTTGTATTAATGTTTTCATAAGTTCTTGCTTTGTCATTATTTTCTATCTCATCAACTCCTATTAATCAGATGTTAGGCTTCTTGAATTAATACTTGATATTGATTACATTTTCTCTCTTATTTCTTTTATTAAAAAATCTTTGGAGACATTTCTTCAGCTTTATCTATTGAACTTTTTTTTTTTGCTTTCAAACTTTTATTTAATGAATATAAATTTCCAAAGTACAGCTTATAGATTACAATGGCTTCCCCCCCATAACGTCCCTCCCACCCGCAACCCTCCCCTTTCCCACTCCCTCTCCCCTTCCATTCACATCAAGATTCATTTTCGATTCTCTTTATATACAGAAGATCAGTTTAGCATACATTAAGTAAAGATTTCAACAGTTTGCTCCCACACAGAAACATAAAGTGAAAAATACTGTTTGTGTACTAGTTATAGCATTAAATCTCAATGTACAGCACACTAAGGACAAAGATCCTACATGAGGAGTAAGTGCACAGTGACTCCTGTTGTTAACTTAACAAATTGACACTCTTGTTTATGGCCTCAGTAATCACCCTAGGCTCTTGTCATGAGCTGCCAAGGCTATAGAAGCTCCCTGAGTTCACTGACTCTGATCATATTTAGACAAGGCCATGGTCAAAGTGGAAGTTCTCTCCTCCCTTCAGAGAAAGGTACCTCCTTCTTTGATGACCCGTTCTTTCCACTGGGATCTCACTCGCAGAGATCTTTCATTTAGGCTTTTTTTTCCCCCAGAGTGTCTTGGCTTTCCATGCCTGAAATAGTCTCATGGGCTTTTCAGCCAGATCCGCATGCCTTAAGGGCTGATTCTGAGGCCAGAGTGCTGTTTAGGACATCTGCCATTCTATGGGTTTGCTGTGTATCTCACTTCCCATGTTGGATCATTCTCTCCCTTTTTGATTCTATCAGCTAGTATTTGCAGATACTATTTTTGTTTATATGATCCCTTTGGTTCTTAGTCCTATCATTATGATCAATTGTGAACAGAAATTGATCACTGGGACTAGTGAGATGGCATTGGTACATGCCACCTTGATGGGATTGAATTGGAATCCCCTGGTATGTTTCTAACTCTACCGTTTGAGGTAAGTCAGCTTGAGCATGTCCCAAATTGCACATTTCTTCCCTTTCTTATTCCCACTCTTACATTTAACAGCGATCATTTTTCAGTTAAGTTTCAGCACTTAAGAAGAACTGTGTATTGATTACAGTATTCAACCAAAAGTATTAAGTAGAACAAACAAAAAAAAATACTAAGAGGGATAACATATCAAGTTGCTCATCAACAGTCAGGGTGAGGGCTGATCAAGTCACCGTTTCTCATAGTGTTCATTTCACTTTAACAGGTTTCCTTTTTGGTGCTCAGTTAGTTGTCACCTATCAAGGAGAACAAGTGGTATTTGTCCCTTTGGGATGGGCTAAAAGAGGTTTCTATTTTAATAATTTTTTATGTTTACCTTTCCTAAAATTCATTTATTTGAGAGACAGAAAGAAAACATTTTCAATTGCTTATCCACCTGGACCCCTCAGCAATGGCCAAGAATGGGCCAAGCCAAAGCTGGAAGCCAGGACCACAATCCAGGTCTCCCATGTGCATGGCAGGAGCCCAGTCACCTGAGCCATCATCATTGTCTCTCAGGGTCTGCTTTAGCAGGAAGCTGGGGTCAGAAACAAAGCTGCAATTCTAGCCCAAGTATTCCTGAATTAAGATACAGGCATTTTTTTTAAAGATTTTATTTATTTACTTGAAAGGCAGAGTTCAAGGAAAGGGAGAGACAGACAAAGGTCCATCATTTCACTCCCCAGATGGCTTCAATGGCCAGGGTTGGACCAAGTGGAAGCCAGGACCCTGGAACCCCATCCAGGTCTCCCATGTGGACGCAAGGACTAGGGTCATCATCCACTGCTTTCACAGGCACATTAGCAGGGAGCTGGATCAGAAGCAGAGCAGCCAGGACTCGAACTGGCACTCATATGGGATGCTGGCATTGCAGGCAATGGCTAAAACCACTGCACCCCAGATGCGGGCATCTTAACCACTTGGCTAAATATCCAGTCCAGCAATCCTCTGCTAAATTCCAAGAAGTTTCTCTCTTCGTTCATTTCTTTTATGTCTCATCTTTCTCCCATTTTTAGAGGCAAAATATTCTCCAGTTTTTCTGAATATATTTATTAAGTTTTGAATTTCTCTATTGTTCTCTGGAATTTTGTGTTGACGGCAAGATACAAGGCTCCTTCTGCCTTCTCCAGCTTCTCTGGGACTGCAATTGGATCATTAGCTTTTTCTGCCTCTAGTCAGCAGCTCCCTGTACTCTGCTCTGTCAATTGCCACTTGTATATGCCTCTTCCAATCTACTGTCAGAAACTCTAATCTGTTCCTGTTTCTTCTATTGTCTTTCTGCATGTGCGTTTATACCTGTTGCTCACTTAAATGAGACTTCATGGAAAGTATGCACCTGTGGTCATGTCACTGAAACACTTTGTGAGATAAGCCAGCGTGCCAGCTCTGCAGAATACCATGTGACTCAGCAATGCACTCCTACTATCAAGGTAGCTATGGGATGTCTTTTATATCTGCCTATATTTAATAACTAAGATTCTAGGACTGTTCTAGTTCAAGTGTTTGTGCTTAGACCAACACATAAGTCGTGTCTAGGGTTTTGGAGAAGTATGGTCCTATTGCAAAGTGCTTCTGCCAAGTCACCTTGGACAAACAGCTTCACACTTCTGGCAACATTTGTCCACCACCTTGTTTGTCCACCGAAATAAGGTTCAGTTTGTAGCTAAGAGGAAATGGTATAAAAGCACATCGAGGGGCCAGCATTGTGGCAAAGCAGATAAAGCCACCACCTGTGTAGCTAGCATCCCATGTGTGTCAGTTCGAGATCTGGCTGCTCAGTTCGAGAAACAGGTCCCTGCTAACGCATCTGGGAACATAGCAGAGGATGACCCAAGTGCTTGGGCCCCTGCATCCACAAGGGAGAGGAAATCCTGACTCCTAGCTTCGTATGCCCCAGCCCCAGCTGTCTGGGGAGCCAGCAGATGGAGACATCTCTCTCTCTCTGTCTCTCTCTGTCTCTCTCTGTCTCTCTGTCTCTCTCTGTCTCTCTCTGTGTCTCTCTCTCACTCTGTGTGTGTGTGTCTTCTTCTGTGTTACTCCAATTTTCAAATAAATAAATAAATTTTTAAAAAAAGAAAAGCAAACTGCTTTGTGATTAGCATTCCAAGATGTGAGACCTATTTATCAGCCAACCAGAGTACAGGGTGTCAAGTGACAGAACCCTGCCTGGCTAGCCAGCTAGTAAAATATTGCCCTGGACCTCTTTCTTACCTGTAGGGATAAAGTTGCTACCTGGTTTGATGGGTTTAGAGGACAGGGCTAGCTGCAGCAGGTGCAGCCATATGACTGGCAAGTTGGACATCCTCCCTAACACAGTTGGAACCAGCACTCTACCTGTCCACATTAACCTTGCCTTGTACTTTTCTCCATTGTATAACCTTGACTTCCCTCGGTGTTTATGAACTCTGTCTCCAGTGGGTGAAATACAGGTTTGTGTTTTATGCTGAAAACACTAGAAAATCCCTGTCATGGACACAGCCATATAGCCAACCTTGGAAATTCACACCCGTCCCCATGTTGTTTCAACACAACACTTAAGTCTAAGGGAAATAAACCATTTCCAGGTTGTTGGAACCATCATTTTGACTCCTTAGTACCTGACAGATTCAGATAAAGCTAAGTATGTCATAGGCCTTGCCTAGGTCTTAGCCAATATGATTGAAAACTTCTTATGTTTGAATTTCATCTTTTCTTAAAATAACAAAACCAAACAATAACAAAACCCCAAATCTTTTTTCTTTCACTCCTAATATTGGCCAAAGAGTAAGTAAGATCTCTGATTTACTAAGAGGAGCCAACTGACCTAGTGATTATAGAACACAGACTCAGATAGTTTGAGAGAAAATTCCAGTAAGGTCAGAGTGGTGAGGACAATCCCCAGTAATCTCCTCTTTCTGGCATGCATGCCTTTGTGTAACCCCCTCCCTTTAAGTGTGGGTGGGCCCTTGGTTTCTTTCTCAACAATGGAAGAGGGTAGAGGTCATGGCTATCACTGCCATGATTATAGCATGTTAGGGAAGACTCCATGTTAACAGACTAGCGATAGAGCTCTTCTCAAAGCCTTGGTGAAGTAAGCAGTAGTATTGGAGAAGCTGGTGTGGCAAGGAGCATGAGTGACCTCTGGCCTCCAGCCCACAGAAGAGCAACGGCTTGGGGTGGGCAGGCAAGTGCTGCTTGAACGACCCACATCCCACATCAGAGTACCTGGTTTCAGTCCTGCCTCTGCTTCTGATCCAGGTCCCTGCTAATATACACCCTGGGAGGCAACAGATGATAGCTGACATACTTGGGTCCCTGTCAGCCCTGTGGAACAGTGATGGATTTCTAGGCTTCTGACCTTGGCCTGGCTGTTGCAGGCACTTAGGGAGCTAAACACTGGATGGGTGATCTCTCTCAGTGTCTGTCTCTTTCTGTCTTTCAAATAAAGCAAACAAAACAAACTGAGGGTCCTCAAACAGCCTCAAGGAAATGAATTCTGCCAACAATCCAAATGGGCCCAGAAACACAGTCTTCCCCAGTGAAGCCTCAAGATAGGACCACAGCCTTATTCTATGGCTTGGATGTCCCCACTGAAACTTACAAAATTAAACCCCATTAAAGAGGGTGGAAACTTCATCTGACCATGGAATTTGGAGGTGAGGCCTTTGGAAGGTAACTGAACTTAAATGGCACCACAACAGTGGAGCGCTATCCAGTGGGGCTTTCTAAGAGGAGGAGGAGAGACCTGAGCTCGGATGGTCTCTCCACGAGATGCTGTGCAGAGAGTCCTCAAGGCTCCCAAGAAGACCCTCACTGGATGTGGTCACTGACCTTGAACTTCTCAGCCTTCAGAACTATAAGCAGGATAAACTTCTATTCTTCATCAATTTCTCAGTCTATGATTTTCAGTTAGAGGAACAGAAAACAGACCAAGACCCCTTAGTCATAGCCTCATGTGACCCTGACCAGAGGAGCCAGTTAAATTGCACTTGGACCACAGAAATGGACATGACAAGCACCGTCATGAGCTGCTGCATTTGTGTCCATTGGTTGTACAGAAATGAAAAACAAATGCAGGGTGTTTTCAAACATTTTGATGTACCCTTGCAGTTTAGCTCATGCAGGAAAGGGTTAAGGCTCCTGTTGTGTGATGTGGTCTGCTCCTGGCACCATACCAGGACTGGCACAGCCAAGGGATCAGCCAGCTTCTGGCTCTGATGCTGGGCACCTTGAGCTATCTCCTCCATAAGCCATGCTCAGTGCTCCATCAAGAAGCTACACAGAATCCATGGCTTCCTTTTCACAGACAAAGATTCTCAAAACATGAGAATCAGGGTGTTTTTAAAAACAGGTCACTTCGGAGTAGAATCCCCCTCCTTGCACGGCAGTGACTGGTTTTCATGCTAATGTTACATGCACTTCTAATAAAGTGTAAAAGTCAGGAGTTAAAGATCACCCTGCCAGGTGATTGTCTTCCTTCCTTTCTGTTTCCTTTTCTTCCCTCACTCCCTCCCTCTCTCCCTTTCCTCCTCCCTGATCATTTGCACTCATTTCTCTTGTTCAGATAAGATGGTAAAAGGATTAGAACAGGCAGCATTGCCCCCAAATTGGTCTAATGGAAATGAGGGCCCCACTACTGGAAATGTAGGTAGAACATAAAATAGGATAATTGACAGTTTTCACATTGCAGGCCAACCTCAGAGTCCCTTTGTTTGACTGGCCTGACCCCCATCTCAGTGTGATGAGCCCTTTTGCAACTTAGTGAGAGAAGCAGAGCCGGCAAGGCACATCAGTGTGTGTTGCCCACTTGTGGCAGCAGCAGCACGTGGGAGCTGGCCGGGGCCCTTCCCTGCACCCTGCCACTGCACACCTTACACCGAGCATCTCCAAGCAACTGACTAGGTCCCAGGGTACGCTGTAGTATCAGTGGCTATCCTCAATACTCAGAGCTTATAAGAAACACTGCAAGCAGGTCGGGACTGTTTCTAATTGTAAAGGGTCAGGGAAACATGCTACAGGGAAAGAGGGAAAGTGGGTGCCACAGACAGGCGGCGTGAGACAGCTTCTCAACCATGACCTTTGTGCTGCCAAGGCCAAGGGGCAAGGACAAAGTAGCTCCAGAGCTCAAATATTAACTACTGACTTTGGAAAATGAGAGCCTTATGTATGCCCTGTTAGTCTAAAAATTATTTGACGTAAATGGTCTACGTTAATCAGTGGGTCTGGCTACCCATATTTTGAGCCTTTTTAAAATTTTGCATAAATCCTAGGGTTTGGTCTTTTAACACAGGTGCATAAGACATGTCACTGCTCAAACCCACACACAGTGAAAAATCTTATCAATCAACCTGCTTGGTGGCCCACTTACTCTAGCTAATAGATGGGATCTCCCATTTGTGGGGGGAAGGTATACGATATTAGTAAAATCAAAGATAGAATACAGGTCATCTTGCAAATACAATCCATTACCACGCACTGTTATGTAGTCATTCTGATCACTTCCACAAACCACTGGCTTAAATGGAGACCAAGTCTACGCGATTACTAACAGGATCATTTCCTGGGGATGGTGCCAGGGACAAGAGGAAAAGCACAGCCGTAGAGCCTGCATGAGGAAGACAGTGAGATGGGGTCACCAAGCATGTTCCTTTCATCTTCAGCCTCCTTGCAAATGGTGCACACGGCTACTTTCGGGAGAGAACTGTAAATCAGCAATGATCACTTTTGTCACATGCTGAAGCCTGAACTATATATAAATAACTGACAGTCATTTTTCTTGTGTGCTCTTTTTCCATTAGGAAGATGGGTTTCTTCAAAGCATTTTGCTATTTTAAGGCCTCAAACATTTCCCAGCACTTGCACAGGGTTGCTGTGAGCCTTGACTTATTTACAGAGAGATGTTGAGCTCAGATAAGGTTACTTAATAATCCACTGATTCTTGCTAAACACAATTTCTTTCCACATCCTCAGTGAAAGCCAAGCGTAAGCACTCTCAACTAGAAGCTTCGATACGGCTAAGTTATTATCCTAGAGAAGGCTACTTGAACTTTGAGGTATGCAGAATGGCTTCAGCAGGTGGATTTTAACATTAGTCAATGACTAAACAGTTTTCAAAGGCTAAAATTTAAGGTAAAACCCAGAAAATAGGGTTTAGCAGAAAAAACTGTCAAATTCTCATCCATAAAATATTCTTACAAGGTCAATAATATTATTATCCCTGAAATTAGTACAACCATTATGGTACTCATACGGAGTTTCTTCAAAAAAACAAAGAATAGAACTACCATATGACCCTCAATCCCACTTCTGAGTATTTATCAGAAGAATATGGAATCAGTATTTTGAAGATATATCTGCATTCCCATGTTCATCACAGTGTTATTCACAGTAGCCAAGATAGGGACGCAATCTACATGTCCATCAACAGGTGAATAAACAAAATGTGATTTACATACATAATGGAATACTATCCTGTCTCTAAAAAGAAGAAAATTCTATTATATGAGAAACCTGGAAGACATTATGTTAAATGAAATAAGCAAGATACAAGAGACAAATACTGCATGATCCACCTTTATACATGGAATGTGAAAGAGTTCATAGAAGTAAGAGACTAGAATGGTGGTCACCAGGGGCTGAGGATTGAGAAGAAGGAGGACTAGAGACATGCACACAAATAATGTTATCATACCCATATTACAGAGAAAGAAAACTTGGCAGAACCAGTACTTAGATCTAGCCAGCCTGGTTCATTCACACCCAACTGGTTGCTCCCACTCCCTCCACCAGGCCATTGAACCTCACAGCCAGGAGAATCCAGATAGAAGAGAAGACAATTTTTGGCAGGTGCTACTACACACACTTGAGGCTGTAAGATTAATATGTATGCTAAAAATGCTTTAAGCTCCTACTGTATATTAGACACTGGTCTAGGACTTAAGAAAAAATGGTAAATTATGGTCTACCTTGAAGGATTCCCTGGTCAGCAAGGCTTTGTCTGTACACACACACACACACACACCCCTGTCTCTCACCCACACAGGCCATTCAGGCCAAATCTTTGTGAAATATTTTTTGTTAAAACCACAGTTGGATTCACTATAATCTTCAGAAAGTGGAATTAATAACTGGGAGTGAGGGGAAATGTTGTCCTGTCCCCTCCTATCAGGGATGGCTCAGAAAATTACACCACCTAGAACTGAGAAAATAAATCTGGGGAAGTCTAAACATGAACCACTTACTCTGCAAGTGGGTGGGTTTTTTAAAAATCCTTCTCATTATGGAAAAAATAGAAGGATACAGAAAGAAAAAAATATACCCTCCCATCACCACAAAACCACAAGGATTGACATCACGCTGTTTATTGTACCAACTTTTTCCAGACGTGGGCACTTAAACACATGATTGCACTCTAAAACCGTTCTTGCAATTTGCTTGTCTCACAGTATGTCATAAACATCTTGCCATGTAAGTGTATATAAATACCATGTAAAACAAGTATACAAATATGTATTCCACTGTTGATTCTACCATGATTTAGTTAACCAGTTGCTACCATTGGACATTAAGGTTGCCTCCAATCGTTCATTGTCAGTGATACTCTACTGAACATTCTTGCACGTTGCTCTTTGTGCAATGATCTGACTATTCCCTTGGGATATGCATGTCTTTCTAGATATAGGAGTGCTGGGTTAAAAAATACCCATGTGTGTTAAGGGTTTTTGCTCCCCAGAAAGTCTACAGTGTCCCTCGTTCTCACCTGTGGAAGAAAGGAGGCTCTGAGAGCCACTCTTCCCTAACAGGCAATGGAGAATTTCAGACAGCAGTGGGCTGGGAGAATCCTTTAGGACTGAGTGTGAAGCTTAACTCTGCTCATTGGTCCTGGGTGTACTGTGTCCTGCTGCAAAGCACAAGCTCAACAGGCTGGGAATAAAGGATTCACCGCCTGGAAGCTGCAGCCTGAACTGCATGATCTGCCCACCCCTCTCTGGGTCAGAGGACTCTGTGAATCACCCGATATTTCAGAGACAAACAGGTTTCCAGGAAGCCTTCCTCCTCCCAGGCCTTTAATACAACAAACACATAGCTCAAGGAAGCTATGTGTTGCATCAGGACACACACACACACACACAGGCACACACACCAGTGCCTTTGGAAGCCTGGGTACGACTCTTGATTTCTTCTTCTTTTTTTTAATTTTAGAGGTAGAGTTACAGACAGTGAGAGGGAGAAACAGAGAGAAAGGTCTTCCATCCTTTGGTTCACTCCCCAATCGCCACAACGGTCGGAGCTGCGCCAATCCGAAGCCAGGAGCCAGGTGCTTCTTCCCGGTCTCCAGGGGCCTAAGGACTTGGGCCATCTTCTACTGCCTTCCCAGGCCACAGCAGAGAACTGGATTGGAAGAGGAGCAGCTGGGACTTGAACCAGTGGCCATGTGGAATGCTGGCACCACTGGCAGAGGATTAACCTACTGCGCCACAGTGCCAGCCCCTTGATTTCTTCTTACCCACAGCATCTTAGCAGTAAGTTGAGGGTGCTATAGGAAGTAAGCAGATTGGTGTGCTGACCCCAGGAGGCCAAGGGCAATGTACTCCGGTTAGAGATGCTTGTTGGGGTCTTAAGAGGCATCAAACCTAAGAAAATGAATGGTGGAAGGGGTAAGGGGTAACCTGCTCACTTCTAGAAAACTCTGCAGCCGTGCAGACTCCTAGGGAAAGAGTCAGCCAATATGAAAGCACCACAGGCTTTGAGACCTCTGGCACTGAAATGTCTTTTTGCTACTTTGGCAACCTTACTGTCGATTTATAAATTTTCTCTCTCACTGAGCACTCCCAGCAAAATTACTGATCTCCTCATGCCCTGTATTGACCTTTGCCCTCCATTTAAAAATTTTATTTATTTATAAGAGAGAGTAAGCATACATCCATCCACTTGTTCCCTCCCCGAATGCCACAATGGTGGGGGCTGGGAAGAGGCCAGAAGCTCGATGTAGAACTCCTACATGAGTGGCAGGAACCTGAACACCTGAGCCATCACTGCTGCTTGCCAGGGTCTGCATTAGCAGCAAGCTGGACTCAGGAGGCAGAGTTGGTACCTGAATACATGCACTCCAATATGGAACACAGGCATGTGACATGGTGTCTTAACCACGAGGCTGAATGCCCAGCACCTGTCCTCTGCTTCCCCTATGTCTCAACAGGATTCCCTGGTAAAACCCACTAGCATTCTAAAGGGTCAGGAAACCCAACTCTAGTTCTGCCTGTCACTAAATTTCTTGGGCAATTGTAAACCAGCCCTGTGACGTCACTGTACCTCCTTTCCTTGGGTACAATTGAGGCAAAAGGACTGCAATGAAGAGCTAACAGGGCAGAGAAGTACACAGCTACATTCAACTGGCCAAAGTCAGAGTTGCCATGTCCCCTCCTTCCCACCCTTGTCTCCCAAGTCTCTGCCCCTTCCTTCCTTCTGGGTGTGGCATTTCTCCCCAACAAAGCCAGGGAGGAGGGACTGGCCTCCCTGCAAATGTTGACATGAGTTCTAGCATCACTTTACTCTTTAGAGTACTGTGCACTGGGTACTCTTATCCCCATTCATGGACAAAGAAACTGAGGCACAGAAGGGTGAAGATAGGGCTGGCATGAAAGTTAAGTGAATTACAGTGACAAGCAAAGCTTTTAGAATAAGACCGGGTACAGAGCAAATGCTACTAATGCTATCTCACATTCACCACTTGTCATTACTTGTATTTGTATCCTCATGAGCTCATTGAGGCAGACACTTAACCTACTTTGAGCTGTGTTTGACACTTAGAAAAGACGCCATGCCTGGTGACTACTTTTATGTTAGTGTAATCTGGGACTTGGATTGTATGATACCAAAACTACATTTTTCACAAATCTGGAATCCCAAGGTTCCCCAAATACTCTGGCCCTTCAAATAATTTCTGTGCGGACTCCTGGTCTCTGCTAAGGACTTCTTTCCAGGGGATTTATCTCACCCTCACCCCTGCTTCTGCCTCCTCCCTTTGCACAGCTTATCATGCTTTCCTCTCGGGCTCTCCACTTCCTCTATTATCTCTCCAGGCGCCCACAATGGCTTCCACTCTGCATACAGCCACTGCGTTCTGGCTCCTTCTCCCCTGTGACTGTCTTCCCTTTGTCTCCATTCTCTTGATACTCTGGTTGCCTGAAGGTCAGGCGTCCCTCTCAGATAGGCATGTTAGCGCAGGCACTTGGAAAACAATTACTGCTCTCTTCTCTCCACCTTCCTTCTCCACTAACTTTCCCTTTCCTGCTACAAGTTTCTTTGCAGAGCATCACTAGCCATGTTTTCACCTCTCTTGTCCTAAAGAGCAACTGCATGCCAGCTTTTGCAGAATGCTTGAAGAAGCAGGGGACAGAAGCTTGGCTTTTCCCTTTCTTTCATGTCTTTGTCCTCTGGGATACACGTGTGCGTTTCCGGCCTGCCACCCCCCACGCCCACCTCTTGGTGAGCACACCCCGACCATAATTACTTTAATGCTGTTGCTGTTGACAAGATCTCCCTCGCACATCAATAAATCACTCTTCTCAGCCCCCAGTTCTTCACAGACCTTAGTTCCAATCACACTGAAAGCATCTCCTATTATTTATCTGAGACTTCCAGGATTCCTTCTGTCCTCTCTCTTCATTTCTCCATGTTTACACCCTCCCGCCTGCACATGGGCATCCACAGAGTCTAAACTGTGACTGGTGCTATGCTTTTTAAGGAATTAATAAATTAGCTTTATTTAAAGGGCAGATACAGATCTCCCACTCAATCCTTCACTCTCCAAATGCCCTTAATGGCCAGAGCTGGGATGGGCTGAAGCTGGCAGCCAAGGAGTCAATCTGGGTCTCCCATGTGGGTGGCAGGGACCAAAGTGCTTGAGCCACCACCTACTGCCTCTCAGACCATGCATTAGCAGAAAGGTAGAACTGGGACTAGAGCTAGGACTTGAACCCAGAGACTCTGATATGTGATGTGGGCATCCCAAATGGCATCTTAACTGCTGTGCCAAACACCTGTCCCTGTTACTGATGTTTAACACTTTCTCCCCTTTCTCCCACTTTCTACTGGCAACTTGCAGATTCTTGACTTCCTCCCTGTGCCCTCAGCTCAGAAAGCGCATTCTCCTGCCAGTGCAGTCAGCCCTCTCTATCTATAGATTCCACATCTGCAGAGTCAGCCAACTACAGAGCCAAAAGAAAAAGTGCATGCATTGAACATATACAGAATTTTTTCCTGTCATTTTCTCCTAAACAATACAGTATATCAAATATTTATGTATTTCTATACAAGTATTTCCATATATTTATATATAATTTACATTAGGTCTTAGATTTGAAGTACATAGGAGGACGTATGCAAGTTATATGCAAATACAATACCATTTAAAAATTTAGCTCTTTTCATTTTATTTGAAAGAAAGAGACAAATGGAGAGAGATCTTCCATCTGCAGGTTCACTCCCTAAATGCCTGCAATAGTGAGGGCTGGGCCAGGCTGAAGCCAGGAGCCTGGAACTCATTTCGGGTCTCCTACATGGGTGCTGCCATGTAAGAGTGGGTGTGCATTAGCAGAAAGCTGGTTCAGAAGTAGAGTACCTGGGACTTGAACCAGATACTCCAATATGGAATGTGGCCATCCCAAGGGGAGATTTAACTGCTGGAAAAAAAAAAAAAAACCTCCACATTTTATATAAGGGATTTGAGCATCCTTGGACTTTGGTATCTACAGGGGTCTATGCCCAATCTCTAGTGGATATCAAGGGCCAGCTGGATTTGCACTCAGAACATACCGATTTGTGAACCTAAGTGGAACTCAGTGCCAGCAATTGCCATAGCTGATTCTCAGTAATGCCAGTACAAATTCTATGAGTATGCATTAGTCTCAGGCTGGCCTCCTCCTTTGTTCCTTACCAAATAGTTCATCCATCCGTCTCATTCTCAGACCCCTTACTTTTAGGTGGGGTCACTTAACAGGGTCTGGCCAATGAGCCTTGGATAGAAGCAATGTGCCCCACGGGGCCAGCACTGTGGTTTAGTGGGTAAAGCTGATGCCTGCAGTGCTGGCATTCCATATGGGTGCCCATTCAAGTCCCGCCTGCTCCACTTCCGATCCAGCTCTCTTCTGTGGCCTGGGAAAGCAGTAGAAGATGGCCCAAGTCCTTGGGCCCCTGCACAAGTGTGCAAGACCCAGAAGAAGCTCCTGGCTCCTGGCTTTGGATCAACCCAGCTGTGGCCATTGCAACCATCTGGGGAGTGAACCAGCAGATGGAAGACTTTCTCTCTCTCTCTGCCTCTGCCTCTGCCTCTCTGTAATTCTGCCTTTCAAATAAATAAATAAATTTTTTAAGAAAAGAAGCAATGTACTCCAAATTCCAAGCCAAAGCACAGGATAGCAAGGACAATTCTTCAGCTGTCCTCTCATCTGCCTGGTAACTGAGGATGTCCTGGGTTAAGATGCTGGAGCCGTAAGATCAAAGACATGTGGCTTGCCTTGGACTCTTGCTAAGAACAGGAAATCACTTGTGGTAAGCCCCTGGGTACATTTGTGACGCAGCATAACCTAGCTTGTTCTACCACTCTGCACTCCTGGACTAGCGGTGCCTCTGATAGGTTAGCTTTCATGTGGTCTCAGAAACTACATTAATTTTCATATTGTTCCATGTAAGACACAAGTAGAAGAATATCAGTTACCAAGACGCACATAATACACACCTAACTCACAGTCTAGATAGGCAGACAGAAAAACAGATAGATACAGACATAGACATACCACTGTATCGAGGACAAGAAATACAATGGAAAAGGTTTTAGCATTATTAGATGGTTCAGTGATTAAAATTTTAATTACTTAGTTCGACAGAAGAAGGAGAATATGAAAGGCTTTTGCATAAGCGAGACCCATGCAGATTCCCAAACTAGAGGCAGGCTTAGCTTCTCAAACTGGCAACACCATCAGGAAAGAGAAATCCCATTCTAAAGGAACACATCATAGATACCAAAGGCTCTTTTTGTTATGACAGTCAGTACCACCTGACTTGTGAAAATCACGTTTAATACAAAAACTATGCAGGTGGGGATTTCACACAACTGTAAAGATACTTCTTGGGGCCTCCATAACTAATATCAGAATTCCTGAGTTCAAGTCCCAGCTTAGCTTCCAGCTTCTACTTTTAATCCAGCTTCCTGCTAATGTGCATCCTGGGAGGCAGTAGGTGATAGCTTCAAGTTTTTGGGTTCCTGAAACCCACATGAGAGACCCAGAAAGGATTCTGGGTTCCTGGCTTTGATATAGGCAGGCAGATAGAATTACATTAATTAGATTTGTGAGCTGGAGACCACGCCTTTGCCCTGCCCCCTTTTATGATCTCACACACCTACCTGACCTCACCTATATGCCCACCTGCCAATCAGACTACATAAGCACTCCCCTTTTGAAGTGAATAAAAGGCCTGGAGCACCCTAGGCCCTCCACTTATTGTCCTGTGCCTCCATGTGCACAGCCTTCCCGCTGCCTGCTCTCTGCTTTCCTGCCTGCACTATGCTACCTGTGGCTGCTCCTAACTGCATGCTTGCTCCATGTGACTCCCGGCCTGCTCTTTGCTTGGTATGGACCCAAGTTAGTTTCTAGACTTCTTTCTCCCCTAAATAAAGCCCTCACCTTCCTTTGCATTTTTTTCACTGAATAAATACTAAAAACTGTACCATGTTGCCTGTCTCATTTACAAGCAGTCAGTATTTAGAATTCTTATCTAAATATATGGCATGAACTCTCAAAAATATTAATCTTAAAATAATTAATAAAATTTTGAGTAAAGGACCTGGATTTCAGCTTCAGCCTGATGCAGTCCAGGCTGTTATGGGTATTTGGGGAATGAACCAATAGATGAAATATCAATCTTTCTCTCTTTCTACTTTCTCATTGGTTAGCTACCAATGTTGAATTCTAACCATCACACTTGGCAAACATTTACTTTATTACGAATGAGTGGAGGACTCTGGATTTCTCGTGGAAGCAGTGCTTACAGCAGAAAGGCAAGACACAGACCAAGAGTTCTTGGAGAGGGCCCCAATGCCTTTGATTTGGTTCATTTTATGCCACAATAACATGCCAAAGACCAAGTGATTCACAATGAACAGAAATGTATTGGGCTCATGGTTCTGAGGGCTGGGAAGTCCAAAATCAAGGTGCTGCTTCTGCAGGGGGCAGGGATTCAAAGGGAGAGTGAGAGAAAACAAGAGATTTCCCTGGCAGCCTCAAGCCCTTAGAGTCAGCATTCATCCTGCTTAAGCCTGAGCCATGAGCCCCCCCCCCCCCAACCTGTTGTAGTCTGGCTGTGCTTTCAGTGTGGCCCTCAATGGTTCCTGGGGTGGAAACTTGATACCCAAGGTGGCAATGCAAGAGGTGGCAGAGTCTTTAAGATACGGTGCCCAGTGAGAGGCTGCTGGAGGCACTGCCCTCAGAAGTGCTTCAGGTAGCTCTCCTGGGGCCTCCAAGAGTCCCTGAGAGTGGGCTGTTACAAGAGAGTAAGCCTGGCCTCTACAAGTCTTTGGCTTTCTGTCTCACTGTGTGCTCCCTTTTGCACATTCTCCCCCTGTGACTCTGCACACTGCGTGCCCTCACCAAAGGCCAGACATATGGGGCTACATGATCTTGAACTTTTGGCCTTTGAAACTGAGCCAAATAAACCTATTTTCTTTACATATTACTCATCCTCAGGTAGTGTGTTATAGTGATGGAGAATGAACAAATGCATGACTTAAATACTTTCCATTGGTCCCACCTCCCACATTATGTTAGGATTAAGTTTTCAATGTACCCTTTTGGGTGAACACATTTAAACCATAGCAGCCTTGCAGAAAGCAAACATTTTGAAGAAGGGATTTTCTTGCCCTTAGTATCCTCTTGCTGCTAAGTGGCCCTGGGAATGCCAGGAGGATGCGTGTGCTAAGGTCCCCTGCGAGAGACGCACTCAGGAAGACTTCATTGTAACTGGGACAGCCAGTGAAAACTTCCTGGAAACTGTCGTAAAACATTTCATGCTGCTGTCAAAGAATGTGTGGCTGGGCTTGAGCCCAGTATTCCCCTCATCACTGTGGGCAGACTGCACTGCTTCATGCCTTGTATTGAAGTAATGAGTTACAATTGTTGGGAAAATTTATGTTGCAAAGTTTCGCATGTTACAATGTTGGCAGTCACTTACTGGAAACAAGATTTATTAGTCCTTTGCTAAGATGTTAAACTGGAAGCTTTAATTGAGGACTGAAGTGTTAGGAAGCCAATAAACACCAACTTTCAACTCCAGCTCTAACGGTGACCTGCCCTTTCCTGGACTGCTCAGCACCGTGCAGTGACTAGGACTCTAAAAAGGATCCCTCAGGTGGGTTTTGGGCAAGTTACACAGTCTCTGAGCCTTGATTCCTTCTCCAAAAATGTGAAAAAGAAAGTGTTATTTGGACCATTGGGAGGATGAATAATTTCAGGGAGGGCACAATGCCAGGTCCATAATCAGCTGTCAATCAATATAAGCACTTGTTAGTAATGAGATTAATGGCATCATCAGGTTTTCATCCAGGATATGACTATGCTCCCATCACCCAGACCATAGGTGGGTACTTGGACCGTTCTCCACCAGTGGCCTCCACATGCTACGAGCCTTGCTCACAGAGCTCCTTGTAACCCCAGCTTGTATTGATGAAACAATGACCTGGGTAGGGAGGGCAAAAGCACATCTGTGAGTGAGGTCAAAGATGAGTTAAGAAGCTTACACGTCTCACGTGTGCCTCTGAATCCCACTGCTTCTCCTCCATGGGTGATTTGCACTCAGATGACACCCTCTCTCTCCCTTGCCCTGCTTTAACTTCCTCAAAGGCCTTTATGATTATTGAACATGCCATATATATTTTTTTTAAGAATTATTTTATTTCTTTGAAAGAGTTACAGAGAAAAGTAGAGCCAGAGGGAGAGGTCTTCCATTCTGCTTCCATTCTGGTTCACTCCCCAAATGACTGCAATGGCCAGAGCTGAGCCAATCCAAAGCAGGAGCCAGGAGCCTCCCTCAGGTCTCCCACGTGGGTGCAGGGGCCCAAGGACTTGGGCCATCCTCTACTGCTTTCCCAGGCCATAGCAGAGAGCTGGATCAGAAGAGGAGCAGCCAGGACTCGAACTGGTGCCCATATGAGATGCTGGTGCTGCAGGCTGGGGCTTTAACCCACTGCGCCACAGCACCAGCCCTGACACGTATTTTTTTTCTTACTGGTTCCATTCAACTGTCTGCACCAAATGAAGACTCCATGGAGATGTGAATTTGGGTCTATGAGTTCACTACTATGTTTCTCACATCTGAACAAGCCTGAGTGTAGATGCTCAAAACAAAACTGAGTAAAATTCAATTTGAGTAAATTCTGATCTTGTACAAAGATCTTGGGCTGAATTGTATTCCCCAAAATCACAAGCTGCATTCCTAACCCCCAGTACCTCACACTGTACATGGAGACAGAATCTTTAAAGAGATAATTTGCATAAAACGAGTCATATGGGAGGGCCTTCATTTGGTAAGACTGGGTATCCTTATAAGAGAAGATCAGGCACACACAGTGGGAAGACCTGGAGAAGAGAGAGAGAAGGCAGTCATCTACAAACCAAGGAGAGAGGGTTAGGAAGAAATGACCCTCCTGTTGCCTTGATCTGGACTTCCATCCGCTAGAACGATCCCTCTCCAAGGCCCCAGGGCTGCAAGGAGTTTACAGGGACCCAACCCTGGTTCCTCTCCTCCTTACTGGAACTGGCTGAGTCCAGAGGTACTGCAGACTTGACATCTGAGGAGTCTACTCCCCACAGCAGGCAGGACAGGCACCTCCCATTGAAGCTAGGGGTCCCCATTTGGACTCAGTTCCCTAGGGAAATCTATCGTCTAGTAGGAATAACATAATTTACAGACTTAAAACCAACAGAAGCACAAACACACCTGAGGCAAGATCAAGTAAATCCCATACTGAACTGTGGCTAAAGAGATGCCCCAGGAGTTCAGAGAGGAGACTCTGAGGGGTGTAGCGAAAGGGAAGAGAGATCCAGTCAGAAGCCCGGCCTCCCGGCATTGTCACATTGGAGTTTATTATGTTGTGACACTGCTATACTGGGACTGATAGTAGGGTGGGAGGCAGGGTGGTGCATGCCAACCCTCCAGAACAGGAGAAATCAGCATGCACAGGAGGTTTGGGGCAGAGGTTGGGTTTGTCATGCCTTGGTGAAGAAATCTGAAATACAGCGACGCCCATCACCCAAGCCCACATCAGATTTCTGGAGGAAATGAGCAAGGCATGTGAGCTAAGTTTAGCAAGGCACATGCCCTTGTTTTTGCCTATAGGTCCTTCATCCAAAGCCTCATTGTAGCCTCCTGGTGAGTTAGGGGAGACCACTTCGAGCCACTTCTTTCTGTCAGGATACCTGCAAATCCCAGGCTTGCCATACTAGCCCCACATCTAGTCCTAACCCTCAAAGTATTAAGATGCACAGAAAAGTCAGAAGAGAGGAAATGGACATAGAAGAGAATCTTTTCTCATTAGAGGGTGAAGTAATGGGTGAGGGAGGGAGAGAGTGAGAGAGACAGGGGGGAGGATGGGAATGAATTGTAAGATACAGCCATATCAACATGGATTTGGAAGCATTATTGGTAATATGCATGGGCCTCTTCCAGACTTGTCAGAGCTCTCCTGGCTGTGCAGTGGAAGGAGAGGGAGTGGCAAAGACTCCAAGAATCTCTGGGAGTGCAAATGAGGCTGGTCTCGGAGTAGAAGCATCATTTTGAGAGAGGAGATGGTGAAGGGAAAGGAGGCACAGGAGGCCAAGCCAAGTTTTACTCCCTGACTCCCAAACCTGTGACTAAGCTTCCCCTCAGTCCCTCTGCTTCCTGCTTTCTGCCCAACAGAGCAGGAAAGAATTGAGATAGTTGGCCTTTTTCAATCTGTGTATCTCCATCATCCATACTCTCTTTTGCCCCACTACTATGAGTAAAATGTTATTGTCACTTTCACTGTCAGCTCAAAAGCTTTCTAGAATTTTTCCCCTGAAACCCAAGTGTTAAATTAATTCATTGACATTTCAACTTTGGAGCTGCACCAGAGGCTAACCCCGTGCTTAGACGCATGATGTTCTCTTGCATAGTGGTGGCAACAGGGGCTCAGTCAGGCCACTTGTATAAGATTAGTCAGCAAGGTTGCGTGGCATTAATTCACAGGACCTATACACAAGTAATGGTCTCCTAAGTTTTCTTTTACAAAAGGGCTCTGAGGTTTAAGGAAGTATAACTATAGACTAAAAATAAAGGCATAATAGCCCTTGGCGGTTTCAGGCCAAGCCTTTCTGTGGGTCACAGCTGTGGTTTAAATATGTCTTCCAAAGCTTTTTCTATGTTGGGAAATTAAACTCCTATGCAACAGGACTGAGAGGTGGCCCCTTTAAGAGCCGATTAGGTCATGTGTGTCTCTCCCCGTCCCCCATTCTCTCTTGTTCTTTTGCCTTCCACAGTGATATAGTTCAGCAAGAAAGCCCTTATAAGATGTCACTCCCCAATTTTGGACTTCCCAGCTTCCAGAAATGTAATAAATAAATCTCCATTCTTTATAAATTATCTATTTCAGGTGTTCTGTTATACCAGCACAAAAACTGACTAAGAGTGCCACCACATCTGTGAACCCGTCTCTGAATTCTCTGCACCTGTAACAAGTTCGCTGACATTTTTATTCTTTATTGCCGCTCTGGACAGCTGAAAACATGAATTTATTTGAGTTACTTCCTCCTTCCCAGCTGTAATCAAGCTGCAAGATATGTGTTAGAATTCCAATCAAGAACCTTTGGAACTTTTTAAAAATTTCCTAAGCCAATTTTTTGAACGTCAAGAAAAATTTGTGATGAGCTGGCTCCAGACTATCCTCTGTTGAATGCTTCAATTCTCAAGATAGATGGTGTTACTAGTTCTTAAACACTCTCCAACTTCTCTTAATTGACTGGATTTGGCTCAGTTCCTGGAACCAGCTCCTTGGTAGCCTGTGACCATGTAGACGGTACAATACGATGGGAGGAAGGGGTAATTCCATGTGGCTCTCAGCAACACACTCTCTCCTTACAGCCCACTTTGCTCTAGCCTGAGAAACATATTAGGAATAAGAACCCCCATCATCTTAATTCTCTTTGCACCATTGAACATCATCAAATCCTTACACCACTCCCACCAAATCTTCAGTTGTTCTTCCCTGCAGTGTGGCCGTTCTCACTCATTGGCATTTGTTATCTCTTCTATAAATTTATAAATCTTTAGATGAAAGGTTAGGAGAAGAAATGAGAGCAACTGCCATGTATTTATGGAGAAAGTAAAGATATTATGAGAAAGACTAAAAACACAAACACAAGGAGAGAGAGAGAGAGAGGGAGAGAGAGAGAGAATATGAAATGAAGTCTGTAACACAGACCTGTGTCTCCCAATGCTCCTTATAGGAAAACTGGCTCTAAACTTGTATGTCCTCATTTTCCCAGCCCTGCAGCTGGCAGCTTCCTCAACTGCCCTCCTGTTCTCCTGTCACACATCAGAGACAGCCGAGAGCCGTCTGAGGACACTTTCTTCCGGGCTCCCAGGGAGACTGGCCTCTGTATCCCTCTCTACCACCTCCGTGAGTCCACAATAGCGCATCGCATTTACCGAGCTGAAGGCAGGTGTGAGCCCCAGGAGTGTGCTCATGAAAGTGTCCTTGAATCAGAACCCACTGAGCTCCGGGCCTCAGCATCACCCAGGGTGGGCTGACCCTTTGAGGGATGCGTGCTTCATAAAGGAGCAGGCTGTCTGTGGGTTGATCACTCAGCTGCCACTGCGGTTCCACTAGGAAGGTCCTGTGGGCCAGACCCCATTCTGATGAGCACATGCTGAGGCCTACAATGGCCCTCTTCCGGGGAACTCTACTCTTGACATCTATCACATGTCATAAAGCCAGGTCTCAGGCTCCACCCCTCGAATGACAGGATGGAGTCTGCCTTTTAATAAGCTCTCTAGGGGACTCATGGGCACCTCTGCAAAGCCCAGCCAGAGCTGGAGGAGGACAAGGTGTTTAAGACATGGAGATTGATTGAGCAGTTGTTGAGACTGGAAGAGAGGGTTATCAGCCAGTGGTGTGTACAGGGTAGGAGCATGGGGACTTCTTGGAGTCCCAGTTTCCCTGGGGCCTTGGGGACCAGCAGGTTCTCTGGGCCTCAGTCTCTCCAATGGAGAAACATCAGCCATTGCTTCCCAGGGGCCAATGTCTCTCCTGTTCCATCAGCCTCTTATGATGCTGGGAATGGAGACTTGGAAAGGCCCTTGTGGGATGAACTTGGCCAAAAGGGGCCTAGCGTAACCAGGAGGGAACTAGACCAGGACTGAGACGGTGCATGACTCAACCTCCTGGTCACTGGAGGAGGGGTCCTCATTTTTACTTCGCTCCCCTGCTATGGACATGGAATAAAAGTCCTGCTGTGAAAGGCAGAGCAGCAGCAGCAGCCTCATCCTCTGGGCCCAGCAGCTTGCTGGCTTGTGTGGGGCTACAGTAGTTTCACCTTTTTTTTTTTTTTCCATCAGAACCTGTACCTGCTAGTGCAACAAAGAGTTTCCAGAGGCCTTTACAAAATGTTGAAGTGCATCTTAAATAGAGAACTAGGTAATTAAGCTCATTAGCAGAAAATAATTTGCTCAGCTTGTTGAAGGTCGGTGGCTCTGGGCTGCCTGTGGAGCACACAGACGATGCAGAAGGAGCTGGACTCAGAATAGACAGATGAGCCCTGCCGGGGCCTCTCTCTCCCCTTTTCACAGGCCCTGCAGAGGGGCTGGTGGCAGTGGGGAAGCAGTGGCACTGAGGAAACAATGGTAGATGAGTGGGCTCCCTGGGAAGCCGTCCCCACGACCATTAGCCAGGGGATGGGGGCTTTTGATGCTCTCAGGTAGATGTCCACATGCAGACAGGATCTGGCCTACAAATGACTTTTCCAGAAATAAAGACCAGAAAACATCTCTCTCTAAAATATACTCATTCAATAAATATCGAATGCCTGCTCTTTGCAATGTATCATGTCAGAAAAGACAACACAAAAGAAGCATATTTTATACCTTCAGGGACCAGACTTGAAAGCATCGGTCCCTTTCTGAGAGCCCGTGGTGACTCCCATGACCTGGAAGATGACATCCAAACTCCTTTCTGAACCTTCCAATCGTTGATCCCATCTACCTTTCTAGTCTCTTCTCTGCCATTCCTCCCACACAAACTCAACATTCTAGCCAACTGATGCACTTTCCAAATCCATCAGCCTGGTACGTTTTTTCATTCTCATTAGCCTCAAACATGCTCTTGCCTGTGTCTAAAACATCCTTTTTCTCTGTTATTTACCTTGCAACTCCTCTTCATCCCTCAAAGCCCATCTCTCAAGTTTTCCCTTCTGGGTAGTCCCTTGACACCCTGGGGCAATTGATCATCACTCTCCCTGCTGTGTTTCTGCAGCCCTGGGTGGGCATGTGGTTCTAGTATACGATTCGTTTTGCTCTTTGCTTGTAGGGATCACCACTGGACTGTAGGCTCCATGAAGGCAGAGCTCTGCCTCTTTCATTTGTATATCTCTAGCACTTGGGTAAAGGACAAAGCTACAACCAGAATTCAAACTTAAGAATCCAGCGCCCTATTCATTTTGTTTTGCTGTTAACTGGCCAGTCTCACGCCCTCGTCATTATTCACTGGGTCTCCTCAGGCCTCAAAGAGGATTTGGAGTCAGGATGTTCTTTCTTTATTTTTATTAATAAAAAGATAACAGATTTCATGTATTTAGGATGTTATGTCTTAAGCCTTCTTCCTAACCCTTTGAGTCTTTTAACTTTGGCTTTCATCTTCTATCTGCTGTAATTAATTCATCTTAGATAAAAATGACTCGATCTTTCTAGTTTGCCTCAGGTTTCCCATAAATGAAATAGACATAAAGAAACCTCCCCAAAGCAAGCATTTGCCCTAGCGGTTAGGATTCCAGCTAAGATGCCTGTGTCCCATATTCGAGTATCTGAGTTTGGCTTCCAGTTCAGGTTCATGACTCCAGGTTCGTGCTAACGCAGATCCTGGGAAGCAGTGATGCTGGGTCCCTGCCATCCATGTAGGAGACCTGGATTGTATTCCTGGCTCCTGGCTTCAGCCTAGCCCAGGCTTGGCCATTGTGGGCAACTGGGGAATGATCAGCAGACTGGAGCTCCCTCTCTGTCTCTGTCTATCTTTCCCTCTACCTCTCAAATAAATACATTTTAAAATATTTTATTTTACTTTATTTTATTTTAGGGACTTATATACTTATTTAGAAATTCAGAGTTAGAGAAAGAGGGAGAGAGAGGATAGAGACAGAGAGAGACAGAGA
This sequence comes from Oryctolagus cuniculus, assembly GCF_964237555.1. NCBI lineage: Eukaryota > Metazoa > Chordata > Mammalia > Lagomorpha > Leporidae > Oryctolagus > Oryctolagus cuniculus. Next base: position 28,007,682 of record NC_091444.1, on the reverse strand, counting down.
TATTTTCCATGTGTTGGTTCACTCCCCAGATGGCTGTAACAGCCAGGGCTGGATCAGGCTGAAGCCAGGAGATGGGAGTTTCATCTGGATCTCACACTTGAGCAACAGAGGCCAAAGTACTTGGGCCTTCTTCTGCTGCCTTTTCTAGGCTATTAGCAGGGAGCTGGATCAGAAGTTCAGCAGCTGAGACACAAACCAGCACCCGTTAGGATGCTGGCATTGCAGGCGGCGGCTTAACCCTTTTCACCACAATGCTAGCCCCTTATTTTTGTTTTAAAGATTTATTTATTTGTTTGAAAGGCAGAATTACAGAGAGAAGGAGACACAGGGAGAAAGAGGGAGAGAGAGAGAGAGAGAGAGAGAGAGAGAGAGAGAGAGAGAGAGATTCCATCCACTGGTTCACTACTCAAATGGTTGCAATGGCCAGAACTGGGCCAAGCTAAAGGCAGGAGTCAGGAGTTTCATCCAGGTCTCCCGTGTGAGTAGCAGGGACCCAAGCACTTGGGCCATCTTCCCTGCCTTCCCAGGCGTGTTAGCAGGTAGCAAGAGTGGAAGTGGAGCTTCCAGGACTTGAACCATGGCTTATAAGGAATGCTGGCAATGCAGGTGGCAGTTTAACCCACTGTACACAACACCAGCCCTATTTAAAAAATTAAAGAAATTTCTCAAATCTTTTTTAATAAAGTTGTTATAAATATCAACAAAAACATTTATATACATCTACTGAACATCTATTATGTAAAACTCAGTATAAAATTTTATAACAGGGAAAAAAAGATGAAAAAGACATAGTTCCTACTCCCAAGAAATTTACCATCCAAGAGACAGAGGGGGAAAAGTGCATCCTAATGGCAGTAATAGAATATAGAATGTGTTAAGTATGAATTATGAACTGTACGAAGAAGGGATTATCTATAAATATTTTTTACATTCCTTGTTATTCTTCAAGGTTTCTGAAACTGTCCAATTATGGTAAAGTATTTTACAATAAGATTCTACTTTCATATATGAGGCACATTGTTTGGAGGAGGCTTGGTAATGTTGACATTGTCCACTTCCCAAAGAAAATCAACAGGGCCAGGTAGAGTTAAGGGCAGAGCAGGAGATCAAATATTCTAGAGCAAGCTGTCCTCAGGGGCATCAGAGTTTTTCTGGATTAGTCCAGGAGTCTAAGAATGCCAGCTGTGGTCCTCAGCATCACCCAGGTGGGCGCTAGGACCACAGTCATGGCTCTAGAGTCGAACAGCTTCCCCATGTACAGTCCGTTGGACAATAACAGCCAAATGTCTATGAGGGTGCTTCAAAAAGTTCATGGAAAATATGGGTTCTGAAAAAAAATATGTAGGGATTTCTAATGTTTTTTGCACCAAAATCAACATTTTAAAATTCTATTTTCCATCGACTTCTTGAAATGTCCCATGCAGTGCTGCATTGCTCAATGGCAGGGATATGGACTGATAAATGCATTGTTAAGTGATTTCACTGTTGTACAAACATCATTGCAGGTACTTACACACGTTGCTGTGACATCCACATAGGTAGGCGATACAATCTGCTGGGGTTGTCAGCAGATTCGCTGTCTCCCACTGATCAAACTGCTGTTCTGTGGCATATGACTGTATGTATAAGAAAGTCCATATTTGGGAAAGTCCTCTTTAAGCAAATTAAATAGACTTCAATATTGCAGAATTTCTCGGATTTTTTGGGGCATATTTCTGTGTTTTGATGAGGAAATTTTGAGGAGGAAAACAAACAAAGTAGCATTTCCCAAACTGTAATATTAAACTACAGAATTGTATATTTTCCAAAACATTCCATGGAACTTGTGTTGCACAGAATATATCAGAAGATGGTGGAGGGAGGTGGGAATCTAAAATTTACCAGTTAGCACTCATACAAGGCTGCCTATTTACAAGCATTCACGTATTTGAGACAAGTATTGCAGACAGTAGGCTTTCCCTGCCTGTACCTTATTGATTCATAGGAGGGGGAAAAAAAATAGAAGACTCACAGGGAAAATGAATAATGGATTTTTAAATCTCAAATATGCTTCCTGGCTTTATTATATTTTTCCTTCTTATAAATGCCAACAATGATGAAAACAGATGATGGACTAATCTTTCTGATCCCACTGCATTACTGGGATCCAGGCTGGTTTTGAACAATTCAAGAAAAACATACCCTACTCTGCCTTTACCTCTTAGTTGAATTTTTTTTTTTTAAGGGCTCTGTGAATTTTCAAACAGCCAAGATCTAAACCATGAGTGTCCACTAAAATTCTCTGGGGACCCGGTCCTTATCTCATTCTGTTGGCTTCACACTTACCTGGGTGGAAGTTGATGCCCGAGAATAGGGCCCTCCTTGTTTTGACACTGGTCAGAGAATGGATTCAATTCCTGTCTAATGGAGCCAAATGCTCCATTAGAAGGAGCTGTGCATTTGGCTCCATCAGTGCAGGAGGTCTTAGACCTTGACCATCTTCCCATTCAACCCACCATGGTCCATCTAGGACCCTGAGGCTCCAGAGGACTAGAAAGACGGCCTTGCCATCGAGTATTGGCAGATATGCAAGTGCACAGTCTACTGGCTAACTTAGGCTGTCAGACCTGCCTCTGGGTCCTTCCCACATCAGAGACAGTCAGTTCCTCATAAAAATGAAATATTAGCCTTTGACACTTTTATGACAATCATAGCCACTTCGCCCACGACCACACACACCGCTTCTGTTCAGTTGTTCACACTTCCGACCTTCGGTCTTGCCCTTCTCAGCCCTGCCTCTCAGCTTAGACCTTGTCTCAGTGCCTCAGCCTTGGCCCTTGTCTTCGTTCCTCAGCTATGATGTGCACAATCCCTCCTGTTCTGTGGCTCCACCCAGTTTTGCTTCCTGCACCTGCTGATTAGAGTGACTTCTCTGTGTACCCCCTTGCCCAACTACTGCTCCCTACAGGGAACCTGCAGACTGACGCCCTCCCTCCCCCCTGACAGGGAGCTGCAGCTAGCCCCACTTCGGAGCCCTGATTGGCAAACAGCCTGTGAATGGCTGCACTGTGGGCTCCTCCACCCCCACCAGCGGCAACGTTTATCTCCAGGTTGAATGGTGGAATACAGGAAATCCTCTCCAAAGAAATCAAGCCAATCTGCCTAGAAGGGCCGAGAGTTCCCAGGGTGGAAGTTGATGCCCGAGAATAGGGCCCTCCTTGTTTTGACACTGGTCAGAGAATGGATTCAATTTCTGAGAGGAGTGGTTACAGCCTAGACTTCCACAGTTCACAACACACTCTGAAGGGGAGCCCACAATACAAGTCATGGACAGAGAGAGGCCAGAAATGGCAGAGGAAATCCCTAGGAGCCATCTGCACTAATCAACTGGATCCTCATTCTGAATGTGAACGGACAATCAGGGATCAGTGGAGGTCAAGCAAATCTGGAAGTATTAAAAGGATGGATAATCTACTGGTGTGAAGACGGTTATATCAATGAACGTCTTCTCCTTCTCCCAAAATTATCCAAAAGCTACAAGGAAAACATTTTAAAATTCAACAAATTACATTTCGGCTCAGAATAACAATAGCAAAAACAATAATTGCTCGCATCTTTATAATGCTTACTAGGTTGCAAATACTGTTTTTAGAAATTTGCACACCCTAGCTCATCTGATCCTTCACTACAAAGCAGATCTAACTACTATAGCCATTTTCTGATGAAGACACAAGAAATTAAGTGATCTGCATAAAGTCACAGAGATAACAAATTGAGAGCTAGCTTTAAAATTAAGGTAGTTTAGGGGCCAGCGCTGCGGCATAGTGGGGAAAACTGCTACCTGCAGTGCTGGCATTCCATATGGGCACGAGTTCGAGTCCTGTGGCTCATTTTCATCTTGCTCCCTGCTGATGTGCCTGGGAAAGCAGCAGAAGATGGCTCAAGTCCTTGTGAGAGACCTGGAAGAAGCTCCAGGCTCCTGGCTTCAGATCAGTGCAGCTCTGGCCATTGCGTCTATTTGGAGAGTGAACCAGTGGATGCAAGACCCCTCTCTCCCTCTCTGCCTCTGCCTCTGCTTCTCTGTAACTCTACCTTCCAAATAAATAAATCTTTAAACAATTAAGATAGTTTGATTTTAAAATTCATGGTTTTAGCTACTCTCTGATGTTACCTGCCTCCAGGGCAGATAGAATATGCCTATTTTGGGCCGGCGCCGCGGCACAATAGGCTAATCCTCTACCTGCGGCGCTAGCACACCGGGTTCTAGTCCCAGTCAGGGCACCTGATTCTGTCCCGGTTGCCCCTCTTCCAGGCCAGCCCTCTGCTATGGTCTGGGAGTAGAGTGGAGGATGGCCCAAGTCCTTGGGCCCTGCACCTGCATGGGAGACCAGGAGAAGCACCTGGCTCCTGGCTTCGGATCAGCACCATGTGCAGGCCGCAGCACGCCGGCCACGGCGGCCATTGGAGGGAGAACCAATGGCAAAAGGAAGACCTTTCTCTCTGTCTCTCTCTCATTGTCCACTCTGCCTGTCAAATAAATAAAAAAATAATAAAAAAAGAATATGCCTATTTTGAAGTATATATAGAGTCTGGTCAATGCAGTTTAAACCAGGTGGGAGGCAGAAGCTGAAAAAGAAATAGAAAGAAATGAAAACTTAGTAGATCTAAAGCAGCACCAACAACAGTACACTGTGGAATTAAGGTGTGCATGCTGTAATGCAAAAATCTATAATTTCAATAACTAGTAAGGGTCTGAGGAACAGTTCTGGTGGCAGATGACATATATCTATTTGTTCAGAGATGCAGTAGATGTTAAACTATGAAAAACTCTTACATGCAAGGCATATTTTCAGAAAGTAATCTGTCTCTGCGCAGCGCGGTGGCAGTAGTTTGTGGAAAACCACTCATCCCGGCAATTCGCATTCGCACGTGCTCCCTGCCTTGCCTACAGACACCCGATGCAGGCCTCAGGCAAAGACAACCTATTAAAAGATAATAATTAAACAGGAATTGACAACATATGAAACAAAGATATTCAAGAATGAGAGTAGCAAATCTTAATAAACAATGAATGATAATAAAAAAGGTACTGCTATAAAATAGATAAGAATTATGAATAAGCACATCTCCAGGAATTAAAAATGATTAATGAAGCTATTGCCTCTATGAAACAAGAATCAAAAGTATAAAAACAGAAGGAGAAAAAGCAATGGTGGGGGCCGGCGCTGTGGCATAGCAGGTAAAGCTGCACCTGCAGTGCTGGCATCCCATATGGTTACCGGTTCAAATCCTGGCTGCTCCACTTCTGATCCAGCTCTCTGCTTTGGCCTGGGAAAGCAGTAGAAGATGCCCCAAGTCCTTGGGCCCCTGCACCTGCATGGGAAGACCCGGAAGAAGCTTCTGGCTTTGTATTGGCACAGCTTCAGCCGTTGTAGTCAATTGGGGAGTGAACTACCAGATTGAACTACCAGAGAGAGAGATGCCTCTCTCTGTCTCTGTAACTCTAACTTTCAAATAAATAAATAAATATTAAAAAAAAAAAAAAGCAATGGGGCAACAGGAAGAGAGTCACAAATGAATTGGCTGAATTCAGGGAAAAATATTAGCTTGGACCAAATAAAATTTTTGTGCATCCAGATGACAGCCACTTCATATGGTTCATTTCAATTTTTTTTTCATTCTACAGCAGAAGGAATATCACAAAATAAAACCTAATCATCATAGGAAAAATTAAATAGGGAAGAATATAAAAAAAGGATCTGGACTGTGGCCAACATAAAAAAAGGCAAAAGAACATGAATAGGAAAAATGAATAAAAAAGAAACAAGTAAAGAAGACATAAGGAAAAATGATATATACAGAAGAAATACAAAAGAAATCCAATATTCCTCCAAAAGAGAACCAAAAGCAAGGAAAAGAACAGATATTTAATGATAAAATGTGGCAAAGAATTTCCTGAAAACAAGAAAAACTTGAATCTATATATAGAAGGACAACAAACAGTTGCCAGAGAAAAATAACCAAGGGCAGGCAGGCAACACTGTGTCATTCTACCAAAGTTGTGGGCTTCAGAAATTGAGACAACAGTGGTTAGCAAAACTACTAAGCTGTAAAAGCAAGGACAACATCTGATTTCTCCACAGTAACTCTCAGTGCTACAAGATAAGAAGATAAGGAAGCAGCACTTCACATGATGTCTGAGAAATGAAAGTGTAAGTTGAAAGTTTTATTTCCAGTTAAGCCTCACATGTTCAGTTACAGAAAAGCAGTTCTTAGCATATGAGAACTCAAGGAGAGTTATAGCAATGAGCCCCTCTTGATGAAGCTCCTGGGAGTGAACTCTGACCCAGCAAATAATAGCTGAGGAAACACGGTGAAATCACCTGCTCTGAGCACTGAGCGTATTTATATAACCAAGACAATATCAAGGGAGAATTATAATGGCAAACCAGAATGCAAATGTCATTGGACCGCTGATGTAGAAATGTCCCAACTCATAAAATTAGAAGGGGAGAAATGAAAGAAGGGTGAAGATAAGATAGTTTAGTTGATAGAAAATGGCAAGCTATAATATCTCTATAATAAAGGCACCAAAAATATTTAGTAACACAAAGATAAACACTAAAAAAATTATTATTGACAATTAGCAGGTAATAGAGGGAAAAACGGTGATAGGCAAGGAGAAGAGATACATTTTATCATTGTTCATAGTGGACTAATAAAGAGAAGATTAAAAGTATTCCCAAAGTTAAAAACTATAAAAGTAACCACTACAGTACAATACAAATTTTGTCAGGTTTCAGAGGAACAATATGTAAAAGGTAAATAAGTTACACAGTGTAATATTTTTAAATAAATAAGCAAAAATTAAAATAACACATTCAAACAAAAATTAATATACTTACCATGCTAAAAAGATGCATGTTTAATTTATTGATCTAAAGAAAAAATTCTCAGACAGGATTGTGGTGCAAAACCCATCTTTATGCAGATATACTCAGCAAATGAAAACCAAGAAAAGAAAGTAGATATTCAGAAAAGTTGGACTTTGGGTCAAAAATAATTAAATAAAATTTTTAAATGGCAACTCAGAATTCTTTAGTAAAAGGTGAAAGATTTATACGATCTGAAGAGAAACTGGAGTATGGCAACTCAGAATTCTAAAGGGAGAAATTCATAATGCAGAAATTACATAACAGTCTTACTATAAAGAAGAAATTCAGGAATAAAAGAACATCACAATAATATAAGAACAATCTATGGGGGCTAGTGTTCTCACATAGCAGGTTAAGCCTCTGCCTATGATGCCAGCATCTGATTCAGCTCCCTGCTAAAGTGCCTGGGAAAGCAATGGAAGATGCCCCAAGTGCTTGGGCTTCTGCACCCACATGGGAGACCAGGAAGAAGCTCCTGGCTCCCAGATTTGGCCTGGCTTGGCCATGGCCATCGCACCCATTTGGGGGAGTGTAACAGCAGATGGAAGATCAATCTCTCTCTCTCGCTCTTTCTCTCTCACACTTTCTCCTCCTCTTCTCTAACTCTGCCTTTCAAACAAATAAAAAATAAATCTTAAAAAAAGGAGAAAAACCTATGAGAGATAAAGTAGGAAAAAAAAATAGCTAGTAACATGAATAAGTGATATAAAGGATCCATCCATGAAGACCAATCCCTGTCTCTTCACAGAGAAAGATAACAAAACAGAGGGGAAAAGTTAACCAAAGAAATAACGGAAGAAAACTTCCAGAGCTAAAAAGAATAAGGACACAACGAATGCAGTCATGATCATGGAAAAGATGCACATCTAGATACATCCTCACATAATATCAGAACACCGCCGGCGCCGCGGCTCACTAGGCTAATCCTCCGCCTAGCGGCGCCGGCACACCGGGTTCTAGTCCTGGTCGGGGCGCCGGATTCTGTCCCGGTTGCCCCTCTTCCAGGCCAGCTCTCTGCTGTGGCCAGGGAGTGCAGTGAAGGATGGCCCAGGTGCTTGGGCCCTGCACCCCACGGGAGACCAGGAAAAGCACCTGGCTCCTGGCTCCTGCCATCGGATCAGCGCGGTGCGCTGGCCGCAGCACGCCGGCCGCGGCGGCCATTGGAGGGTGAACCAACGGCAAAGGAAGACCTTTCTCTCTGTCTCTCTCTCTCTCACTGTCCACTCTGCCTGTCAAAAAAAAAAAAAAAAATCAGAACACCAAGGATCAAAGGCAGTTACTAGAAATTGCCAAAGAGAAAAATGAGGTCATCTGTAAAGAAATAAGAATCAGATTTGTTGTGTTAGGTAGGGTTTACATGGCTCCCAATGGTTTCCATCCCCTGAAGCTCATCTCTGGGTAATTCCCTCCATTTGAGTATGGTATGAACTATGACTTGCTTTGAACCAACAGAACACAGTGAAAGTGACAGGATGACACTTACGTGACTATGTTACTTAAGAATGCTACCTTGTTTTTTTTAAGATTTATTTATTTATTTATTTATTTGAAAGTCAGAGTTACACAGAGAAGGAGAGGCAGAGAGAGAGAGAGGTCTTCCATCCGCTGGTTCACTCCCCAATTGCCCGCAACAGCTGGAGCTGTGCCGATCCGAAGCCAGGAGCCAGGACCTTCTTACGGGTCTCCCACGCAGGTGCAGGGACCTAAGGACTTGAGCCATCTTCTACTGCTTTCCCAGGCCATAGCAGAGAGCAGGATCAGAAGTGGAGCAGCCAGGACTCAAACCTGCGCCCATATGGGATGCTGGCACTGCAAGTGGCAGCTTTACCCACTACGCTACAGCGTTGGCCCCAAGAATATTACTTTCTTCACGTGGGCAGGCTCTCTGTACTGCCTACTCAGCTTGCATGCTTTAATAAAGCAAGTGGTCTTGTTGGAGAGCTCCACATGGCAAGGAACATTGTGACCTCTAGCTGACAGCCTTCAAGGAGCAGAGATTGTGAGTCTGACAGCCCACAAAAAGCTCATTTCTACCAAGAATCATCTGAGCTTGGAAGTAGATCCTTCCCAGAGTCAAGGCTTGAAATGACACAGAACCTTTGAAGGGTGCCTTGTGAGGATCCCTGGAGCAGGAGACCCAGTGAAACTGTGTCCAGACTCTTGACCCATAGAAACTGAGATACTGAGTGTGTGTTGTTTAAGTTGCTTAGTTTGTGGTAACGTGTTATGCAGCAATGGATAACACGTTGTCCTTGAACTTGATTTTAACATGTTTTACAACTAAACTATCAACAAAATATACCTGAATAAGTTTATTTTCAGACACTTAGGGCTTTAGAAATGTACCTTCTACACATTACTCCTTTAAAATACATATGTGGAAGAATATTCAAGAATGAGAATGGGATTAAGCAAAAGGAAAACACAAGATTTAAGAAACATTGGCACTAACCCCGGTGCTCTTCAAAACACAAATTGAACATAGACAACTATTTAGCAGCTCTAGAAAACGGTCTTTCAAAGTATTAATTTCCTGAATGAGTTCAGTGATAGGAGGCCAAAGGATAACAACTTACCCAAAATACCTCAGACCAAGAGAACCTTAGAAACTTTACTAAGTGGAGGGCAGCTCTTTATTGTTATGTCTTCTTCTTTGGGACTTCAATCTCACTTACCTGCTGTCACCATGAAGGAACAATAGCCATGCCCTCCCATTCCCATGGCTTTTCTAAGACCTCACTGTGCACTGCGCCTACTGCACACTACTAGCCTTCTTCGCTTGGAGGACTCTTAACTCATCTTTGAAGATTCATCTCAAGTGTCTCTTGCATTCATTCAACAAATATTTCTTGAGTGCCTTCTATGTGGAGGCCTTGGGAATACAGCAATAAATAAATCAGACAAAACTGTGGCCTCACAGAATGCATATTCAGTGAGATGGGGGATTTACCTCTTCTGGAACTTCCCAGTTGAGTTCTCAAAAGGAGGAACCTGCCCTTCTGTATTTCCGACCCCCCTGCAGTAAATGCTCCGTAACTGCTTCTTGAGCACTGAACACGGAATAAAATGGTGCAGATTACTACTGATCGCCTATCCAGCATGCACTCCCCTTTCCCATCCACCTTTCTAGCTTAAAAAAAAAAAAAAATAGGATTGCTCAAGGACTTTATCGTCCCCACATGGCCTTGTGTTCCTCTAATCCACATTTATTCAAGTTTTACAGAATTTCTATCAGGACTGAGCTGCTACAAAAAGCATACTCACTCCAAATAGGCTGATGGAAAAGGTGGGTGGAGGGCAGGGAGACCCTAGCATTCCTAGTGGGGAAGTAGGTGATTCCTGTCCTACAGTGATAAAACTTCCATTCAAATTTTCACTTCTGAATCCGGGACATCAGCCTGGGCTTCCACAGACTGCCGCACTGAGCTAAATGCTGGGGGAAAGTCGCAGTATTGGCTTCTGTTTATTTCTTGCAGCCTTCAGTCAGGTTATACGTGAACAAGATGAGTTGAGACTAAAGGTGGCTTATCTGAAAACAGAGAGGGGAAGAAAGAACAGCTTGGCTAAGGGAGGTGCTTTCTGTCTGTCTGTCTGTACTCTGAGATCTAAATTGATTGGCTGACAGTCCGATGACTTGAAGCCTTTCAGAGTTGAAAAGGCAGAATTCGCTCCTCTTAGATAGTCAGTGGCAGCAGAGGCAAGGGCAGGAGATTGAACAGCAGATAAGATTGAGGCAAACTATAATCCTGGTCCCCAGCCTCTCCCACTACCTCCTGTTAGGCAGTCTCCCTTAGACAAAGGAGACACTCATGCTTATTGTGAAGATGCTGGCTGGGAAAAATCAGATTATGGGTGGTATCTCCCCGCCAAGCTATTGTTTTAAATTGCCTCAAGGCAGAAGCCATTGAACAGAGGGCTGGAGCCAGGGACAGAATCCAGAGGCCAGATGGGGGAATTCTCAGACTCAAGGACTATGTCTTGATAAGATCTTTGCCCCCGTGGAATCGACTAGGCACAAATAGATTAGAAGTCAACCTAGTTTTTAAAAGAAATATATTCTTGACTGTTGAACACAGAAGGCCATACCCAGGCCCCACACTCGCAGCCAACAGGAAGCCGGCTGCTAAGCTTTTGCAGAAACCTTATAAAGGTATCCTTCTATGATCTGGTTTTAAAAGACAAACAACAATAGTGATTCTCCAGAGAACAGGACCAGGGGCTGCCAGTCGTGGCTTGGTGCCTCGCTCAGCCAGGGTAGGACCATCACAAATTCCGGCTCTGTGGCCCAGTAACCTCTCCACCTTTTCTCTTCTCTGCAATAGAGATGTGATTGCAGCTGCTCTGCTCCTTATCAACTACCCAATGTTAGGTGTTGTGTGCTAGGACTACATCCTTGGCAAAACAAAGTCCCCCCACCTTCCAGGGGCCTATATTTAAAGGGGGAAGCGAACAAGCAATGGGCCATTGGAATACCACATACCTCCATAAGCCAAGGGCTTGGAGTGGGGGTGAGGTTGTCAATCAAGGTTTCTCCCTTAATGCACTTCAAGCTGAGATCGGAAGGAAGAACAGGAGTTAGAAGGGAAGCTGGGGTATCAAGAATAGAGTGGGAGTGAGGAAGGTGAAGCCAAGTTGCACTCTTAGGAACCTTCTCTGACTATTGGGAGTGGATTGGAGGCAGGCAAGAGGAGAGGAAGGCTAGAGACCTGTCAGGGGACAGCTCTGCTGGTCCAGCCTGGAATGCCACACACACACTCTGCTTCGCCTTGGTCGCCATAGCCTACCATCCTTGCCAAGTCCCCTCGGATGGGAGCTTCAGTCCATACCAGGACTGGTCCAGGAACTCGAGCCTCAGGGAAAGTGAAAGCAGGGCTCCCACAAATGCCCAGTTTCTTCTGTGTCCCTTGCCCTTCAGCCTTCCTGCCCCTCCAGGAAAGTTCTCCAGCCGGAAGCTCAGTGCCTCCTGCTCCCGGAAGATCCCTTCCGATAAGGGCTTGCTTGTGTCTGATAAGCTCACATCCTCACGCCTCTGAGGAAACAGCCATGAAAAATTCCTTCCCGTGTATGCTTTCAGCACCCAGCTAGCTACCCCCCAGATTAACATATCCCCTAGCCAAGTACAGCCAGGGAAGAAAACATGCTTCCCTAGGGCCATTTTGTTCCCTGGGCTCTCTCCCATCATTAGAACACACAGTGATTTAATGTGGGCTCCCGGGTCAACCACACTGTTTAGAAGGTACTTTCGAGGCAGCGGTACTTTTGAGACTGTGTTTCAGCTAAAAGGAAGTGTATCCTTGAAAAACTGGCCACCCAGATAGCAGCAGAAGTTTCTAAAAGATGGACTCTAATAGAAAATCCTGCCTGAAATATTTATAAAATCTGTTTTAAGGGCACTTACCACCCCGCTGAGGAGTCCCTTTGCACAAATGCGTAATGTACAATTGCAAAGAGGGCTCTTTACAGGGACCCCAAGGTCTCGCAAGAGGAGTTTGCTTCAGAAAGGAAAGAAAAGCGCGAAGATAAGAGGACCGTACATCCGCTTGAGTATTTGCATTTGGAGGTTTACATTAAAAAGAGAATCTCTTTGTACTGTCCTGACTGGGGATTTTCAATTAAAGCTGTGCCCACCAGTTTCAGACCAGCATGGCAGAGCAGAGGACCAGGAGCCCTAGGTGGGAGTGGCCTAGGAGCTTTCCACTGGGCAAGGCGGCTCCCAGGAAGGGAAAGGGAGATGGCTGTTTCCTGAGGTTTGTGGGCTTGGTTTGCAATAAAAGGCAGGGATAGCTCTTGGAAAAGGGGCTCCTCCAGGGAGGGTTGTTGGGTTACCCCCACACTCTCCCTGGCTCTCCTGATCACGTCCTCCCCTAGATGGAGTGAAAGATACAGCAGTCAAGGGGGAATTAGCAGGATCATAAAGAAGACAGCAGCTGGCAGTGCTTCCGACTCTCATGAACGCAGAAGTCCCCTGTAGTGTCCCCTCAATGGCTGTCAGTTTTGAGTGGCCCCTGTGTGCTGGCCGCCATGTAAAATGTTTCAATTGCATTCTTTCATGTAATCCTCTCTCTCCCCGCCCCCCACACACACACATCAAAACTACAAGTATATGATACTCCATTTGTATCCCCATTTTCCAGGTGACAAAACTGAGGCTCATAGAGATGTAAGACTGCTGGAAACAGGCAGAGTCCAAATGAGATTTTGCACCTGCCAGGCTTCAAAGCCCAGGCTCTGAACCAAAAGAAGGGTGAGCTCGTGAGTCCACTGTACTCATACGCTAAGAAAGTGTGCCAGAAACTCCCTCTGACTGGCAGTCAGTGAACTTGGGGGCCGTATCACAGGGAGTGTCCCCACACGGCAGCCTAGTGGCTGATGAGATGTGCATTTTGGAGGGAGCTGGAAGGACAGGCAGCAACTGGTTCTCTGCTCTCTCCTCATCTCCTTCCCTCCCAGAGAATCTACTGGTTGACCTCCCATCAGGAAAACAGCCCACTAGGTAGAGTATCAGTTGCTTGGCAGACAAACAAATGAATAGAAAATAACTTTCCTGGGCATTGTATTGAGCACCTTGGAAAGAAACAAAAGAGAAGAAATAGATGCTCTCCTGGACCTTGCTGCCTGGTGAGAGAGACAAGATAAACATACAGGGCCAACTATCCAAGGGCCTTCCAAAACAGCAAGCATGAGCCATTCAAACCAGTGCCAAGGAAACAGGAGCAAGGCTAGTGCTGGTGGGGGTCGGAGGAGTAGATGAGGAGTGAGATGCTGGCAAGGACATGCCTAGAGAGTTCTTGCAGAATGGGTGCTTGGAAACAGGGAGAGGGTGCAGAGGAGCAAGGACCCCTCCAGAAAGCACAATAGTAACCATAATCCACAAGACTGTACCCTGCCCCTGGACCTCACAAGGACTGGGAGCAGGACTGAAACATCTGTGAGGTGGGCGCAGGTGACTGGCCTTTTGGTTAAGACACCGCTTGGAATGCCCCATCCCATACCCATCTCCTATCAGAGCACCTGGTTTGAGTTCTGCCTCTGCTTCAGAATCCAGCTTCTGGGGCTGGCGCTGTGATGTAGAGGGTAAAGCTGCTGCTGGCATCCCATATGGGTGCCGGCTTGAGTCCCGGCTGCTGCACATCTGATCCAGGTCCCTACCAATGCACCTGGGAAAGCAGTGGAAGATGGTCCAATTGGTTGGGCCCCTGTTCCCACATGGGAGACCTGGAAGAAGCTCCTGGCTCCTGGCTTCTGATTGGCCCAGCTCTGGCCATTGACACCATTTGGGGAGTAACCAGTGGATAGAAGATTCTCTCTCTCTCTCTCTCTCTCTCTCTCTGCCTCTCCTTCTCTGTAACTCTGACTTTCAACTAAATAAATAAATCTTAAAAAAAGAAAAAGAGGCTGGCGCCATGGTTCACTAGGCTAATCCTCCGCCTTGTGGTGCCGGCACACCGGGTTCTAGTCCCGGTCGGGGCGCCGGATTCTGTCCCGGTTGCCCCTCTTCCAGGCCAGCTCTCTGCTGTGGCCAGGGAGTACAGTGGAGGATGGCCTAAGTCCTTGGGCCCTGCACCCCATGGGAGACCAGGAGAAGTACCTGGCTCCTGCCATCGGATCAGCGCGGTGCGCCGGCCGCAGCGCGCCAGCCGTGGCAGCTATTGGAGGGTGAACCAACGGCAAAGGAAGATCTTTCTCTCTGTCTCTCTCTCTCACTGTCCACTCTGCCTGTCAAAAAAAAAAAAAAAAGAAAAGAAAAGAAAAGAAAGAAAGAAAAAGAAAGAATCCATCTTCCTGGATGTGTACCCTAGGAGGCAACAGGTGATGGCTCCAGTACTTGAGTCCATGCCACGCAGGTAGAAAACTTGGATTGACTTCCTGGTTCCCTGGCTGTTGTACATATTTGGGGAGCAAATCAGCAGATGGGAGTTCTTTGTCTCTATTTCTCTGTCTTTCAAATAAAATAATAATCTCTGTCCTTAATATGTTTTACTATTAAACTTAAAAACAACACTACTAGTCAAACAATACCCTATACCTTGTGCGGTTATGTGAGGGCAGCCTGTTGAAATCCTTGCTTAGTATATACTAAGTTGATCTTCTGTATATGAAGGTAATTGAAAATGAAACTTGGCCGGCGCCGCGGCTCACTAGGCTAATCCTCCGCCTAGCGGCGCCGGCACACCGGGTTCTAGTCCCGGTCGGGGCGCCGGATTCTGTCCCGGTTGCCCCTCTTCCAGGCCAGCCCTCTGCTGTGGCCAGGGAGTGCAGTGGAGGATGGCCCAGGTGCTTGGGCCCTGCACCCCATGGGAGACCAGGAAAAGCACCTGGCTCCTGGCTCCTGCCATCGGATCAGCGCGGTGCGCCGGCCGCAGCGCGCCGGCCGCGGCGGCCATTGGAGGGTGAACCAACGGCAAAGGAAGACCTTTCTCTCTGTCTCTCTCTCTCACTGTCCACTCTGCCTGTCAAAAAAAAAAAAAAAAAAAAAAAAAAAAAAGAAAATGAAACTCGATGAAGGGTGGGATGGGAGAGGGAGTGGGAGAGGGGAAGGCCGCGGGAGGGAGGGAGGTTGGGGTGGGGGAAAGCCACAATACAAAAGTTGTACTTTGTAAATTCACATTTATTAAATAATAAAAAGAAAAAAAAGACTCCAATGTGGTGGGTGAATGCTGCCCACCTGTAGACTGAGCACCCCCGTGTCCTTGGCTGGAGGTGCTGTCCTCTGTCCCTCGTGCCCAGATCCCATGGTTCTGCAGGCCACCTCACAGCAGGAACTCCACACCTCCCCAGAGGCCAACTCCACAGCAGTGTTGCTGACACTCTTCTACTAACCCCCACCCTCTGGGTCTGTTTGAGAGCTGTGCAGTTGCTGTTAGCTGCTAGCACATTCCAAGAGAGATTGAATTTGAACACAAGGATTCTTGAAGCCTTAAAAACAAAGAGGATTAATCCAGAAAGATACTTGGTAAAAGGACTGCCGGTCAGCACACAGAGTTTCACCCAGCTGCAGCCTCAGCCATCAGACTGGGGAGATGGCTCATCCTGGGTGGTGCCTCTTCCCTCCCAAGAAAAATGAAAACATGTCCCATTCTTCTATAGGACTAGAAGTCAAGGCCTTGTCCTCGGTCCTCGGTGGGGGCTCAGCTCCCCGACACTGATTCATAGATGTTCAGCTCTGAGACCACCTCGCTCAACCCTCCTCAAAGGTGTTCTGCAAGATATATACAGCCCAGTGATCTATAGGTTAATATGCAGATTCCTAGGCCCTGATACAGAACTGTGGCACCAGACTCCCTGGGACCAGAGTCTGAAGTCTCTTTTTCAACGACTCCTGAGCGATTCTCATACACACTGAAATTGAGAACCTTTGCTCCAGCCCAGAGTTTGCAATGAGCAAACTGAGAAGTAAGGTCCTTGCCTTGCACCACCCAGGCTTAGATGTACCCAATAACTGCTTTCCTGACTTAACAGCAGGGAACCTAATTGACTCCCACATGGTAGCCGGAGAACGCAGATCATCAAATACCCTGTGGAGAGGAGAACCACGAGGCAGAGAACAGCTTCGTGGTAGTGCCACCTGTATCTTTAGTGTGCTTTTTCAGCGAGCTGCTGAGTCCCTAGGGCTGAGAGCTGCAGTGGAGTAAGGTCGCTTTTCTAGCTCTGAAGCTGAAAGAGAGGCAAAAAAGAAGGGACCCGCAGAGACTACTGGTTCCTCCAGTCCACTCATGCACCCAGTTACCTGTACAAGGGCTGACCCAGCTTCATCTCCAAAGTTCAGAAGAATGGAGGCAGGGTAGCCTTCCTCTGACCGCTTTCAGGAGCCCAGAAGAGGTTGAACATTCAGAAAGGACTCTTCAACCCCCAGTGTAACACTTCCATAAGCAATGACTTGGATTCACCTGCAAGAAGATGAATCCCTCTCTCTTCCCTTTTTCTCCAGCCTTCCTTTCCTCTCCCTCTCTCCCTAGACCCCCAACATGACAGAAGTAACATTAATTAGAGGGAAAGTAGACCATCATCCTGGGGAGATCCTCCGCTTACTAAAATTCTGTTTTCTTTCTTCTTCTTCTTTTTTAAAGTTTTTTTTTTTTTTTTAAATTTGAGAGGTAGAGTTATAGAGAGAGAGAGGGAGAGACAGAAAGAAAGGTCTTCCATCCACTGGTTCACTCCCTCAGAGCTGGGCTGATCCGAAGCCAGGAGCCAGGAGCTTCTTTCAGGTCTCCCATGTGGGTGCAGGGGCCCAAGCACTTGACACATCTTCTGCCGCTTTCCCCGGCCTTAGCAGAGAGCTGGATTGGAAGAGGAGCAGCTAAAACAGGAACCGGTGCCCATGTAGGAGGCTGACACTACAGGTGGAGGCTTAGCCTACTACACCACAGCATTGTCCCTGAAAATCTATTTTCCAATGAAGAGGCAGGGGCAACTGCCTAGAGAGTAGGTGCTGACCAAGGTAGGGTGCTTGGATCATTGAGTGTATGGAGTGAGGGAGTTCAGAACAGGGAGGCAAGGGACTGTCCCTTAAATACTCCTTGTTTCACACATACAGCTGGGCCTGAATCCCAAATCCACAGGATATTGTATAATACACACATTCCTTTAAGAATGAGAGAAAGGGGCTGCAAGTCAGTGAAGCGGGGGAGTTGAACCTAAGGAGTGGCTGGATTGCTGTTCTGAAAAAAGAGCAACAGCTCAGCGAGACACCCTCCATCCCACAGGCCTGGCAATGCACCCATCTTCCTGAAAAGTTTTAGAAACAGAGGCAACTGAATGATTTCTTCCCCACTGCTCTTCTCTGGGAGAGGTAAAAGCCAACTGATGCACTGCTGGCAATGTCAGAAGCACAGTCCAGGCTGCTCCCAGATGTGGGGACTGAAGATCAGGAATCGTTCAAGGAGGGTAGGGTGTGGGGAGGAAGTTCCGCTGGCCTATAAAACGAATGGAGTGACAGGAAGGCTATTTATGACATTTGGGAGCCTGACAGCCACCCCAGGTAGGACAACGCCAAGACAACCAGAGGTGAACGTGGGTTGGGGAGGAGGAAGTCAGAAGGGACACGAGGTCAGACGGAGGTGGAGGAACTACTTCCTCTCCTCTGATCATGGCCTCTGCATTCCATAGGGCAGCTTCCAAAAGGGCGGGAACTGGCAGAGCACTTCTTAGGAGTCACAAGGGCTTGGTTTCCCTAAGAGAAACTGAAGAAAAGGGAAGCTAATTAAAGGGAAATTGAGGAAGCTCAGAGCCACACACGGACTTCAAGCTGCAAGTAATCCAGGAGTGGTCCTCAACCATGACACCGCTGTGCTGACTCAGCGTCTTTCCCCTCCAGGGCATTTGGCAGCACTCTGGATGGGGCTGAGGCCATCGACTGTGCCACTCATCACACAGAAGGACTGAGACAGGGAATCAGAACTAAGCCTCAGACAGTGACCACCAAGCAGATATGCTACCCCTCTACATCTCTCCCAGGATAATATTTAATAATAAGTTGATTTATTCATTTATCAATAATTGTGGTTGTACTGGGTACTCTCTTACTATACTTTGTAGTTTCAATATATTTATGCTTTCTCTCTCTTGCTGGACTGTGAAGTCCTTGAGATAAGAGGTCCTGCCATATTTTTCTTCTTTCTTCTCATTCCTCTATCTGATCTAGGCAGGCAGATAGGATAAAATTCATTAGGTTTGTGAGCTGGAAGACCACACCTTCACCATGCCCCTGTGTGACCTCATGCACCTACCTGACCACACCTGTACACCCACCTGCCAATCAGGCTACCCTTGCCCTTTAGAAGTAGATAAAAGTCTTGGAACATGGTGGGCTCAGCCCTTTTTCCCTTTTTTCCCCTTTTTTCCCCTTTTTTCCCTCGATGCCCTGGATCCTCTTGTTTCCCTGTGGGTCCATGGCCTTCGGGCTGCCTGCACCCTCTGCCTTCGATTCGCTGCCTGTGATAAGCTGCTAGTAGCTTCTCATAACCAAACATTTGCTGCACATGGCTCTTGGCCTGCTCTCTGCTTGGTATGGACCCCAATTTAATTTTCTTATTTTAAAGATTTATTTATTTACATGACAGGCAGACTTACAGACAGTGTGAGAGAGAGACAGAGAGAAAGGTCTTCCTTCCATTGGTTCACTCCCCAAGTGGCCACAACGGCTGGAGCTGTGCCGATTTGAAGCCAGGAGCCAGGAGTTTCCTCTGGGTCTCTCACACAGGTGCAGGTTCCCAAGGACTTGACCCATCCTCCATTGCTTTCCCAGGCCACAGCAGAGAGCTGGACTGGAAGAGGAGCAACTGGGACTAGAACCAGCGCCCATATGGGATGCCAGTGCCGCAGGCAGAGGATTAACCAAGTGTTCCATGGTGCCAGGGCCCCCCCACAACTTAATTTCCAGACTGCTCTTTCTCCTTTAGATAGAGCCCTCACTCTCCTATGCATTTCTCTCACTGAATAAAAAGCTTAAAAATTTATCATGTCATCTATTTGAGCCAATATTCAGAATTCTCTGAATTTGTGGCAAGAACCCACACAACCTATTAATTTCAGAAACATTAATAAGCAGATCGGCTTCACGCCTGCCTACATCATATCCATCTGCCCAGCTACTAATGTCTGGCATTTTCCTCTATGGTTATCACTGCTAGAAATGCACAGAGAGGGGCTGGCGCTGTGGCGTAGCGGGTTGAAGCCCTGGCCTGGAGTGCCGGCATCCCATATAGGTGCCAGTTGTAGTCCCAGCTGCTCCTCTTCCAATCCAGCTCTCTGATATGGCCTGGGATAGCAGTGGAGGATGGCTCAAGTCCTTGGGCCCCTGCACCCACGTAGGAGATCCAGAAGAAGCTCCTGGCTTCAGATTGGTGCAGCTCCGGCCATTGCAGCCATCTGGGGAGTGAACCAACAGATGGAAGACCTCTCTCTCTGTCTCTACCTCTCTCTGTAACTCTGTCTTTCAAATAAATAACATAAATCTTTTTTTAAAAAAAGAGAGAAATGCAGAGAAATAGTGTATAGTTCCTAACCTTGATAAGTGTATGATATTGCATAATATATATGTGTACATATGTGATACTAGACATAATCCAACAAAGGACCCATTGTTACAAAGGGTGCATGGGCAATGTGGAAACTCAGGATGGTCAGGGATGGTAGCTGGCAAGTGTTTAGATCCTAGAAAGAAAACATCTGAGCTTTAAAATCCATCTTGGCCAATTACTAGCAATGAGACTTTCGGAGAGTTCCTTAAACTTATCACAGAGAAACACTAGACTTTCCTCTCAGAGATTAAGTGGAAATTAAATGATATAACACACATTGGGTTCTTATTAGAGGGTCTAGCACAGGTAAATGCTCAAAAATGGTGGGGAGGGGAGGAAAGAGGGAGGGAGAGAGAGAAGGTGAGAGAGGAAGAAAGGAATGGAGGGAGGGAGGGAGGGAGGGAGGAAGAAAGTAAACGCTCATGACCATGGTGCCAAGTTTATACATTCGCTTTTCCAGATCCTCTGCACAACATGACTTAACAAACAAGTATGTCCCCAGGGCATTTTCAAATTCTCTGAGTGAAGTTCACCTGGGTCAGTGGGTGAGTGGCCAGGAATCTGAAGAGGGCAAGACTACCAGGAGCTTGCCTTTGAGCTATTCCGACCTCAGTTTCCAACCCAAGGGTTCTTTCTCAGCTGGAACCAACAAGGGGCTAAAGCCACCACACATTCCCCAAATTTATGTGCAGAGATTTTGTAGCCTTCAAAGACCATGTGTGCAAAGGCTGGAGAAATGCATGAGTGTCTCCCAGAGGACAATGTTCTAACATCTCTGCTCTGTTCCTGTTGGGAAAGGCTGGTAAATGGTTCAAACTAGAAGGTCAGAGTGAGCAGCTGTGGCCCGACAGTAGACCAGTTCCTCCTACACCAATTTCTCCACAGGGATGGTGCTTGGACCAGCTTTGTGGTGGTCTCATTGCAGATAGAAGATGGAAGTGGTGCATGTGTCCTCCAACCTCCCCCAGAGGCTTCCCCTTCCCCCACAAGCTGATGGATGCTCAGCTAATGAGGAGCTCTAGCGATGTTTGCAAAAAAGTCACTGAAGCACAGAAATGCTTGTTCTCACTGTGCAACCAACTGCTCATAAAACAAAGAACTCCAGCCATGGATAGCAACACACAAAAGGTGAAGTCAACAATTATATTTATTTATTAAGTTTTCAATTTAATGCCAATTCTAGGGTACTTAACATATGGCTGACACTGCTCTAAGTAACTTTTACATTGGAACAGCATTGTTAAGTTTGAAAAAGACTTTCACAAATGTTACTTTATTTGATACTCATAATAATCAAGGTAGGTTTCTTGCTTTAGGTTTTGTCTTGGAGATTTTTTTAAAAACTGAGTTTAAGAGCTCCAGAAACTCAACAACAAAACAAACAATCCAGTTAAGAAATAGGCAAAGGACTTGAACAGGCATTTTTTCAAAGGATGAAATTCAAATGGCCAACAGGCACATGAAAAAATACTCAGAATCACTAGTCATAAAGGAAATGCTAACAAAAACCACAATGAGGTTTCACCTCACCTCAGTTAGAATGGCTCTCATACAGAAATCAAAAAAGAATAAATACAGGTGAGGATGTAGGGAAAAAGGTATCCTAATATATTGACGGTGGGAATGTAAACTAGTACTGCCATTGCGGAAGACACTATATAGAGATTCCTCAGAAATCTGAAAATAGATCCACTATACGACCCAGCCATCCCACTCCTGGGAATTTATCCAAATAAAATGAAATCAGCATATGAATGGGTTATCTGTGTCCCTATGTTTATTGCAGCTCCATTCACAATAGCTAGGATATGGAATCAACCCAGATGTCCATCAACCAATGACTAGATAAAAAAAAAAAAAAAACACGTATGTTACATACACACTATGGAATACTACCCAACTGTAAAAATGAAATCCTGTCTGTTGCAATAAAACGTATGCAACTGGAAACCATTACACTTTGTGAACTAAGCTAGTCCCAAAAAGATAAATACCATGTTTTCCCTGAATTGTGGTAACTAACAGAGTACCAAAAAATGTAACATATATGGGCGAAATTGTCATTTTGAGATTTGATTATTGTTTACAGCTCTTGTCTCTACTGCTGAAGAACAATGTTTTTTTCTTCTTACTATTTGTTGAATTCTTAGTGCAGGGTTATGCTTATGATTATAAAATGAACTGAAAGAATGTCATTGTAAAAATTAAAAGAAAAAATAAGAATGGAAGGAGGAAAGAAGTGGAAGTGTGGGTGCGAGGAAGTGTAGGGTAGAAAATATCCCCATGTGCCTAAAAATCTGTATATATGAAATACATGAAACTTGTTCACCTTATATAATAAAAACATTGAAAAAAAACTGAGTTTCAAGAAAACAAAGTTTTCCATTCAAGATCATTCATCTTATAGGAGGGGCAGACCAAATGTTCTGATTCCAAAACGATTTTCTTTCAACTGCCCAAAGAAGGGAATTAGTATAGTTCCTATTCTCAAACTGCTTATTAAAGTAAGAAAGTCATCGTCAATGTGATATTGACAATATTTTAATCCAGGGCAACAGGTAAGCAGACCACGTAAGCAGATATAGAAACAGGGATAGAAAAAGAATTTCAAAGTGGGTAAATCATGATCCAACATGGGAAGTGAGATACACAGCAGACCCATAGAATGGCAGATGTCCTAAACAGCACTCTGGCCTCAGAATCAGCCCTTAAGGCATGTGGATCCGGCTGAAAAGCCCATGAGACTATTTCAGGCATGGAAAGCCAAGACACTCTGGGGAAAAAAAAAAAAAAAAACTAAATGAAAGATCTCCTCAAGTGAGATCCCAGCGGAAAGAACAGGTCATCAAAGAAGGAGGTACCTTTCTCTGAAGGGAGGAAAGAACTTCCACTTTGACCATGGCCTTGTCTAAAAATTATCAGAGTCAGTGAACTCAGGGGGCTTCCATAGCCTTGGCAGCTCATGACAAGAGCCTAGGGTGATTACTGATGCCATAACCAAGAGTGTCAATTTGTTAAGTCAACAACAGGAGTCACTGTGCACTTACTCTTCATGTAGGATCTTTGTCCTTAGTGTGCTGTACATTGAGATTTAATGCTATAACTAGTACTCAAACAGTATTTTTCACTTTATGTTTCTGTGTGGGAGCAAACTGTTGAAATCTTTACTTAATGTATGCTAAACTGATCTTCTGTATATAAAGAGAAACGAAAATGAATCTTGATGTGAATGGAAGGGGAAAGGGAGTGGGAAAGGGGAGGGTTGTGGGTGGGAGGGACGTTATGGGGGGGGGAAGCCATTGTAATCCATAATCTGTACTTTGGAAATTTATATTCATTAAATAAAAGTTAAAAAAAAAAGTGGGTAAATCAGTCAAGATTCTGTCTTTTGACACAAGCGACAGAAACCCAGCCAAAACCAGCATCAGGGAGTTGGCTACGATTGGTCCTGGCACTGTAGCATCCAGTGACTTAAGCAGTGTCTTCTGGAATCACCTCTTTTGCACCCTGTCTTTGTCTTGCTGGCCTCTTTGTCAGCTTCTTTCTCAGGCAGTGGCCCCAGCTTACTCCAAGCTTACATTCTACAGGTGCGAAAATCTCAACAGGAAGAGACTCTCCCCTCATAGCTCTAGCAAAAAACCTGCAATTGCACCCCACTGTGCTTGCTTTAGTCATGTGCTCTTCTCTGACCGGGGTCTCCTGGACTGCTCTGATTGGCCAGCTCTGATCACATGTTCCCCCACAGAGCCAAGACATGAGGTCAATCTCACCAGAGTCACAGGAGCTGAGAGGTAGGGAGGGTCCCTCAAGGGAAAACTGGGGACTCTAACCCAACTGGGATGACAAATGCTAGCCAGGCAAAATAGTGATAGGGACCAAGATGGGGAGAGGCTCCTAGACAGGTGTTTTAGTGATGAAAGGGACACAGCGTGGGGGGTAGTGAAGAAGCACAAGGAGGGGAGCCAGCTGATTTTGTTCTGATTCCAGCTCTTTCTATAACTACGGATGTGACTTTGAGCAAGTCATTGAGCCTCTCTGGACCTCAGTTCCTCAAATGTAACAAAGAATAATAATTTAAATAATAGTAATAACAGAAGTTCCCCAGGTTGCTGTGAGGATCACGATGTGAACCAATTGGATGAGATCATAGACATAAAAGCCTTTTGAAATGCTAAGTGAAAAAGATTTATAAATCTCAGGGTGCATTTGAGGCAAGGGACCAGCATCAGGAGAGACATGAAGTAGGAATAAGTAAGGTGCTCACAGGGAATAAAAGCAGATTGGACGCTTGGAGGCAAAAACCAGGGCAATGTATGCAAAATCTAACGTGCAGACACACACATCAAGGCTGAAACCTAGTCAGTCTCAGTAAGCCTGATCTTCTTTCTTTGGATGATGCTCTTTGTTATGTCTATATAGTAATGCCCAGGTAACGCCAGCTAGCAAGGACCTCCCTGTGTACAGCCAGTTTTCCCGGGTGGGAGAGAGTAGGCTGGCTCTGTCTCTGGCCAATGTTTGGTTTCTGGGAGGCCCCTTCCCCTGCCTACCACCAAAGAAATCATAGCAACAGGTGGAGAATGGAGCGCGGAGGAGGGCCAGGCCAAGGTCCCTGGAGGGTGGGGCAGGGGATGAGGATTAGAAGGCAGCAGGTGGAACTCGGACAGTTAGGGCTCACATGTGTGACAAGCCCTGATTAAGAAAATCACTTCTGTTTACTAACCAGTTTTGGGGGCTCTCCAAGCCATGCTAAATTGCTGGGCCTGTGCCTGCGGAGCTTTTCTCGGTCTAAGAGGACCTGCTGCAGGTGTGGGTCGTGGAGGAGGAAGAAGGTGTTTTCCAGGCTGTGTACTTTGTGGGAAGAGTACCAACCTGGGAATCTCAGGCTATGGATTTCTTATAACAGTTGGGGGGTTGTTGGGTCTGTTCTGCTCTCTCTGACATCCTTAGTGACAGGGACGAGCAAGGCCTAAGCCAGGAGAGCAGGGGAGGCAGGTGCTAAGCCATTTCCAGCTCCTTATTCTGCATGAAGGCAAGCGAACTAGAGAGACTGTGACCTCAATGATTCCAGCACCTTCAGATGGAATTCAAGAGAGAACCTGGAATGATGAATATAAATAACTACTTCCTTGTTTAGGGCACTTGGAAGTTTACAGAGGCATTTCAGACAGTGTACCTTATGTGAGTCTTCCTAGGCTCCAGGCAGACAGGTATGGTCACAGAAGTGGTTCAGAAAGTTTGTGTTCAAGATTCCCTGTCATCTTTCAAAATTTTTAAATTTATTTTTTTATTTTTTATTTAGAGAGAGAGAGAGAAATTTTCTAATGGTTCACTCCCCAAGTGCCCACAACAGACAAAGTTGGGTCAGGCCAAAGAGGCAGGGGCTCTATCTGGGTCTCAAATGTAGGTCATAGGGACCCAAGTATTTGGCTGCACCTGCTGCCTCTCAGGGTATGCACTTGTTGGAAGCTGGGTGAGAGGAGGAGGAGGTGGGACTCAAACCCCAGCATTCTGATATGGGATGCAGGCCTCCTGAGCAGCAGCTTCATCAAGTGTGCCCCAGTGTCTGCCCCAGGAAACCAATGTTTCTAACCCCCAAGCTCAGTGCTGTGTCTCACAGCCTGAAACCTACAAGACTCACACTCTGCTCAGTCAAGGCTGGCCTTGCCCTGGAAAGCTAGTTTGACATCTTCCAGCCTCACCGAGAGAGCTGTGCGTGATCAGTGGGATACAAGGGAAGGAGTCCCATGGTGTGTGTTATAACCCTGGATCTTC